>NW_027150409.1:0-362540 GCF_031143425.1 Pleurodeles waltl | reverse complement strand
CACGTTAGGAAAAATACATTTTAAAATGAGAGCTAGGCAGCTAAGCTTCGGCTCATGCTAACTTAAGGCCTACAAGGATTTTAGCACAATTTCAATAATGCAATCATTAATAATTAGTATAAAACGTACTCAATTATAATAATTCATCAACATTAGTCATTTTATTAGTCCACGTATACATTGGCGGCTACTCCCCGTGGTCACCTTTCAAGTGCACATTTAAGCAAGAATTCATTACTACAGTTTCTATGCGGCATCATCACACATTAATTCATAAACATTTCATGTTAATATAGAATATATAAGCTATGCTCTCTCAGTCCCACCCTGTCACTGAAGACGTGTAATGAGACAGTCAACAGGGCAACCTTGGTGTGCTGAGTGAGATAATGTCTCAGGTGTCATGTTCCGGCAGTTGTCATTACAACGTCTGTACACAGGTTAACTTCTGCAATTCCCACTGCATCTAGGAACATCATAGCCTCTGTGCTGATTATTCTTGCAGCTATTCACCACACACGGCCTATCAATATGGTGTGAGCAATGTAATTCTGTGTGTGAACTGTCAGGGTCCTGACGTGTGGATTTTTCATGGACATTATCAGAGGTTGCTGGTTCTACTGAAGGCCCCGTACCCAATCCCTGCATACGGCCCTGGGACACTGTTACACTTTGTCATTCATGCATAAATGAGACCCAGACAAGGGATGGGCCATGAATTTTGGTTTTCACAGAGGATTTAACTCATATGGTACAGTTAAAAGGCAGATGATGCTATACAATGTATTTGGGTATGCATTGATGAAGCACATGCCCAAATACCCTCTGAGGAATGATAGGTTTGCTAACGCAAGTGTGGTACATATGTAGCCACAGGGAAACTTTAGGGTGACGCACAGACAGATGCCAGTCAGGCTGACAGGATGCAGGGTGAATCAGGATCCAGCAATTTAACAAGTTACATAATCAGTGGTCTGACTAAGACTGTTTGGAGGACGAACTAGACAGTTGACATGTAAAACTGTGTATGTCCTGTGTTTTTTAAGGTGACAAATGAACCTAAGGGATGTGTTACACGGCTTAATTATTAGCAATGCTTAACAGTGTATTTGACAAAATGACAACTCCTATTCTGTTGAAATGGGTGGTGTGCATGGAGGTGATCACAGGTGTGGGCTGCATCTGTTTCTCACAAGTCCTGTAGGTGAGATTTGCATTCTAGTGGCCAACAGACATTTTCACACGGGAAGCAATCTACAGGTGCTAACAGGGCTTTGAAACTAGAAGCCAGTGTATTAATTGACCTGACGTCCATGCAGTCAGATGTTCTATGACAATGGTATACCATAGGAAAGGATGTAGCACACTGGATTGCTATTGACAAGCTGTGTGTGTGTAGAGGAGGGAATATCAGGGTACACATCTTAGTATTCCAGGGACCTCTTCAGACAGGTGGGTTGTGACCAGGTGCATGGGTGTGTCAGGAGTTAGGAAATGGGCTGACATGTACATGGAATGTCATGTGCGCAATGCTGCTCATATGTGTGGCACTTGTGCTGTCAATGTACTGCTTCTATGGAACTCTGGTCACAGATAGTCCTTGCAAATATTGGATGCAGTTGGACTTACTGCTGTCAAGCGTCTGGTCAGACATTCCTGATGCAAAAGCACATCCACTGCCTCATGTATGAGGCGTGTTTTCCCCTTACTGAGTTATGGTGTCTTAGTTGTGAGCCATATGCTGCGATGAACCATGTTTTCCACATGTATGTGTGAAATAGGTGTGGTCCTTTGCTATTGCCCTTCAACTGTGAAATGTACAGGATATATGTCATTTACTGTATGTGTGTATGTGACCATTGTATGATACGCATCACATTTGCTCTGGGATTTTCAGTGTCCTAATCGGTATATCAGCAATGCTCTATGAGGCAACACTCTTAATCTGATAGTTAGAGATGAAGGTGTGCAAAAATGAATAGCCAAACGATGATAAGGTGGTTATTATAGGTGTTTATTTAAATTAGTTCATAAAGTGTTGATGGTGATTATATTTAAAAGAAATTGTTCACGATATGTTGCCTCCTACGTAAACCAGCGGCCGTGTTTTGTTGTTCCCCCTCATGTTGCAGGCCACCATCCTCCTCTTCCTCCTCTTCAGGCATGTGTGGCTCGGGTTCCAGGAGGGGAATGTTCCTTTTTATGCAAATGTTGTGCAGAATAGCACATGTTAGGATGATCTTACAGACCATCTCTGGGGAATATAGGAGGCTACCACCAGTGATGTTGAGGCACCGAACCTTGACTTGAGGATGCCGAAGGTCTTCTCGACTATGGTGCATGTCCTCCTATGTGCGTCATTGTAGGCACGCTCTGCTGCAGTACTCGGGTTGCCAATAGGTGTCATTATCCATGGCTGGATGCCATACCCCTGATCAGCTGCAAGAGAATATGAATGGGATCATGTTGATGTAGCTAGCCCTATTGAAATCACCTTTCATGGCAGTAGTTTCTAGTGTTGTCTGTGACTCTTTTGTGTTATTATGTTGCATCCTAGGCTAGTGGGATATACCATCTACATTGTGTTGTTTCTTTGGCTGAACAAGTGTTTGGCTGCTAACCAGTTGTCAGCAGTATGTTTTGGGATTTGCAGTACAGTGTGCCCTCCCTAGCATTGTGAGTTGTGATACAGGTGTCCCTGTGTCTTCACTGGGGGTGAGATGATAGTTCCATACACAGGTTAAGATTGACAGTGTTGTTAACATGTTCATATCAATGTACCCTGGACATCACATACCTTTAGACTTATGCAATGGATTAATGTAAACATAATTGAGATGCTTACAATTTGCAAGGTGGCAGTTAGGCAACCCACTCCAAACGTTGTGATCATTGACGTCTTAACATTAGGCTGTACAGTCATTTCAGATGTGTGACAGGTTCAATGGTGACCTAAGAAACATGGCTAGCGATGTCACAACCTCAGTGTGTTCCTGTCGACATGTTGCTGATGTGGTGTATGTGTTGTGTGTCCTAGAGGGTTGCTGTGCAGTGTGTATATAAGTAGTTTTTTTTACTTACCAACAAGTAGTCCATTGCCATACCGTCCATCCTGGAAGTGTTCATTGATGGTGCTGTGACGGAAGATGAATGAGTCATGGACACTCCCAGGATATTTAGCCACGATGTTGGTGATCAATCCTTGGTGATCGACAATGGCCTGCACATTGATGGAATGTGTGTGCTTCCTGTTGCGGTAGAGGTGTTCAGTTGCAGCAGGTGGCACAAGGCGTACATGTGTGCAGTCAATTGCACCAAGGACGTGTGGGAAGCCACTAATGAGGTAGAACCTCTCTTTTGTTTCCTGCTGCTTCTGCAGTGTGTTAGGGAAGCAGATGTGGCGGGGTGTGAGTCCGATGATGGCATTCAGTACTTTGGGCAAAAAGACAGAGAATGATGGCTGTGATATTCCGGCAACCAGGGCACCAGTTGTTTAAAAAGAGCCACTTGCCAGCATGTGAAGTACGGCAAGCAGCTTGGTCTCTGTTGGGATGGTGCGGGGTGTCAGCAAAGTGGGTGCCAACTGCGGCTCAATATTGTGCAGCAGCTGCTGAATGCCCTGCCAGTTCAACCTGTACCTCTGGATGATGTCGTGTTCTCTGAGGGATTGAAGGGTTGTTCTGGGGCGGAATAACCTCTCCTGCCTTCTGCACTGCCTTTGGGGTCCCTGCTGGTGTTGTGGTAGCTGCTGTTGCTGCTGGGCTCTGTGTCTGCGTGCACGCTGGTTGAGAATCACCTCCATGTCTCCCTTTTGCTGCTCTGCTGTTGCTTCTGTGTGTTCTGATTAAATAAAGGTGTTTTTGCCCATTTTAATGCCTGCCCTGACCCAGGGGTTAATTTTTTATGCAAATCGGGCTGTGCGTCATTTTCTGGCTCCGCCTCCCGGCCGTGCGTCATTTTTGCCCAAAAGCATAAATACGACGCACGGCCGTTTAAGTCATTTTTTGGATGGGAACGCCTACCTTGCATATCTTCTTCTTCCGGGTCAGCGAGGGCACAGGCAGCACCAGCAGCGAAAGTCGTCACTTCCGGCCTCTTCTTCCGGCTCCAGCAGCTGTAGGGGTGGAAGGATCCTGTGTCTGTGCGGAGACCTTCATCTTCTGAGGCCGGAGACCCCCTCAGGCCTGGGATTGTCATCTTCACCCTCCCCGGGCTCTGTGGAGGCCCTGCAGGCTCCTTCTAGCTCCAGTGACTGGCTTGAGTGCCACCTCCAGTGTTCTCAGATTAAAGGAAAAGTAACTCTCAGCTCCGTGACTTCTTCCGGGTCAGCGAGGGCAGACGCAGCACCAGCAGTGAATGACGTCACTTCCGGCTCCAGCAGCTCTAGGGGTGGAAGGATCCTGTGTCTGTGCAGAGACCTTCGTCTTCTGAGGCCGGAGACCCCTTCAGGCCTGGGATTGTCATCTGCACCCTCCCCGGGGGTCTGTGGAGGCTTCAGCCCTGCAGGCTCCTTCATAGGCCCAGAGACCAGCTGGAGCTCCACCTCAAGTGTCCTCAGATTAAAGGTATAGCACTTAAACAAAATGATCCAATTATCTCGACCCTCTCAAAAACTTGTGGCACAGAAGCACACTGTTGAGGCCCAGTGTTCAAGGATTGCAAAAAGACCTAGAGTGTGAAGCCGTCCCCCAAACCGGAACAGGAAGCAGAGGAGAAGGAAGGAGGAGGAGTCGCGTCCCAGCGCATCTGTCCTCCCGAGCGCCGAAGCCCCGGCTGTTGCCCTGAAGCCCTGAGGCACCACTGCCGACTGCCAGGGCCGGTGCAGCGGGAGCGCCAGCAGCGGGAGGCCAGGGCCGGTGCAGCGGGAGCGCCAGCAGCGGGAGGCCAGGGCAGGCCAGGGCAGCAGGAGCAGGAGCAGTAGCAGGTGGCAGAGAGAGCGGGAGAGAGCGTTTTCTTTTTTTTTCTGATGGTGCAGGTGCGGAGGGGGAGGGGGAGGGGAGTCGTCAAGGCCGGTGCTCCCTCCGTCTGCCCGCACCAACGCGAGGCACACGAGGCTCACGTCACGCCGGTAGTGGCAAGCCAGTTTATCCAGGAGTGGGGAACCCTGAAGCCACCTGGGCTACTCAGGAGCCAGGCAGTGGACTACCAGGACCGGAATCCCGTGGGACTCTTGGTGGGCCCAGGCCCAGGCATACAACGGTGAGTGAGGTAGGAGGGTTAAGGTATTGTGGGGGGCAGGGGTCTTGGTAGTTCCTGTGAGGGGGTGGGGCTTGTTGAGGAGTGGTGAGGCGTGCGGGTGGTGATCAGATGTTGGTGGCCGGTTGGTGAGGGGTGACGCCGGGTTCTGGAGCACGCCCTAAGTGTGGTGGGGTTCTGCAGTGCGGCTGAGCGTTCCCGCTGCCTCTGCGCGCCCCTACTCCCGGCGCCGGTCCTGGCTGTCCCGCTCACCGAGCATCTCAGGTCATCAACGCTAGTCCATCCGTCTCAAGTAAATTGAGTTCCTCCCGCAGAAATCTGGGCTAAGAGAACTCAGTAATGAGATCAGGATGCCTCAGGCTGCCAACAAAGGGTAAAGTCAAAACTTCAAGACCTCAAAGGTGGGCGCAAAGGAAGGAAAACTGCTCCGCACAGAGCCCGCAAAATAGTAGGTCGGATCAGCAGGCACCGCCCCTTACTCCCTTGCAGGTCTACCTCAAGAAAACAGGTTTTTCCAACAAGTCTACCTTTCTAAAAGATCCAGCCGCAGCTTTCTTCTCAAATCTTGACACCGACGTGGACCTGCCAACCCCTTTGGTTCCACAGCCAATGGCCACTGGGCAGTTGAGGCTCGAGGTACCAACAAACCCCACTCAACAATTAGGGGTCGATTTACCCGTCCAGGAAGCTTCAAAGCGTCTGACCCCCGAAGTACATAATTACCGCACAGCTCATGAACGACCAAACGTCTCCAGGGTCACCAGCAGCCCAACAGTGCGTAAAAATCACCTGCAGGCCCAGGTTCATGTTCAAGAGAGGGAATCTTCTTAAAGTGACCAACAGCAGGGCGCATCTATTAATCCTAGTAACACAGAGCTTTTACTCTCCACAGGTATCTCAATAGAGGTACACAACGACATCGTGCATAAGGGAATGCGCCAACAATCGACCTCCTTCTCGCGGTCAAATCTTAATACCCAGGGGAGCAATGAGAGATTGGATATGGGCTTTGAAGTAGCTACAGGAATAATGGAAGACTCTTGGTTGCAGTCACTCTCAATAACAAACAACAAAGACCTAGGTGAAGCATTGGACCTAAAAACCTTTGACTTAATGAATCCTAAAGATCAGTATTTAAACAAACCGCTACTGGTGGGTAGCACCGAATACAGTTCCTTTATACCGCAACAAGAAAGGCCACCTAACTCAATTATGGAAATTTCAAGTGGTATAAGAAACCCAAAACATGACGTTGTAGCAATGGCAAGAAGCATCCTGACTATTTCTCCCCTGGAGGCTATCAATAGAGAAGGTAAAACATTATTTTCCAAAAGTCCCTCTCATGCAGGTTCCCCGAGCAGCAAAATGGAAGATCTCACTCGATTACATGCCTCACTGTTAAATGCTCTGCACACTTCAACAACTGCTCTTAACATGCAATCGGACAAGCTTGACTTACAAATGGACCTAATGAATGTTATGGCAATACACATCGCTGACATCAATCGTAAGCTGGATCTGCTGGCCATTCGGCCATTGGAGCAAATGTCTAATCAACAGCAAGCCTTTTGCAACTGAGGCCCAGTAATAGATAAACTAAGCATGCTACCAACTATTTTAACAGAGATACTGCAGAAAGTTAAAACAAGCAATATCGAGGAAGCAATATTCAATACTACAAGCCACGATTCAGGTGATATAGTCAGGCTTCAAAAGTCACCAGGTTTGGCGGCAAGTAGTCCTACAAAAAAAAGAGGCAACTACCCAGGGTATATACTCAATTAGTACGGATAAATCATCACAGCTGAAAGAAGTAGTGCCCACTAATTCTGAGTGTACAAACAAGCGCTCAGCTCGAAAACTGAAACCCCTAACTAAGAGACAAAAAAAGCGAGCCAGGAAGGCAAGGAAACAAACATGTGCCAAAGCAGCTAATGATAATCTTTACCCAATATTTTCGGTGTTCCAGGAACCACAAACACAAGACCCTGGATCTTCAGGGAATAAGAAGACCCCAAATTACGGGAAAGCCACAAGGGATGGGGCAGTCAATGGTTTAGGTCCGTCACCAACTGCCGCTTCACCAAAGTCAGCTGTACACAAAACGTCTCAGTCGTCAGTACAATTTCAGTCTAACCCGCACGCCTTGGAGTTGAGGGTGAGGGAAGTTCTGGACCAGGCACCCTGACAGAGGTGTCCAAAGGAAAAAACGCAAATGAGTAGCAAAAAATCTCCAAACCAACCAGACGCTCTAATACCAAGAAAGAACCAACCATGGTCAATAACAGCCGGAATACTAAGACCAAAGAACGTCCCACATGCAGCGGCATCAGCCGCCACTCTACTCGGTAGGAACAAGAAGCAACTTGTGCCCCAAGTATCACCTTGCCAAGCCACCACTTCGCACGTAGCTGCCACAGAATTCGCAGCAACTCCCCCGGGTACCACAGTAGGCATCATGTCGAGCCTCAAGTTAGACCCATGGAAAGGATCTTGCACCCAAGCTGGAGCCATGCAGCGTCATAGAAATTTCCCCAGATACAATGTCGGGCAATCGACCAAACTACAAACTACTTTCAAGAAAAAATACTGATGAGGCAAAAGCACAGTCCATAAGTCAGACTCATAAACTCTCACTCTCAGCATACAACTTGCAATCCGGCGCCAGTAATATCAGCAGCGAAGAGCTCCAGACAACAAGCTCAAGTCACAGCCACCCCTCTAGGGTGGTCACAATTACAAACAGTCAAGGGCTAATAAAAACGAAAGTTACGTTTCATAATAGCCAAACCTCGGCAACCAATTTCTCAAACGAAGTTTCCTCAATCAAACATACACCCATGTTAGACAGGGTACCATATAGTAGTCAGTCGGAGGGGGGCCAGCTGAGAAGGCCATCGACACAGAGAAACACCTATCACCCCCACCAATTACAATCCACTCAGGCCACAGTGAATGATCGTGAATTAAGGCAGATCCTTTTTACCCCGCAATATAAATCATGAGGCCATCAAGACAGCTTAAATAGGGGTAACATTCTGAGGCTTCTTGCCGAGTTCCCATCAACTAAGAAAATCGTATCCGCAGACTTGACATCGGTGAAATTCCTCTCTGGCAGCGCTCAAAATGGGCTGGAGCAAACACTAACAATGTGGAGAACAAGTGATATTGCTACATTAATTATGGCAGTCAAACAGCAATTCGAAATTTGGGGCATACTGTTATCAGAACCATCCAGTCAACGCTATCCCTTTCCCCTATTGTTAAATTTTAAAGAAAAATTGCCAACGGCCATCGAATTCGTAGGGGGCCCGGAATCTGGGGAACTGGAACAAAGGCAGTTTAAATGGATGGTACCTAACTTAAAAACCTACAGTGGCCCCTCAACTGTACTGAAGGGAGAGCAAGATGAATGGAGATGGATGCCTCACACTTTAAATTCAAGGAAAAACAATTGACCTAGCGCATTAAATACAGTAAACATTGATCAAAGTTTGGCTGTCACCATAATGTCCTGGAACATCGCCGGTGCAAAAACCATCATAGCAGACGGGTTCACAGCAATGACTAGTTGCAATTATTCCATAATCCTACTACAAGAAACGTGGCTGGAGGACCCAATCGAATTAGGAGGCTACTTGCTACACCACATTAGTGCCAAAAAATCTAAGAAATCAGGTAGGCCAAGCGGTGCTCTAGCCACATACATTTCAACAGCACTTCTTGTTTCAACAGAGCAGTTGGCTTTCTCAAAGACCGACATGCAGGCCATTAAAATCACCTTTAGCAATAATCAGCATGCCCGCTAGTCATTTTTAACGTCTATGCCCATCCGTGGAAAAATAGGAAAGTACTGCTCTTTGATGAATTACTGAATAGGGTGGAAGAGATAAGATGCGCTAATCCAGTATGGGACATAATAGTGACAGGCGACTTCAATGCTAACTTAATGCACACTCCAGAGCCAGACGAGAAACTGGCTGCTGAAAATGCCATATGGTCAGTGCCGCTCCAAACACTGCCAGCGCAGAAAAGACTGGACACAAGGGGTAAACAAATGGTAGAGGCACTAGAGCACATGAGTATGAGGGTACTAAATGGCAGGATCAACGATGACATCCCACCAAGCTTCACTCATCATAGCGCAAAGCCCGCGACAATAATAGACTACACAGCTGTGTCACTTCCTTTGCTAGCTCATGTTAGCAAATTTAAAATTAAACCTACTCTCCATAGTGACCACTCATATCAGCACATAGAACTCGTTTGGAATGCTCCGTGCCTTCTTCCAGCTATAAAGGAACTAGGGACAATAACATCTATCAACCTAAACCGCCTGATCTGGTTGGAGTCTTCATTACCAAGGCTATGTAAAAACATAGAACATTTGCTTCATTTGGCAATATGCCAGGACCTACCAACAGTGGAAGCGTGAGACACTTTTCTTCAGTCAATACCCTCTCTTGGCCTCGCCAGGCATCAATTCCCATACAATAATCAGGCAAGGTCTTCAAACCTACCAGTAAAAACTTTAGAACTAAGGAAGGAATTGAGGCGCAACCTTAGACTAATAAAAGATAGTTCTCCCACAGCAACCCAATGCGCCCAAATAAAAACCCTATGGAAAAATTACAAGAATCAGGTATGGCAAATGCGAACCAAAAAGGAGGACGACTTCTGGCTCAAATTACTTCATAATTCAAGGAAGGCTAATTCAAGGGCCTTTTGGGCAACAGTGAATGGAATCGGCCGGCAGGTAAGAATAATAAACTTTACATCAGTCCCAGAAGGAAAATGGGTGGAATACTGTTAGAAATGGGGTCTTTGGTTGACAGTCAGGTTACCCCCTGTTCAAGCAAGGACCCTCACTCTAGTTAGGATAAAAGAGAATCACCCTCAGCTAACCCCTGCTTACCCCCTTGGTAGCTTGGCAGAGCAGTAGGCTTAACCTCAGAGTGCTGGGCGTAAAGTATTTGTACCAACACACACAGTAACTTAATGAAAACACTACAAAATGACACAACACCAGTTTAGAAAAATAGGAAATATTTATCTAGACAAAACAAGACCAAAACGACAAAAATCCAACATACACAAGTCAAGTTATAATTTTTTAAAGGTTTAAAATAAAAAGAGTCTTTAGGTAGTTGTAACAACACACTAGCGCTGCTAGCGTGTAAATGTACCTGGTTTGCGTCAAAAATAACCCCGCACGGGCGGTGTGCGTCGAAAGTAACCCTGCACGGCTGTGTGCGTCGAAAACAACTCGGCACGGCGATGCGCGTCGAAACAGCCAGCCACGCGACGGTCCGAAAGTCCCGCGGCGCAGGTTGCGATCTCTCAGCCTTCGTCAGCGATGCTGCGCGTCGTTTCTCCTGCTCCGGGCGTCGATTCTTCGGTCGCGTTTCCTGCGGCGTCGTTTCTCAGCTGCGGAGCCGGCGTCGCGTCGTTTTCTCAGCCGCGATCGGATTCGCGTCGATCTTTTCTCCGCACGGCGCTCGGTGCGTGTAATTTTGTCCTTAGGCTGCCAGCCTCTCCTTTCAGGGTCCCAGGAACTGGAAGGGCACCACAGAGCAGAGTAGGGGTCTCTCCAGAGACTCCAGGTGCTGGCAGGAAGAAGTCTTTGCTATCCCTGAGACTTCAATAACAGGAGGCAAGCTCTACATCAAGCCCTTGGAGATTTCTTCTTCAAGATGGAAGGCACACAAAGTCCAGTCTTTGCCCTCTTACTCTGGCAGAAGCAGCACTGCAGGAAAGCTCCCCACAAAGCACAGTCACAGGCAGGGCAGCACTTGTTCCTCAGCGATCAGCTCTTCTCCAGGCAGAGGTTCCCCTTGATTCCAGAAGTGTTTCTACAGTTTGTAAGTTTGGGTGCCCTTCTTATACTCATTTTAGTCTTTGAAGTCACCTTTCTTCAAAGGGGACTCACACCTTCTTGTGAGATCCTGCCTTGCCCAGGCAAGGCCTCAGACACACACCAGGGGGCTGGAGACAGCATTGTCAGAGGCAGGCACAGTCCTTTCAGATGAGAGTGACCACTCCACCCCTCCCTCCTAGCAGAGATGGCTAATCAGGAATGCAGATCACACCCCAGCTCCCTTTGTGTCACTGTCTGGGGTGAGGTGAAAAACAACCCAACTGTCAACTGACCCAGACAGGGAATCCACAAACAAGGCAGAGTCACAGAATGGTTTAAGCAAGAAAATGCTCACTTTCTAAAAGTGGCATTTCCAAACTCACAATCTCAAAATCAACTTTACTAAAAGATGCATTTTTAAATTGTGAGTTCAGGGATCCCAAACTCCACCTGTCCATCTCTTCTCTAGGGGAATCTACACTTTAATCATATTTAAAGGTAGCCCCCATATTATCCTATGAGAGAGAGACAGACCTTGCAACAGTGAAAACGAAATTGGCAGTATTTCACTGTCAGGACATATAAACCACATTACTATATGTCCTACCTTATCCATACACTGCACCCTGCCCTTGGGGCTACCTAGGGCATACCTTAGGGGTGCCTTACATGTAAGGAAAGGGAAGGTTTAGGCCTGGCAAGTGGGTACACTTGCCAAGTCGACTTTACAGGGTAAAAATACACACACAGACACTGCAGGGGCAGGTCTGAGACATGATTACAGAGCTACTTATGTGGGTGGCACAACCAGTGCTGCAGGCCCACTAGTAGCATTTGATTTACAGGCCCTGGCACCTCTAGTGCCCCTTACTAGGGACTTACTGGTAAATCAAATATGCCAATCATGGATAAACCACTTACATACAATTTAAACAGGAGAGCATATGCACTTTAGCACTGGTTAGCAGTGGTAAAGTGCTCAGAGTTGAAAAGCCAACAGCAACATGTCAGAAAAATATAGGAGGCAGGAGGCAAAAAAGTCTGGGGATGACCCTGCAAAAGCAAAAGTCCAACACGACCCCCTACCAGCCTAAAGCCAGGGGAGAACAATCAATACCTTGATGTACTTCCCTGATTGGGGCGATAGAACAGGGACCCAGGCCCACAACAGCAGGGGCATGTTCCAGTTCTACGCCTTCCTGACTCCAGTTGGATCCCTCTGTCCATACTCTCAGGGCCCACTAAGCTAACCCATGGGGAACCCTTCTCCACATCTACAGACACCATCTGTGCAACACCTAACTTTACTTTGCTCACAGATGTATTGCAATGGGCAGATAGTACCACCAGGGCCAACACAATGGTGTTGCCCACTCCACCCCTGGGGTGTGACTTTCGTCCTTCCCCCCCCAGGGGCAACTCTGTCCACCAGGACAGCAAGCCACAGTGGCCCCAGACAACTGTCAGGGATGAGAGCCCGACCTCAGGCCTCTCTAACCACTGTGACTGTGGAGAGTGGGGGGTGGTAGCCCCAGGTGCCTGGCACCCTTTGACCACTCTCTCTTCCACCAGGTCAGGGATGACAACCTGACCCTGGTCCTCCCCTCTGGGGCTCTGTACCCTCCCTGCAGAAGCGGCACCCCCAGAGTCAAAAACTGTCAGGGTGCTTGTAGAAGCAGTCCTGCACAATGCTTCCATCAGTGCAGGGATGTTAACCTGCAACTGATCCTCCAACCTGGGGTCTGTACCTTCAGGTTGGACCAGGGCCAGGGGTGAGGCTTCCCTCCCCCTGCCCTCTCTTCTGGGGTCCTGAACCACCCAACTAGGAGCGGCCCCCCCAGAAGACAACATGGTAGGGGCACTGTTAGCAGTAGCCCCTTCCTCCAGGTCAGGGGGGACACCCTTAACCTGGCCTCCCAATCCAGGGTCTGTACCCACAGACTGGATCACTGCCTGGCAAACCAGGACTTCTTGGGGGGCATACCTACCCCCTACCAGGTCAGAGTTTACCCTCTGAACCTGGTCATCCAACCCAGGGTCACCATCCTGCGGTTGAATCATTGCCTGGCGCACCAGGACTTCCTGGGGGGCACACCTACCCCCCACAAGGGAAACACTTTCCCCAAGGGCCATACAAGAGTCTGGCTGGCGCAGGTCTCCTGACCTCTGCCCATCTGACAGAGTCTGGATTCCCCCCAGCCCAGAAATGGTCTCACCAAGGTCATTCCTGGGGGGCTCTGCACTCAGAGCTGACCCCTGACCCTCCAGGTTCTCCACTGGGGTCCGCAACCCCCTCTCAACCCTCTGTCTGGACTTCTGCACCCCCTCACTAGGAGTGGTACTGCCAGACACCAGAACTGGTGGGACGCTGGCTACAGCCGCCCCCCCAAGTTCTCCTGACACTGTGGGGTTTCCCTCAACAGATGGCCCTATGGTACAGGCTAGGCTCCCCTCCTGGGGTTCCCGCAGGGAACCCTCCAGGACCTGGGACCGGATCTCGGGCACCTTGGGCCTCAACCCATCCCCATTCCCTCTCCTCTGAGACTGGACATGGGGTCCCTCACCCATCCCACTACACTGGGACCTACCTGGGACACTACAATCCTTCCCTACCTCACCTGGTTGGGAACTACCTAGACCACTCCTCTCAGGAGCACCCCCAAATGCCTCTTCAGACTCTCTGGTACTCACCCAGAAGTCTGCCTCCATTGTAAGCTCCCTGGGGTCAGATAACTCACACTCCACCTGGTGTTGGCATAGCTCTGGAAAATAAGGACTAGACATATGCTCTCCAGCAATTACATCACTCAGCCCCTCACATGAATTAACCAAAGTACCCTTCACCCAACCATCCAGTGACTCTGCTTTGAAACAGCACCCCACATCACCCTCCTGAGACTGGTGAGACAGTACCTGACTGTCCCTGACACTCAACCCACACTCTTCTGGGATGTTTTCACACTCCATAACCAGGACTTCTACCTGGGGGGAACCCCTCTCCCTGTCACTCTCAACTAGAGTCAGTAGAGTGTCCCTCCCACCAGTAGGAATATGACTCCCCATGCCAGTTCCCCAATCCACCTCAGGGACCCTGTGCATCACTGGAGCTACCTCATACCCCTGAACCTCCTGGCGTGTGTTAACTCCCTCCTTCAAGTAGGGCACCACCTCTCTGGGCATGTGTACTTCTGCAGCATCACTGGATATACAATTGTTGCTGCCACCATTCCAGCTGGACTCAGCCCTCATGACTTCCAGCTCTTTCAATTTAAGCTCGTAAGCATAAATCATTTTTTTAATCTCTAAGTCCCTCCTCCTTTCTGCCAGGACTAAGGCTCTCTTCTCCTCGGCCCTCTTAAGCTCTTCCAGACTCCGGATTCGAGCTAGGAGCCTATCATCTCTTTCTGTTCCCTCCTCAGGGCCACTGCCCTCCTCTTTGGAGTAGTCCTCCTCCTCAGAGTAGTTATCCTCCTCAGACTCATTTGGTGGTGTTGCCTGACAACGTTTCAATTCATCCTGAAACAGGGCTGACTCAAGATCCTCCCTTCTGGATTCCTTGTTCACAGCCAGTCCCCTTTCCATGCAGAATGCTTTAAGCTGCCACTTTTTATACATAGATAGGTGCCAGAAATTGACTTCCATTTCTGCAAAGGCTTCACAACCACAAACCAAAGTCCACAAATATTAGCAATACTTCCAGGAGGACATCAGAGAACAAAAAGCAGAATCACAAGACAAGTAGTATGTGGTCACGTAGTGGTCTGAGATCAAAACAGTAGTGTACACTTAATTACTGTATGTCAAGTACAAATACAAGTCCAAATCCCGACCGCTGGTCACCAATGTTAGAAATGGGGTCTTTGGTTGACAGTCAGGTTACCCCCTGTTCAAGCAAGGACCCTCACTCTAGTTAGGATAAAAGAGAATCACCCTCAGCTAACCCCTGCTTACCCCCTTGGTAGCTTGGCAGAGCAGTAGGCTTAACCTCAGAGTGCTGGGCGTAAAGTATTTGTACCAACACACACAGTAACTTAATGAAAACACTACAAAATGACACAACACCAGTTTAGAAAAATAGGAAATATTTATCTAGACAAAACAAGACCAAAACGACAAAAATCCAACATACACAAGTCAAGTTATGATTTTTTAAAGGTTTAAAATAAAAAGAGTCTTTAGGTAGTTGTAACAACACACTAGCGCTGCTAGCGTGTAAATGTACCTGGTTTGCGTCAAAAATAACCCCGCACGGGCGGTGTGCGTCGAAAGTAACCCTGCACGGCTGTGTGCGTCGAAAACAACTCGGCACGGCGATGCGCGTCGAAACAGCCAGCCACGCGACGGTCCGAAAGTCCCGCGGCGCAGGTTGCGATCTCTCAGCCTTCGTCAGCGATGCTGCGCGTCGTTTCTCCTGCTCCGGGCGTCGATTCTTCGGTCGCGTTTCCTGCGGCGTCGTTTCTCAGCTGCGGAGCCGGCGTCGCGTCGTTTTCTCAGCCGCGATCGGATTCGCGTCGATCTTTTCTCCGCACGGCGCTCAGTGCGTGTAATTTTGTCCTTAGGCTGCCAGCCTCTCCTTTCAGGGTCCCAGGAACTGGAAGGGCACCACAGAGCAGAGTAGGGGTCTCTCCAGAGACTCCAGGTGCTGGCAGGAAGAAGTCTTTGCTATCCCTGAGACTTCAATAACAGGAGGCAAGCTCTACATCAAGCCCTTGGAGATTTCTTCTTCAAGATGGAAGGCACACAAAGTCCAGTCTTTGCCCTCTTACTCTGGCAGAAGCAGCACTGCAGGAAAGCTCCACAAAGCACAGTCACAGGCAGGGCAGCACTTGTTCCTCAGCGATCAGCTCTTCTCCAGGCAGAGGTTCCCCTTGATTCCAGAAGTGTTTCTACAGTTTGTAAGTTTGGGTGCCCTTCTTATACTCATTTTAGTCTTTGAAGTCACCTTTCTTCAAAGGGGACTCACACCTTCTTGTGAGATCCTGCCTTGCCCAGGCAAGGCCTCAGACGCACACCAGGGGGCTGGAGACAGCATTGTCAGAGGCAGGCACAGTCCTTTCAGATGAGAGTGACCACTCCACCCCTCCCTCCTAGCAGAGATGGCTAATCAGGAATGCAGATCACACCCCAGCTCCCTTTGTGTCACTGTCTGGGGTGAGGTGAAAAACAACCCAACTGTCAACTGACCCAGACAGGGAATCCACAAACAAGGCAGAGTCACAGAATGGTTTAAGCAAGAAAATGCTCACTTTCTAAAAGTGGCATTTCCAAACTCACAATCTCAAAATCAACTTTACTAAAAGATGCATTTTTAAATTGTGAGTTCAGGGATCCCAAACTCCACCTGTCCATCTCTTCTCTAGGGGAATCTACACTTTAATCATATTTAAAGGTAGCCCCCATATTATCCTATGAGAGAGAGACAGACCTTGCAACAGTGAAAACGAAATTGGCAGTATTTCACTGTCAGGACATATAAACCACATTACTATATGTCCTACCTTATCCATACACTGCACCCTGCCCTTGGGGCTACCTAGGGCATACCTTAGGGGTGCCTTACATGTAAGGAAAGGGAAGGTTTAGGCCTGGCAAGTGGGTACACTTGCCAAGTCGACTTTACAGGGTAAAAATACACACACAGACACTGCAGGGGCAGGTCTGAGACATGATTACAGAGCTACTTATGTGGGTGGCACAACCAGTGCTGCAGGCCCACTAGTAGCATTTGATTTACAGGCCCTGGCACCTCTAGTGCCCCTTACTAGGGACTTACTGGTAAATCAAATATGCCAATCATGGATAAACCACTTACATACAATTTAAACAGGAGAGCATATGCACTTTAGCACTGGTTAGCAGTGGTAAAGTGCTCAGAGTTGAAAAGCCAACAGCAACATGTCAGAAAAATATAGGAGGCAGGAGGCAAAAAAGTCTGGGGATGACCCTGCAAAAGCAAAAGTCCAACAAATACCTTGCCAACATTTTCTTTAAACCACCCTCATCTGAAGTAAATCAGCCTCTGAAGGAGTCAATAAAACTCACAGACGTCAGTCAGAGCAGGACAGGGTTTAGCGCCAAGAACGTCGCCATAGCCATCAGGAAGGGTTGCAGGGGCGGGGCCCCTGGTCCTAATGGTCTTCCGCAAGCCCTCTTCAAGGCTGACCCTGAATATTGGTCAACAACACTGTCAATCCTGTACACTGAAGTTGAATGTAACACAATCATTCCAGAAAGTTGGAGAGGATCTATCATTAACCTCATATACAAGGGGGGTTGTAGAGCAAACCCAGACAGTTACAGATTGATAGCGTTAATTGACAGCGAGGCCAAATACTTCGCCACCTTAGTCCTGGCCAACCTGCTCAATTGGTCAAACTCAAATAACCTGATTCCTTTGAATCAAACTGGTTTTAGGAAGGGATATGGTACAGTGATTAACATTCTTACACTAGGAGACATTGCCAACTGAGCAAAATGCTTAAAGAAAAAACTATATTTATGTTTTGTGGACTTCAAAAGTGCTTTTGACCGAGTCGATAGGGCACTTCTCTGGAGCAAATTGCGAAGGTGGGGCCTGCAAGAGCGTACTCTCAGATGCATAGAAATGCTATACGATAAAACTTGGGTACAGGTCAAGGTAGCAGATGGCTCAAACATTTCTAGGAGGATACCGACAAATATAGGACTAAAACAGGGCTGTGTTTTGGCCCCGCACCTCTTCAACCTTTTCACAGCAGATCTCTCCTTGAAGCTGGATGCAACCAACTCGCACTCTCCAAGGATGGGAAGTTTGACCCTATCACACCTTTCATACGCTGACGATATTGTTCTGCTAAGCCACACGAAAATAGGGCTGCAGCGGTTGGTCACTACTTTAGGTGAATACGCAAAGACAAATAAACTAGAAGTTAACACCTTAAAGACCAAAACCATGTCCATGGGATGTCCTTTGAATCTAGCTAACAATATAAAGTTGAATGGCATTTCCCTTGAAACAACTCGCTGCTATAAATACCTTGGCATCATTATCGATAACAAGGCCAATCTTGTGCCTCAGAAGCGCTACATTGCACAGAAATGCAAAGCTTTAACGTTAGCTTTCTGTACCCTCGCAAAAAGATTAAAAGGCCCATCGTATAAACCGTTACTGTCTGTTATGTCGGCCAAATTCCTCCCATCCACTACATATGGAAGCAAAGCTTTATATGGGAAAGACGCCCTGCTACTGGACCAACAACAAATAAAAATTTATAAGCAGGTCTTTAAACTTCCTGGCTCCGCTTCTCCCGCACAGGTTAGGCTAGAATTTGGCCTAATACAACAGCAGTTAGGCAGGAAAGCGCATACAATAAAGTCCTGGTACAAAATAAGAAAAAATATGACCAGCCCCCTAGTCATGGCTTTATGGTATTCAGTGAGCAACAATCCAAAATCAGTATAGAAAAGGTATCTGTATAATTCTCTGCAAGAGACAGAAATGATGCACCTGTGGGACTCCAACATCTCATATCCACTGTTGTGTCGAGCGCTAAAAAAGGAAATGGGATTGCAGTCCTTTCTAGCTGATAAATCTAAATTTGCACAACGCTCGCACGCCTGGCTTCCTATGCACAATTATACCACCTTGGCGCCATCACAATATCTGATTTCAACTTTTGCACTACACATCAAGCGTTGTTTGCTGGCTCTTCGTCTAGGCGCTCTACCGTCCAGAGCGGACCAACCGTCTTGGAAGAATGGAGGAGAAACTTCCTGTAGGTTATGTGTAGGTTCCAAGGAAGACATGGTCCATCTGATTTGTATTTGCCCGGCCTTAAAGGAAGCACGACGACAACTGTTAAAACCAGTCTTTGAGAGGAATGGGACTCGTTCCTGTCAGCCAGCAGTGATGTCAATGTTTGACCCTCACGATCCACAGTCAATCTGCAGATTCATCAAATTTTTGACTGTCCACACCACAAGCGTAAACTTACTATTTAGGACACACCTTAGCTGACAGTTGGCTCATTTTTAAGTGTTCATTTATTTTATTAGTCACGTATTAAAGTTTTGACAAAGTTATAGCACATGGAAGGACACAACTTAGTTAAAAAAGGAAAAGAGAAGCCCATAGGCGCAACAGCAGGTTCTTAGGCTGTACACATTGAGTTAGCATGTAACATCAACTGTGCCACGGGCATCAAGTGTCTGCAAAGTTAGTTTAATGGTCACTCCGCCCCTTGACTGTTTTTAGAATTGTAAGCTAAAAAAAAAAAAAATCTTGGCACATCACACTTTAGTTGTATATTTATTTCAAAGATTTTATAACATTTTCTCCTTTTGTTTGTCCTTCTTTTATAGAATTTTATATATTGTATACAATGCATTGATTGTTATGGTTTTCATTAACTAAACAATAAAGATTACTTACTTACCTTGCATATCATTAACGCAAGGCGGGTTGTTGCATCCAAAAAATGACACACAAAACGGAATTTTGTTGTCCGCGGGCTCGGGCGTCAAAGTTTAAATACGGGGCAAGGTTTGCTCTGAATGTGCGTCAAAGTTTTTGATGCACATTCGGTGCAGACGGAGTATAAATATGCCCCTAGGATTTGAACCTTCAACCTACAGAGTGACAGTCCAAATGCTTTACCACCAGGAGACAGGTGACTCTGTTATGCTATGCAGCAAAACATAACTATAACATTCGGACCAAACATCTTGCTAGTGTGTGACACTTTGAGGTCATGGTAGGGAGAAACCATTTCAATAACAATCTTTCTCTTTCTCACTCCATTCCACGGGGGAGCCTAGAAGCTCCTGCAGTCCTAGTCGGCTCCTAACTCCTGCGGGAGCTTGCATTGCTCCAGCAAGCAGGAAGCTGCTTTAAATAGCAGCTCCCTGCTTGCGAGAGAAATGTTTTATCCCTTTGCCTGCACGCATATTTGTGTCCAGGGAAACAGATGAAAACTTTGCTTTCTGCAAGTAGTAGCAGTTTTACAGCTCTCACTTGCAGGAAGCGGGTTATGTTTGCTTTTGCTTAGTGGAAGCTGCCAGCTCCCACCAAGCAAAAGGAAACAGCTGTGTCCCGGAGATGGGCATGCCGGGACATAGCAGGAGCTGACCCTGAGGGGTGGTGGTCCCCAGGGCCATGTATGGCTCCAACATTGTATTTGCCCTGGTGCGTCGGTGGTCCCAGGGGCCAGAGGTCTGCAACTGTCCTCCTTCATTCTTTTATTTTAGCCCCAGGGAGGTGGAGGTCCCCAGGGATTTTGGGGGTGGGAGCTGTGCAGCCCCCTGCATACAATTTAATAATTGTCCTCTGGAGGTAGTGTTCCCCTGGTCTGCAAGGGGGCTGCATGCCCCCCCCCCATACGATTCAATCTTTACCCTGGGGGAGTTGGCAGGCCCTGGGGCTGTGGGGGGACAATGCAACCCCCGCATACAATTCAACATTCCCCTCCCATTTTTATCTTTGATTGCCCCAGGTAGGTGTCAGTCCCAGGGGTGAATTCAAGCCTATTGGAGGGGACCTGTGTGTCTCCCTCAATTTTAAAGCCCCCAGTGCAATTGGGACCTGGCCCACTAGGGGCAAACGAAAAGGGCAGGAGACCATCCTTTTAATAAAAAAATATATATATATATGTCAAGCTAATCTGCAGATTTTTTTAAAAATGCTTTTGAGCTTTAGCAAGGTCCCTTAGGGACACCTAGACTAAGGCTGACCCCACCCTGGCCCTTCTTCTTTTTTTTTCACTTTCAGTGAAGTTGAGTCCCGAGATGGCTGCCAACACTTCCTTGTTGAAGAGCTGGCAGCCAATCAGATATCAGCAATAGGGACAGTTGGATCCACTGAGGATTCGCATCACTAGATAGCTATATTTTTTAAACTCTAATATCTCCAAAACTACTGAAGGGATTTCCACCAAATCACAAAAAGCACACTTTCTGGACCAAGAGCTAGCTTTCTGCTAAATTTGGTGTAATTCCTTTTTAGCAGTTTGGGCTGTGGTTGTGTTCAAAATTTTGAACAATCCCATTGACGTATGATGGGGAAAAAGTGTTTTGGGATCCCCACATTTTTCTCGGCCCCCACTTGATGGACAACCCCAAAACTTTCAAGACAGAAGCTGAACTGACCAGTATAAGTTTTGAAAATTTGTGTATGATGGGGAAAAAGTGTTTTGGGACCCCCCCTTTTTCTCGGCCCCCGCTTGATGGACAACCCCAAAGTTTCAAGACAGCAGCTGAACTGACCAGTATAAGTTTTAAAAATGTTGTGAAGATTTGTCAAATGGTGCAAAATTTACTGGCAAAACAAAATACCCTTGGTTTATGGAAAAAATGTTCCTAACTATACCTACTTGCGACTGCCAGTAGGTTATATAGAGATATAAATATATATAACTTCTTAATTTCTCCAACTGTAGCTAAGCTGAAAGGAAAGGGAGCTAACAACATAGCAGTTTGCTCTTCAATGTGGTGTATTTTTTTGGCAGGAAGAGTGACCTGCTTCTATACAGATGAGTCTTGTTCACACAAACTCACTTCCTATACAACGAATACTTATAAAACATACAAAATCAAAAATGGACTACCACTCCATTCTATGGAAAGAACCCAAGTGCAGGTAATGACAGAGATTGTTTCCAAATGGACACTAAACCTGAACATGTACAATATTCAGTCAATGAAATTTGTAATATAAAGTTAAAGGAATCAACTTGCGCGTTAATAAAATTCATTAAGTGTCAGAAATTACACAGGGCCTCATTTTCAATGTTTTGGCACAGGGCAGCACTACAAGCCTTCTTGCTGTGCTGCCCTGCGTTAAAAGAAAAGGGCAGGCATGCAACGTATTTATAAGCTATTCTTATCCTCTTCCACAGCACTGGTGCACAATTGGCTGTCATGTGCTAACGCAGACACTCTTGCACAATGGTGCAAG
Source organism: Pleurodeles waltl (assembly GCF_031143425.1). NCBI lineage: Eukaryota > Metazoa > Chordata > Amphibia > Caudata > Salamandridae > Pleurodeles > Pleurodeles waltl. The sequence goes on along the minus strand of NW_027150409.1, from coordinate 340,557 downwards.
GATGTCTGCATTGTAGCGCTGATTGTTTTTGTGTAGGAAGGGACACCTTCCTGCACAAAAACAATCAATGGAGGTGATTTCCTCTTGCATAATGCAGCACACACAGAAAGAGGAAAAAATGAGGTGAAATAATGTTATTTCTCCTCGTTGTGCCTCCCTTATGCCTCCCCTGGGGAGGCGCAGGCTTTTGACACATTCCCAGGTTTACCGCATGTGTCAAATGCCATTGGTATTACGAGGGAACTTCCACCATAACGGCCACGGTATGACTCACTATCATATTGTGAGGCAGCACAGAGACTTATGCTGCATTGCATCACATATCTACAAGGCCATTAAAGGCCCTGCAGGTTGGCTTCACGTGGCCTTGTAGATACGACTCTGCAATGTGCGCTGTCGCACCGTCATTAAAAGTGACGTTCCAGCAGCTCTTAGGGGCTTGTAAATATGCGCCAGGGTGTAAATCGATGACTAGTTCTTAGAGTTGGTTCAATACATCCAATGAGCAAAAAAGAAGGACTATGAACATCATTGAAACTTCTGTTTGATCATGTCATAAAGCTACATGGCATAAGTGATCAGTGTTAATACTTAAGAATATCTTCCCTATGGAAAACAAGGAGTCCATAATAAACATGGTGTAATTTTTCTCAATGTCGCTTCCTTGCATTACTCTGCCCCAGGGAGGCGTTCCATGGCTGGAGCGTGGATGTTTCAACGCATCCACCCATGGATTTTGGTGCATGCCTAGATTTACCATTAGTGGTAAATCGGAAAATGCATCAAAATGGTACGCTTCCCCATGGGAGGTGTACCATGGAGGAATATCTTTATTTTCCTTGTTTTGTCCTCTTTCTTCTTGCACTGCATTCTGTAGTACACAGAAAAAGGAAAAACCCTCAGAGGATTGTTTTTTGTGGGGGAAAGTGTTCCTTACTGCACAAACACAAACCTGTCTACAACGCAGGCACCTTTGCACCATGGTGCAAGGGAACATGCGTAAGCGCTTGGCAGCAGTTTGTGCACCAGTTGCAGGCAGAGAGCAAGAATGTGCTGTATAATGTTAAATATGGTGCATTCCTGTCCTCTCCCTGTCAAGCAACACAGTGCACCAAGGTAGTTTTCTGCATTGTGTTGCATGAATATTTGATAAATGTGCCCATAAGTGCTCAGAGCAAGGGAGTTAGGACTTTCTGGATTTGATGTGTATCTATACTTATGTATCTATACCTCCATGTTAATTAAGCCTTGTTCTTCTTAAAAAGTAGAGAACTGACTACATATTGAAGTATTGAAGTTATTGAGTGTTCTATAATGTGTCAAATAATTCTCAAAGGTCCTCTTCCTCCTAGAGTACGCCTTTACTGCTCACCCTCGCTATACTGAGAGAGGCAAGCAACTAATGGGAGTCTTGTGACTATCTGATTAGGAATTAGCAAATAGTGGAGTGACCATTCAACATCAATGGTAAGCTACCTTACCCACATATGGCAAGGCCCAGAAACCATTGACAAATGCAGCCTCATTATGGACATATGATCAGAATCGGCTTCTCACTTCCAAAAATTCTGTAAATGGAATCAAAACCATTAATACTATGCAGCAGATCCAGGAGATTCACTCATTCTTATTAGCGAAAGAAGTAAAAAATGTTGTCCATGGATGGGTGGTCATTAACCTTTGTAAACATTAGAATATCTCCATGCATGTGCCGAAACCTACAACACTTACACAGAGGAAATTAATCGCCCCAGCCATAAACAATGCCTTTCCAGAGGCAATAGTTTTATTCACTTTTTGATTATTTAATAAACACGAACACTACTGAAAACGGGATTTAACAGTGGCATAGAGATGCATTGCTACTCCAACCTTTTCAATTTTCTCCAATTTAAAAGAAATAAATGAAAAGAAACTGATCAAAGTTGTCCCCCTATGAGCAAACACATAGGGCCATATTAATACTCCCTTTGCACCGGATTAGCGTAATTTTTTATGCTAATCCAGCGCAAACTTAACACCATATTTATATTTTGATGCTAGACCCGTCTAGCATCAAAATGTCAGAGTTTGCGTCATTTTCTGGATGCGTGAAACCTCCTTGCGTCACTGAGATGCAAGGTAGGCATTCCTGTCCAAAAAAATCACTCAAACACCCATGCGCCATATTTATCCAACTGGGCAAAAATGACGCACGGCTGGGAAGCGGACCTGAAAAATGGCGCAAAGTCCGTTTTGCGTCAAATTTTAACACCTGGATCATGGCAGGCATGAAAATGGGGCAAACACACCACTACTTAAGGAAAACTCACACAAGCAACATCATTGTTCAAGAAGGACGACATGGAGGTGCTACTCATCCAGCATGCCAGATGACGCAGAACACAGGACCTACAGCAGCAGCTACCACCACAACAACGTGGAGCCCAAAGACAACGCAGAAGGCAGGAGAGGCTCTTCAGGACCAGGACAACCCTCCTGGGCCTCAGGGAACAGGATATCATCCAGAGGTACAGACTCAACTGGCAAGCCATACAGCAGCTGCTCTGCCAAATTGAGCCACAGTTATCAGCCAGCCTGCAGACACCCCACATTATTCTACCGGAAACCAAGCTGCTAGCTGTCCTGCACATGATGGCAAGTGGCTCATTCCAAACTACGGGTGCCCTGGTTGCTGAGGTATCACAGCCCTCATTCGCCGCCTCCCTTCCCAAGGTTCTTGATGCCATCATCTCCCTCATACCCCGCCACATTAGCTTCCCAAACATGCAGCAGAAGCAGCAGGAGACCAAACAGGGGTTTTACCAAATACATGGCTTCCCGCATTTGCCTGGTGCCATTGACTGCACACATGTCCGGATTGTACCATTTGCTGCAACCGAGCACCTATACCGCAACAGAAAGCACACCAACTCCATAAATGTGCAGGCCATTGTTGACCACCAGGGATTGTTCACCAACATCTTGGCAAAGTATCCTGGGAGTGTACATGATTGCTTCGTCTTCCACCACAGCACCATCAATGGGCACTTCCAGGATGGACAATATGGCAATGGCCTTCTTGTCGGTAAGTCCAGAAACCTAGTAATATACACAAAGCACAGCAATCCTGTAGGACACACAAGACATACATTGACACGTGGCCAGGAAGACACTGAGGTGTGACACAGGTACTTATGTTTGATATCCTGACCCAATGGGATACACACCTATGGCAAATGACGGCTGCCAATAACAATAGATGCCACTCTAGAGTCACAAGGGACCAATTTAAAACCACACAGTGACAATGACATGGCCTGCACTGGCAGTACATCTTGGAAGATTAACCATTCAATATCACATAAGGCCACATAATCAATCCCACACCCTCCCAAACAATATGTACTGTGTAAGGGGTGTGCAATGTGTGTTGCTGCAAGTCCAACACCATGAAACACATAGCATGATGATGCTGACTCACATGTAGGTGACATGGAAATACTGAGGCAGTACCAACATTTCACATCACTCTTGGGTTGAAGTTGCCATCTAGCAATAAGGAAGTGGACTGTGCTATGAAAACATGTTGATGTGACACTAATGCAAAGTGCACACTGCTGTCCACACTGAAAGAGACAATTCTCCATCTACATAACAGATGTACAGGGAGATGGCCCTTCTTGCACACATACATCCACCTCTACAACCCAGTTAGCCAGCTCACCTGGAGCAAGTTCAGTAGTGTAGGTGCACGGTTGCACATGAGCCACTAACCGAGGGAACAACAAAGGTTTGCATAGAACCTAGTCACACATGGGACAAATGTGCATTGTCAATACTGAACACCTCAGTGAGGCCAACTTAGGGAGCTGTGTTATGCATTGTCACCCAGCCTAATCAAAGGGCCTCACTGTCGCATTTCATCTGCAATGACATATGTCTAATTGAATGGGATGCCCAGGCTATGTAGTGCAACCATGTTACCACCACAGTTGAATCTATTGTGTGTGTGGAAGTATTGTGTCCCCTCCAGTGAACGCACACAAAAACATCTTGCTCACTACATAACACATGGGTCAATTAGCCAAACACAAGTTTTTCAAGTCAAACAACCCAATGCAGAAAGAACCTCAAAGAAGCCCAGGATCCCACACAATACCACAAACACATATGAGTAACAGACAACACAATATATCAACTGCCATGCTACATGACATTCCTGGTGCAAGCAACAATAAAATACTTACCCCTATTTTCTCTTTCAGCGGATCAGGGTTATGGGATCCAGCCATGGATCATGACCCCATTCGCCAACCCAAGCACAGCAGCAGAACGTGCCTATAATGAGGCACATCGGAGGACACGCACCATTGTTGAACGGACTTTTGGCATCCTGAAGTCCAGATTCAGGTGCCTGGACATCACCGGAGGCAGCCTCCTATATTCCCCAGAAATGGTCTGCAAGATCCTATTTACCTGTGCCATCCTACACAACATTTGTGTTAGGAAGAACACCCCCCTATATGAACCTGAACAAGAACTGCCTGAAGAGGAGGCGGAGGTGGATGCTGCCCGGGAAAATGAGGGGGTACATCCAAACACAGCTGCAGGAATGCGTCGCAGACAACAGAGAGTTCAAAACCTTTTTCAACAATAGTCGCTATCAACACATTGTTACGATATGGAATTAAACACCTCACTTTATCACTCAATCCTGCTCTCTGTAATTATTTATGCATCACATGTTCTATAGGAATCAGAGTATTACCTCAAGGAGCTTGTCACAAAGACAAATCTGACTACTTCTGATGCCACATGACATTTGATGGGTATGATTGAACAGCAAACATCACACACAGTTTGTATGAAAAACATATTTTCTATTTCACATTTGAAGGGCAAATTCATAGGACCACAACTATGAGAGACATCCATGTTGCCAACATGGTCTATTGCAACATATGACACACAACTATGACATCATCAATCATAAAGTAAATAAGCGCATCATACATGAGGCAGTGGATGTGAAATAGCATTGGTAACAGGAATGTATGACCAGACCCTTGACATCAGTAAGTGTGAAATCAGCTACCTCTGCAAGGAGCATGTGTGACAAGAGGTGCATCAATCCTGAAAATGGATAGCACGAGTGTCCCAGGTATGACAATCAATGGTCACAACACATGCCCTGCGCAGTCCATACCTGGTAAGAAGACCTGCCACTGCCATGTGTTTAGTCTCTGCCCTCCCTTCTCTAGTGGGCGCTGTAAATGGACTATCCGTACCCTGGAAATCATCATCTACACTCACCCAGACTCCCATTCTGTCTCCTGTGTGCTTCTCTTTTCAGTATGTCATGCCATAGTTCAACTACATCACCCTGCATGGACTTCATGCCTCATAATGCACTGCCTGGTAGTCGGTAAGACCTGTAATCTTCTGTCCATTGATTCCCATGGGAATAGTCTGATTGTCCCTCTATACTGCATTCTCACCTCCAGGACTTGTGAGAGACTGAAGTTGCACACACCTGCAGGGGAGCTTGGGTGACAAGTGGTGCATCAATCCTGAAAATGGATAGCACGAGAGTCCCAGGTATGACAAGCAATAGTTACAACACATGCCCTGCGCAGTCCATCCCTGGTAAGCGGTCCTGCCACTGCCAAGTGTTAAATCTCTGCCCTCCCGTCTCTAGGGGGTGCTGGTAATGGACTATCTGTACCCTGGGAATCATCATTTACACTCACCCAGACTCCCATTCTGACTCCTGAGTGCTTCCCTTTTCAGTATGGCATGCCATAGTTCAACTACATCAGCCTGCATAGACTTCATGTCCCATAATGCACTGTCTGGTAGTCGGTAAGACCTGTTATCTTCTGTCCATTGCTTTCCATGGGAAAAGTCTAGTTAGCCACTTATACTGCATTCTCCCCTCCAGGACTTGTGAGAGACTAAAGCTGCACACACCTGTGAGGGAGCTTGGGTGACAAGTGGTGCATCAATCCTGAAAATGGATAGAACGAGTGTCCCAAGTATGACAAGCAATGCTCACAATACTTGCCCTACGCAGTCCACCCCAGGTAATAATTCCTGCCACTGCCATGTTTTAAGTCTCTGCCCTCCCTTCTCTAGTGGGTGCTGTAAATAGACTATCTGTACCCTGGGAATCATCATCTACACTCACCCAGACTACCATTCTGACTCCTGTGTGCTTCCCTTTTCTATATGGCATCTCATAGTTCAACTACATCAGCCTGTATGGACTTCATGTCCCATAAAGCACTGCCTGGTAGTCGGTAAGGCCTGTAATCTTCTGGCCATTGCTTCCCTGGGAAAAGTCCGGTTGAGCCCTTATACTGGATTCTCTCCTCCAGGACTTGTGAGAGACTGAAGCTGCACACACCTGTGAGCTCTCTCATGCATCCCAGCCACTTGTCTCTGCCCTGGCCTTGCTGCTGCCTGGAACTGCTGAGAAGCCGCAATTCCCTGAAGCTCCTTGTTGTGCATTGGAGTACAATTCATATGTGTACCAGAGCCCTTGTTGGATTGTGTTACAGTGCTGAGTACCCCTGAAACTGCTCTTTGTTTTCACAGTGTTGTTCCTGCTTGTTCCAGTCAGACACTGCTCCCTGTTTTACTGCCTTGTTCATGTTTGTTCCTGACAGAGCCTGCTTCCTGTTAGCCAGACCGGTTCCAGTCTTTGCATCAACCAGCTCCTGTTCCCTGTGCCTGCATTTGCCTCATAGTTGGTTTCCGTGCCCTCCATTTCCTCTTGGGTTATGGTGTCTGGTAAGTGCACGATCAGTCGTCAACTGTACAGAATAGTTTAATTTTGTTTTTGTACTGGCACATGTTTTCCAAGGGGCGAATGCAACCCCCATCCTTTCTCTGGTTTTGCATGTATTCATTAGTGCCAAACAGTGACAGTGTGCCATGGCTGTATTCCTGGATTTGGTACTGTGCCTCCAGCCCAACAAACAAGGGCTGGTAATGTGTATGTAAGGACAATCCATGTTTGTGCTTTGACCGTCCAGACACAGAATCACTTCTGCTGCCACCTTTCGATGGGGCTTGCGTGGTGAGTAGCTGTGAGAATAATCTGCACAGAGACACTGATGTTCCCTGTTGCTGTGGGAAGTTCAGAGCCCTACCCTGTGTACAAACGTAGTGATGAGACCTGCGTGTTTGTCCATTACTGATCCGTTACATATTTGTCCACACCAAGGTTGCTCTGTCTTCACTCTTCTGTATTGTCTGCTGTTCCATAGCTGCCCTATCCTCTTGTATGCGTTTTGCTGATCTTCGGCTTTAGGACAAATCTGCTTTGAAAGATACTCTGTGAACTCAAGGGTTGCCTCCACAGCCTCCTGACTAGACCTGCACATAACTGTTACACCATGGAGGCCAATACTGACACAGGGTACACACGGCCAGACACTTGAAATGGACACTTTTGTGCAATGAACCTCTGAAAATATATGAATACATGCAGCCTGAGCTGCTGGTCCACCACAGCCACAGGAGGAACATAGGTCATTTCTATTAGTCAAACTGTGGTGTACATAACAATTTTATGATTGGAATTGAGGCTCTGTGTCGCAAACACTGTACCTACCACACATGTTCAAATGCCTGACTCATGGATAGTATACACACAAGTGACCATGAAGTGGTAGACAACAATTAATGACATGTGAGGGGTAACATATCCGACATAACCCTCATCAGCCATCCTCGATCTTCCCTGTGTATTGTTTGTCGTGGGAAATGTATTGTCCCCAAAGTCAAACAACTACACACAGCAAAAGAGTCGACACATATTACAGACACATGTCATGACTGTTGTACCTCATTGATTGGCATCTGATGTTGATACCCATTTGTAACACATTCATACATGAACATCACGCATAATGTATTGCATGCCGTTCCAACAGAAGCACACAAATAGTTTTAACAGTAAATTCACACACAAAACAAACATGCCATGATTCATATTTTTGTAGCGTAGCCTTACTGTCCTCTATTGACGCAACATCTGTGCAAACTTAAAAATTCCATTTTAATTTCTAAAGTTTGCACTGCTGTTGCGTCAGTTAAAAAACGTATTCCTGCACAACAATATTAGTAATGTGGGCCGCAGTAGCATGGCCTACCACATGTGGTCAAGCACTAGAGCACATTGCAGGTCATACTATCCTATCTTTGTTTAGTTATAGGCTGCATGCATGTTAAAATATGAAAAATGATGCAATCACAGTTTGAGTCAGAAACGCTCAAATTACATCAATGGGTCCCTAGCGTTAATTCCACCAGCGGACCCCAGCCATGTATCCATTGAAAATGTATTGTTTCATGAATGCGTGGGATTTTGACGCCTATGCGTCAAAAATGTTGACACAAACTATGTAAGCGTCAAAAAATTACACGCAAGACAGAAAACGGGGCGCAAATGAGACAGGAAGTGATGTAATAGGATATCCTGTTTACGGAAATGGTACAGTGGGTGTACTTTCAATTTGCAGTCTGTGAGTTTTCTAGACTGTGTGGCTGTGTGTTGGTTTGCTCTTCTGTTGATTTTGTATTTTGTCTCCTGTGTGGTCTATCTTTTGTCTTTTGGTGTTCACTAACTGTATTTTGTACCTGTGTAAGTGTTTTTGTGTCTTTTATTGTTGTAAGAATTGTATTTGTACTGTAGGGGGTCTGTTTGTTGGTAGGATTAGTTGGGGTAGTTTGGGTCTTTAATTGCTTTTTGTAAGTGTCCTTTTTTTCTGCTTCCTTTCCTTTTTTTCCCTATTTACTGTCAAACATTGTGTTTTGTACCATGCCGGGAAGGGCAAGGCTGGAGTGCATGGGTGAGGAGGAGTTTGGGGCATTTGTGTGGCTGGTGTGCCACTTCCTTCCCATGATGTTGAAGGCTGGGGGCTGTGTGATACAGGGGTATCACACGGAGGCAAGACTGCTGCACTGGTCAAAGGTGCTGTTTCACCTGAGAAGGATATTCAAAACCGCCCGGAATGAGCACCAGCTCAAGCATTGCTGGACTGACCTGGTGGCCAGAGAGCAGGACCTGCTGGACCACCTGGGTGTGGTGATTGGTGGACCTGTTGGTAAGTATCACATTGACAAATGTGTACAGTTCAATGCTCCTGAGTGACAGTAGAAGATGTCGTGACATGCTGCATGCAATGTTTGTGGCAATGTGGAATGGAAGTTGAACAAACTGTAAGTGTATCAGTAATGTGATGTATTACACATGGTAATACATGGTAACAATGCAGTCCACAGTTTCGCTGAGCCATGTCCGAACAGTATTCAGGGCCATATGTACAAACTCTTTTTAACCGTCTCTAATATCTAAGTTCACTGAATTCTTGTGTTTACGTCAGGACAAATATTCATTCACATGGACAAACCGAAATGGCCCATTCTACTATCAGATTGCACAATCACAAAACAGGGTCTTCTAGTGGCATTTAGGATTAGGCATTCAAATTGTATCAATGAGTCGCAGGCGCCTATTAACTTTTTTTCTTGGGCACAATTGCCAGGGCTGAGCTATTGTAGTTACCATCTGATTTAAATTGGTGCCAATCCATTTTCAAAAGGGAAAGGGTCAGCATGGGATCCCTCCTCTTTGTGAATGCATGGCCACAAACTATTTCTGAGCATGAAGTTGCGCAAGGGACCACTGACTGCTTCCAAAAATCTATTTTAGTAATGAAATAGGTTATTAAAATACTTTCTGTATACCCCTGCTGAAATATTGCTGCATTTCCACAAATGTTAACATCTCAATATGAAAGCAGTCACAGACATGGTGGTCTGCTGAGCTCAGCAGGCCAGCATTCCTGTGAGTGCCACCATTCCCAAGGGGTTTGCAAAATGAGACCTACCTCATCATGATTAAAGAGGTAGGTCATTTGCTACCCCATTTTCTATTTGAAAACAGTGTCATTTTGAGTGTTCTACCTCTGATCATCCAACTTGCTAATTTCTAGTTGCTGAGTCTCGCAATGTGTGATTCACAATACCTGATATAGTTACACTTGGCCCTGAGTGACACATTTCAGGTGCAATGACTATACTTGTGCCCATGAATTCTGTCAACGATGATCAGCTAAACACTGTCAGCATACATTATTTCGCAGTTTTGGAACAGCAAAGTGGCCAATCAATGTTTAGCGGTACATTGTCATCACTTCACACACAGAATCCCTGCCATCATGTTGTCATAGGGGGCATATACGCCTTAGGGGACACTGCCAATGGGGCTCACTCCTAGCTGGCAGGCCTCCTTACATGTGTTCCACTCACTAAATCCATGTGCAGATGGACAAAGCTTAGTGGTTGTCCTTGACGGTTGAAAATATGTATTGCATGCCCATCCCCCCTGAGGCATAGAGTTAGGGGGAGAAAATATACATAGATAGGTGTGATGGTCACAGTGTAGATGACAGACATGTAATTCAATCATGCATGTGTGCCAAATTACACTGACCCCTTATAATTAGCAACTGCATACCATCCTGCCAGTTCCATATGCAAATCACAGGCCTTGAGTGTCTTGAAGTTGATACAGATGATATGGATTAGTTGGTCTGGCACATGTTGAATACTTGTTGTATTTGCAATGTGACGCATTGCAGTACATATATGCACAGATCAGTTAATTTGGTACACACCTTGTTGTGCATTGCTGTGCTCTTAGATAGTTGATGGGTAGGCTGAATTGGCATGTCATTCCTCAGGGACAATCTATCATCTTTACTGTGATTTGGACTGCATGAGCAATTTGTGAGGAAGTGTTAGATTATCATCTGTATATGCATCACACAATGATGACACTAATGTTTGCCTGTCTCTTTTTACAGCTGCCAACATGAATGCTGAACAAATGTGAGAGTTTCAAAGGTGGGCAGTGCGATATAGGCACATCCTCGATGTGGAGGCTAGGTATAGAATGATGGCAAGATGCTATCTTTGTGAAGGAGCCACAGGAGCATGGCGGGCTTTTAGCCAAGGGGTCCGGCCTTGGCCACAACAGGTGCCGCCACCACCCTGACTGCAGGCACAGTGGACACTGGTATCTCTGCCACACCTACTGCACCCTCAACATCTGGAGCACAAGGCACAACTGCTGCACCGTCTATGTCACCACCCCCAAACACGGCACCTGCAGTTGTTACAACCACAGCAACACAAACCACAACAGCATCTGGTATGGACATGGCGGCATTGAGGCAGCTTCAGCAGGACATGCGTAGGCTCATAAGGAGAATTGGCAGTCTCCAGCGTGAGGTAGCCTGCAACAGCCGAAGACTTAAATCAATTAAAAAAACTCTGAGGAAGGCAAACCTCTGAGTTCAGTTTTGCCTCACCCCTAATTCCGTCCCCTCCCTCCCCTTTCCTTATACTGTTTTTTTAGTGTGTTTAGGGGGTTTAGTGATAGGTTAGAGTAGGCTATTAGTTTAGATAGGATAAGTAGGTTGGGGTGGGGGTAGTTATATTATTACATGTTACTTTGTGGGCGGGTGGGGGTTGATGTTGGGGTTTATGTGTATCCTTGAAAAATAAAAAAATACAAAAAAATATATATTTGTTTAATATTAGTTAGTATCTGTTTAGGTTAGTATATGTTGTCCTATATGTGTCCCGTCATATTAGGGGGTTGATGTTTAGAGTGTTTAGTTACATGTGGTAAGTAAGTTTAGCATAGGGTAGTTAGGGCCTGTTGCGGGTAATGTATAGTTAGGATAGGTTAGGTTAGTATAGGTGTGTGACATAGTTTAAGTTTTCTTTCATACATATTTAATAATGTTTTAGGTACTCCTTTACGGTATGTCATATGCTTGGGGATTTGGGCCTTTGCATGAGTGTACAGTGGCACATTTGTGTTTGCCTGTGTATTCCATCCTGCATCCACATCCCATTCTTGACATGTTTATTCCCACTTCCAAATGAGCTGTCACATTGGCAGCTACAACAATGCTACATCTCTATGCATCTGCCATCCATTGTACCCACCACTCAAGGTGACTATGGTTCCCATGTTTTGGACAGGTAGGTGTGATTTTAAAGCTTTCATCGTTTGGGTCCTGTGTTGGAATCTTTGCCACTGTCGGACGTCTGTCTGCAGCCTAATGTTCATGTGAACCCTGATAAACTAAGTGGTGTCATAATCTTATGAGATTCAGTATACAAAATTCACGCCTATGAGTTTTTTCATTGTACTCCCAGGTGACGCTATTGTCCAAACACTCTTACACATCCATTCCTGCTGTATGTTGTGGTTGTGGGATTTATGTTTAGAGTCATATGTCACATACACAATGATTGTCATGTAGGGGATGTGGCCAGCATTGAGTTTCATCTTATAGATACTTTGGGCCTGACATATACAATTTGTTTACAGCATTTTACTGTTTGTGGTGCTTTAACTTCAGAAATGAGCCACAAGCAGCACAGATGATTGTAAAATCCAGACCCTTGTGCATAGATATCAGCCCACATTCTTTCTACGCTCTTGTATTGACATTCTGTGGCCATTGACATGTTACATGCATCACAAATCTCCTGCACAGTAGATGTGTCACATTACACAGAGACACAGTGGTTGTGTAGGTGCTGTTTATTTTAAAGTGCTGTAGTGCAATAGTTACATAGTCTAGGTTTGTAAGTCCATTGGTGTGACGCATTCTATTGTGACGCAACACAAGTGCAATGTTGAGGGACATGTCATTGGACATGCTGCGATGCGATGTCATTCAGTACAGGGGAACATGAGTTGCCAATTGGGTAGTGAGAGACAATTGCAGTCCATAGTGGTAAGGTAAACAGTGTGTCAGAGAACAGTGCATGTTACCTACTGTATGTTGTCAAGCACAGGACAAAGGAAAATCAGTGCCCATGTGGCACGGGCTGGTGCTACTGGGTACTCCTACGGGTGAAGGTGATCTGTTCCACGTCTTCATCTTCTTATGTGTGTGTCGTCTCCTCTGCCCTTAGTGGTGGTTGTTGTGGGTTTGTGGGGCAACACATACTTCAGTGTTTGGAGAAGTGGACTCTGAATTCCCGGTAGCTGCCAACTGTGAACTATTAAGGGCATAACTGCGGCAAGGTGGAGCTGCTAGTAATTGAGTATGGCAGCAACATCCCTGTGGTAGCCAGCAAGGTCGGCCCTGAGGGAGTCCTGATAGTTGTCAGGCATGCAGTGAAAAGTTTGGAAGGCCAGGTGTTGTGGCAACTCCCTCACTGCAGTGGTGAAGTCCCTCACACACTGTTGTAGTCCTTTCAGTAGTGATTGTTGGACTTGCATGGCTGCTGACTGTTCTGTGGATGTCATCATGCACATGCGCATCCCCTCAAGGCTGGCTGCCATATTTTGCATCCCCACCCGCGCCTCCTTGGCCAGCTCCTGCTGAACTCCCACAACTGTCCTCTCAAAGGTGGTCCCAGTGTCATCAGAGTCCTCAGCTGTGTTGGAGGTGGCAGGTCGTACTATTGGGGTGGTTCCTTTGGGATGGCTGCTACATCTTTGCTCTTCCTTGTGACTGGAGGTGGGGTCTGGAGGGTTCCCAGGACATCTTGGAGGGTTTCCTGGCTAATGGTTGTCAGCTCATCATCCATGTCAACAGGGTAGTCCAGGAAAGGCATAGCCACAGGAGAGCCATCGTCCTCTGCAAGGAGATATTGTACAATTAGTGTCTCTTTGTTGTGGCAGTTGTAATGTGACGTCACTGACTTCCTATTAGTGGATCATTGTAATCTGGGTTCCCATTAATTGTTCCTGTCATTAATATTTGCATTCTCACCGGTATAAACCCCACCTGCATATCACACAGTGGGCAGTTTGTGGAATTGTCAGCGTCACATCCTCTAGGTGTAGGTTCTGTCCAAATTGTGTCTTGCCACCTTTTTGTCCCACTCAACCCTCCCTCTACTACCATTAGCATGGTGAGGCCTTGCAGTGCCTGTTGGTGTTCTGATGCCACATGCACCACACATAACAATATGGCCCTGACCCAGTCTATGATATTTCACATACACCTATACGTTGCTGAGACCTAGCACATACTATGTATTACATTGGCATGACACAATACAGGTTTGACATGTTGATGCTTGCGAATGTGTGCTCTATTGCATTGCACTGATGGGCCTGGCAGAGGTCCATTTCCTCTTATGACTGTGCGGGTGTGTTTCACTAGCTACACACCTATGTCCTCACTCTCAATGCTGTTGTCTTAGCAGTATGACAGTTGAGATGTTGCAAGGTGGCATTGCAGCTATTGTAACACAGGCACAGGGTAGACCCTGGAATGGGCAGAATGGGTATGACATTACTGCTGTGTACTTCATGATGTAAGTGACAGTGCTGGATGTTTATTGAGCCTATGGACATGAGCATTTGACAGGAATTGCACATGGTTAGGAATTGAAGGCGATTGATCACTTAGTCATCCTGAACCCTCATTGTGAGTGTGTTTGTGCCAAGGGCACCTAACGGCCATTTCCTAATTGACCAGCACACACAGCACAGGTAGTAGTGTCAAATGTTGTGAATGGTAAATGCCGCTTGAGGCAATGGCCTGAGACTGGGCATTGTCCCCTAGTTCACATTCTGACAATACCAGCTATCCTGTGACAGCAGCCCAGTTTCACATTCTAGCCTACCCTCCTGGACTGGCTTTGCCTTTCCAGCAGCCTTGACATGGCGGTGTACCCCCATGTAAAGGTTGTTGGTGTTGTGTTGTGCTGTGCCCCTGGATGCCTCTGCACAGCCCATGCACCTGTGCCATGCCCCTTTGCCCTTTCCACTGCCTGATTTACATGGCTGACATGCATTGTGTAGTAGGTATGTACCTCCCTCTTCTTGCACTTGACATTTAGGCATTTTGGTCCCCCATACAACTTACCCAGCATATGTGTTGTTTCTTGGTAGTCTGTGCTGTCCTGCAATTCCTGTGACGATCTCCTCCGGGGTGACAGCTGCAACCGTCTCCTCTATCTCGTCCAGGACCTCCTGCGGTGATGGACTCCCACCTCAAGTCTGCAGTGCTGCCTTCCTGTTCCTTGCCATTTTCTCCTTTGTCCTGCGCTTGCAGTCATGCCAGCGTTTCTTGCACTCAGTGACAGTTCTCCTGACTTCTGCCACACTGTTTATCTTGTCGACAATGTGTTGCCAAATTGCCTTTCTCCTCCCAATTGGCAATTTAGAGGTGATGAAAAGTTGATGCGTCGCAAACCGGATTAGAGTAATTTTCCCTGTGTTAACGTCATTTTGCTTTACGATGCAGTGCAATAGTTAGCGTAAAAAAAATTACTCTAACCAGTTGTTAGCGCCACTGTGCATCAAAGTATAAATTTGGCGCACGGGTGGCACTAAGAAATGGCGTCAGCATGCGCTAAATTTTTTTCACACAAAACTGCGTTAGTGCAGTTTTGCATCAAAAAGTATAAAAATGCCCCACAGTCTCCCTAAAACAAAGGAAAATTAGTCAGGACGCTGTCAAAAACACACTTGCCTTCAGCTCACTACTACTAATCGCCATGAAACCATTGGCTTCCTTGCCACCTTTTCAAAGGTTAAACACAAATTGGCTAAATAACCCAACGATTCTGGACAATCCTACAAAGGGTTAACGAAGATCAATACCAGCACTTCGTCCGAGTTCAAATCATAGAAAAGCTGACAGTTAGAGACAGGGGTTGGAACACCTCCCCTGATACACTCTCCTCTCTCTGATTTTACTGTGCTACAGCCTCGCTCAGTGTGATTCTCAGATGAAGAACAGTAGACAATTTGCAAAACGTCGATGTCTCTATCCTTAAGCTACGAAAAATGACTCCATTCCAAACTTTTAGATAGCTGTTATTCCTTTTAGCCATAACTCTTCCCACACAAGAACAGTACAAGCATACATGCAAGAATGATGTACCCTTTTACAGCCACAATAAAGAAATTAGACTAATTTATTTTCTTATAACTTTAGCTAACAAGAGGGAAAATATGCTAATTTACTAAGCAACCACAATACATTCAGAAGCAAACCCTTCTGTTGGTCCTTCTTCTCACTACTCACATTTTCAATTTCTGACCTAAGGGCCTAGTTTAGATATTGGTGGACCTGGCCCTTTTTGCATGGTTTTCTCCTATTTTTTTCTGACCTGTTTTTGTTGGCTTTAAGACTCTGGGCACTTCACTAGTGCTAAAGTGTATATGCTCTCAGTCTAAAATGTATTGGTGATTGGTTTATCCATGGGTGGCATATTTGATTTACTAGTACAGTGGTTCCCAACCTTTTGACTCCTGAGGACCCCCACTGAATCACTATTGGAAGCCAGGGACCCCCAAGCAATTTGTACCATTTACATTTCAAACATTAAAACATTAATTCGCAAAAAATACACAAACAAGTATACACCAAACAAATACTCAAATTACTTAAGATATAATTATTTTATATTGACAAATATGCAAAAATCGAAAAATGTTAATCGGAAGGTTGGCACTGTATCTCGATGACTAACTTTTCAATGTTTGTTTTTATTTAGGGAAGCAGAATCCTCAGGTCAGATTCTACATTTCCCAAGCCATTTGTTTCTATTTTTAGGTACATAAGATCTGAGAAGATTTGTCACATATACATTTGGTGGGGAAAGGAAGTAAAACCATAAGGGCCTCTCTTCTCTCCAGAAACTCTCTGCCACATGTAATTAATTTGTGTTATAGCACCTTTCATGTAGGGTGATGGAGCGCTTTACAATAGACTACAAGGTGTAGGATTCACATGTCATCTATACAGGTAGGCATTTTCTAAGAGTGCTTGGTCTGGAGATGCACAAACTAGGGTTCAGAACATAACACAGTGGTTAGGGTTGACTTAATAATAATATATGTCTACATAAGCAAACATTTTTAACAAGCATTAGGATAATGACAGACGAGGGTAAAAACATAACTTTCTAATTTGTGCCATGCATGTTGCATGCAGCTTTTCGATGGCAGTTCATAACTCACTGTGCTACATTATGAATGTAACTTCTGAAATGCACAGTGACAAAAGAAACTCTGTGACAAAAGCAGCAACCCTCTGTGCTATGCACATAAAATACTGTTCTTTGCATGATGCACGTTCTTTGGAGCACGTATATTAACCATCTACGCTACCTTAGCTGAGTCAAAACTGCCACCCAAATGTCCCATCTCTCTCCAGCAGGAACATTAATCACCACAGTTCTGTTGACGCTTTTATTTTTGCATGAAAGCTGGTGGCTGAATTTGCAGTGTTTTTTAAATTGCTGCATGTTTCTGAGAGGCTCCAGCAGGAGAAGTGCCTTCCTGCGGACCCCCTGGGAATGTGTCACAGACCCCTGGGGGTCAGTAGGCCACAGGTTGGGAACCTCTGTACTAGTAAGTCGTAGTAAGGTGCACTATGTGTGCCCAGGGCCTGTAAATCAAATGCTACTAGTGGGCCTGCAGCACTGATTTCCTCACTCATGCCCACAAGGCACTACACAACACCAGACCAGAATACCTCAACAGATGGCTCTCCTACACTCCGACCTGACAGCTTCGCTCCGCTGACCTTGCCCTCACCACTGTCCCACGCATCCACAGAACGACTGCCGGTGGCAGATCGTTCTCCCACCTCGCTTCCAAGACCTGGAACACTCTTCCCACCCACCTATGTCAGATACAGGACCTACTTACCTCCAGGAGACACCTCAAGACCTGAATGTTCGATCAGTAGCAGCCCCCCAACAGTGCCTTGAGACCCTCACGGGTGAGTAATGCGCTTTACAAATGCTTTGATTGATTGATTGATTGATTGACTGATTGTGCCACCCAGACCTTCTACTGCAGTGTCTGTGTGTGCAGTTTTAAACTGCCATCTCGAACTGACAAGTGCATCCAGTTGTCAGGCCCAAACATTCTCTTTTACATGTAAGTCACCCCTAAAGAAGGCCCAAGGCAGCCCCATGGGCAGGGTGCAGTGTATTTAAAAGGAAGGACATGTACTGGTGTGTTTTACATGTTCTGATTGTCAAATACTGCTACAATCGTTTTTCACTATTGCAAGGACTATCTCTCCTGTTGGACCTGGCCCTTTTTACAGGGTCATCCCCAAACTTTTTGCCTTCCTCCACCTATTGTTTCTGACCTCTTTTTGTTGTCTCTAGGACTCTGAGCATTTTATCACTGCTGACCAGTGCTAATGTGCATGTGCTGTCCCTTCTATATTTGGTATGATTGGCTTACACCTAATTGGTACACTTAATTTATCTGTAAGTCCCTTGTACAGTGGTATTCCTATACCCAGGGCCTGTAAACTAAATGCTACTAGTGGGCCTGCAGCACAGCTTGCACCACCCACAGAAGTAGCCTTTCAAACCTGTCTCAGGCCTGCTGCCGCAGGGCCTGCGTGTGCAGTTACTGCCACGGGCACCTAGCATCTAAATCTACTTGCCAGGCCTGGAACTCCCCTTTTATTACATGTAAGTCACCCCTAAGGTAGGACCTTGCCATACCTGTGGGAAGGGTACCATGTATGTAAAAGGCAGGACATGTGCCGCCTGGTTGTGAGGCCTGTCCTGGTAGTGACAAACAATCTATTTGGGTTCTCACTATGTTACGCCTAGGTGGCATTGTCTAATCTATGAGGGGTAGTGTAGGCATATTTGGTATGGTTGTAATGGTAGTGAGAAATGCTGCTTATTGGTGTAGGTGGATTTTTTATTACCATTATAGAAATGCCACTTTTAGCAAGTGGGCATTTCTCTGTGTTTATGACTCTAGTGTTTTGCAACTTGACTCCAATCCATGTCTGGGGCAGAGTGACAGCTGGGCTTTGTGTATACTTTTCAGCCAGCCTGTACACACGGAGTGTGGAGGAGTTTAGTTTAGTTTAGTAGATTTATAGAGCAAATAGTTACCCAAGGGCATCCCAGCGCTAACAACAGCAAGAGCTACGTAAGGTAAGAGAAGGAGTGAGTTAGTTGCAGAAAAGAATGTTTTTTAGTTTTTTCCTGAAAAGTCGCTCTGAGGATTCATGGCGGAGCTTAGAGGGGAGAGCATCTAGCTCTTGTTCTTGTTGAATTTTGTAGAGCCTGTAGAATGGAGGAGTGGAATGACTGAGTGAATGAGTATCGAGGAATGATTGGACTGTATTTGGGGTGAAGGGGTTGCAGGATTTGGAAGGAAAACTGAATTAAAAGCAAAGTGATTAATGCAGATATGCTTGCTGAGAGACTGAGTGTGTCATCTGTCAGGCCTGGGAATTGAACCCTGCTTGTCTGGGTGAAAGGCAGGCACTTACCCACTGGACCAGACAGGCTTCCCTATCTCTAGCTGGTCAAATCTTCCCTATATCATGGTTATGATGTGTCCTTTGCAGTGGCAGCCATTGGCAATGACACCAAAGCCTGTCAGATGCTGATAGGGGATCTTGCACAACTGAAACCCATCAAGAGCCTGTAGCTCAGTGGCAAAGTCTAGTGCCTTTGGTGCAGGAACCTACCCCTGGACAGGGTTCAAATCCAGCCACCACCGTTATAGTATGTTTAGATGTAAAAAATACAGTATTTGATTTTTTGCACGTAAAAAGAATATTTTTACTTAAAAAAAATACAGGAACAATTTAAGTCATTTTTTGATTGCATTAGTTGGGCACATTTACAAATCTTGCCACCCCCACCACCACCTGCCACCTCCCTCCTTTTGCTCAAGTAGTTTAAATAGGAGCAAGGCCTTATCTTCATTTATGAATGTATTCGTTATTTCTTCAAAATGGTGTTATGGAGAGCACAAATATGGCCTAAGGGGGGGCAGAATTGAGCTGTATTATGTGAGGAAGGTGCCATGCAGATAATAAAATAGGTTGAATGGTGTTGATTTAATGCAGGGTAAAATTTTGTGCAGGTGAAAGCGCCCTTATTAGCTGCCGTCAGAAGGTAGCATGTTGAATTTTGAAGTGATAGAAAAGGACAAAGTCATGCCTCTTATTGACTATGTCTTGAAAATGCATAATGCAGCAAGTGTGGGGAAGAGGCAGTTGGTTTGCAAGGATTTGCATGGCCAGGTCTGGCATGCTATGTTATGCTGTGCCTCTGACAGTGAGACCAGGACTGGGACTTTAGACATCACAGTTTTAGCATGCAGTCTTTACAGTAGGCCCACAAACGCCCACGAACGCCCATGTTCTGTATAGAGGATTACTGCAGGTAATTCTGGACCCTGCTAAGTGAGGGTGGGGTCCTTATCGGAAGGCCTTCGACTGGAACAATCCTTAGCCTAAGACAATTTGGCAACTTTAGAAATCTGCTGAAGACCATTTGTTGAAGGTCCTATCATCGCACCACTACGGAAGCTCAGAGAAGTAATCATGGGAGGAGATTATTTGCATAGGACTGCCCCTTTCTCAATCCTGTGATTATGCTGCAGTTGCCATATAACATTACTAGAGGGCAGCAGCATCAACATAAATCCAAAGAGAGGCTTTAAATCTGCTTGCTGAACTACCTCTGGTTGAATTTTGTAGAGCCTGTAGAATGGAGGAGTGGAATGACTGAGTGAATGAGTATCGAGGAATGATTGGACTGTATTTGGGTTGAAGGGGTTGCAGGATTTGGAAGGAAAACTGAATTAAAAGCAAAGTGATTAATGCAGATATGCTTGCTGAGAGACTGAGTGTGTCATCTGTCAGGCCTGGGAATTGAACTCCGCTTGTCTGGGTGAAAGGCAGGAACTTACCCACTGGACCAGACAGGCTTCCCTATCTCTAGCTGGTCTAATCTTCCCTATATCATGGTTAAGATGTGTCCTTGGCAGTGGCAGCCATTGGCAATGACACCAAAGCCTGTCAGATGCTGATAGGGGCTCTTGCACAACTGAAACCCATCAAGAGCCTGTAGCTCAGTGGCAAAGTCTAGTGCCTTTGGTGCAGGAACCTACCCCTGGACAGGGTTCAAATCCAGCCACCACCATTAGAGTATGTTTAGATGGAAAAAATACAGTATTTGATTTTTTGCACGTAAAAAGAATACTTTTACTTAAAAAAAATACAGGAACAATTTAAGTCATTTTTTGATTGCATTAGTTGGGCACATTTACAAATCTTGCCACCCCCACCACCACCTGCCACCTCCCTCCTTTTGCTCAAGTAGTTTAAATAGGAGCAAGGCCTTATCTTCATTTATGAATGTATTCGTTGTTTCTTCAAAATGGTGTTCTGGAGAGCACAAATATGGCCTAAGGGGGGGCAGAATTGAGCTGTATTATGTGAGGAAGGTGCCATTCAGATAATAAAATAGGTTGAATGGTGTTGATTTAATGCAGGGTAAAATTTTGTGCAGGTGAAAGCGCCCTTATTAGCTGCAGTCAGAAGGTAGCATGTTGAATTTTGAAGTGATAGAAAAGGACAAAGTCATGCCTCTTATTGACTATGTCTTGAAAATGCATAATGCAGCAAGTGTGGGGAAGAGGCAGTTGGTTTGCAAGGATTTGCATGGCCAGGTCTGGCATGCTATGTTATACTGTGCCTCTGACAGTGAGACCAGGACTGGGACTTTAGACATCACAGTTTTAGCATGCAGTCTTTACAGTAGGCCCACGTAGGCCCACGAACGCCCATGTACTGTATAGAGGATTACTGCAGGTAATTCTGGACCCTGCTAAGTGAGGGTGGGGTCCTTATCAGAAGGCCTTCGACTGGAACAATCCTTAGCCTAAGACAATTTGGCAACTTTAGAAATCTGCTGAAGACCATTTGTTGAAGGTCCTATCATCGCACCACTACGGAAGCTCAGAGAAGTAATCATGGGAGGAGATTATTTGCATAGGACTGCCCCTTTCTCAATCCTGTGATTATGCTGCAGTTGCCATATAACATTACTAGAGGGCAGCAGCATCAACATAAATCCAAAGAGAGGCTTTAAATCTGCTTGCTGAACTAGCTCTTGTTCTTGTTGAATTTTGTAGAGCCTGTAGAATGGAGGAGTGGAATGACTGAGTGAATGAGTATCGAGGAATGATTGGACTGTATTTGGGGTGAAGGGGTTGCAGGATTTGGAAGGAAAACTGAATTAAAAGCAAAGTGATTAATGCAGATATGCTTGCTGAGAGACTGAGTGTGTCATCTGTCAGGCCTGGGAATTGAACCCTGCTTGTCTGGGTGAAAGGCAGGCACTTACCCACTGGACCAGACAGGCTTCCCTATCTCTAGCTGGTCAAATCTTCCCTATATCATGGTTATGATGTGTCCTTTGCAGTGGCAGCCATTGGCAATGACACCAAAGCCTGTCAGATGCTGATAGGGGATCTTGCACAACTGAAACCCATCAAGAGCCTGTAGCTCAGTGGCAAAGTCTAGTGCCTTTGGTGCAGGAACCTACCCCTGGACAGGGTTCAAATCCAGCCACCACCGTTATAGTATGTTTAGATGGAAAAAATACAGTATTTGATTTTTTGCACGTAAAAAGAATATTTTTACTTAAAAAAAATACAGGAACAATTTAAGTCATTTTTTGATTGCATTAGTTGGGCACATTTACAAATCTTGCCACCCCCACCACCACCTGCCACCTCCCTCCTTTTGCTCAAGTAGTTTAAATAGGAGCAAGGCCTTATCTTCATTTATGAATGTATTCGTTATTTCTTCAAAATGGTGTTATGGAGAGCACAAATATGGCCTAAGGGGGGGCAGAATTGAGCTGTATTATGTGAGGAAGGTGCCATGCAGATAATAAAATAGGTTGAATGGTGTTGATTTAATGCAGGGTAAAATTTTGTGCAGGTGAAAGCGCCCTTATTAGCTGCCGTCAGAAGGTAGCATGTTGAATTTTGAAGTGATAGAAAAGGACAAAGTCATGCCTCTTATTGACTATGTCTTGAAAATGCATAATGCAGCAAGTGTGGGGAAGAGGCAGTTGGTTTGCAAGGATTTGCATGGCCAGGTCTGGCATGCTATGTTATGCTGTGCCTCTGACAGTGAGACCAGGACTGGGACTTTAGACATCACAGTTTTAGCATGCAGTCTTTACAGTAGGCCCACAAACGCCCACGAACGCCCATGTTCTGTATAGAGGATTACTGCAGGTAATTCTGGACCCTGCTAAGTGAGGGTGGGGTCCTTATCGGAAGGCCTTCGACTGGAACAATCCTTAGCCTAAGACAATTTGGCAACTTTAGAAATCTGCTGAAGACCATTTGTTGAAGGTCCTATCATCGCACCACTACGGAAGCTCAGAGAAGTAATCATGGGAGGAGATTATTTGCATAGGACTGCCCCTTTCTCAATCCTGTGATTATGCTGCAGTTGCCATATAACATTACTAGAGGGCAGCAGCATCAACATAAATCCAAAGAGAGGCTTTAAATCTGCTTGCTGAACTACCTCTTGTTGAATTTTGTAGAGCCTGTAGAATGGAGGAGTGGAATGACTGAGTGAATGAGTATTGAGGAATGATTGGACTGTATTTGGGTTGAAGGGGTTGCAGGATTTGGAAGGAAAACTGAATTAAAAGCAAAGTGATTAATGCAGATATGCTTGCTGAGAGACTGAGTGTGTCATCTGTCAGGCCTGGGAATTGAACTCTGCTTGTCTGGGTGAAAGGCAGGAACTTACCCACTGGACCAGACAGGCTTCCCTATCTCTAGCTGGTCTAATCTTCCCTATATCATGGTTAAGATGTGTCCTTGGCAGTGGCAGCCATTGGCAATGACACCAAAGCCTGTCAGATGCTGATAGGGGCTCTTGCACAACTGAAACCCATCAAGAGCCTGTAGCTCAGTGGCAAAGTCTAGTGCCTTTGGTGCAGGAACCTACCCCTGGACAGGGTTCAAATCCAGCCACCACCATTAGAGTATGTTTAGATGGAAAAAATACAGTATTTGATTTTTTGCACGTAAAAAGAATACTTTTACTTAAAAAAAATACAGGAACAATTTAAGTCATTTTTTGATTGCATTAGTTGGGCACATTTACAAATCTTGCCACCCCCACCACCACCTGCCACCTCCCTCCTTTTGCTCAAGTAGTTTAAATAGGAGCAAGGCCTTATCTTCATTTATGAATGTATTCGTTGTTTCTTCAAAATGGTGTTCTGGAGAGCACAAATATGGCCTAAGGGGGGGCAGAATTGAGCTGTATTATGTGAGGAAGGTGCCATTCAGATAATAAAATAAGTTGAATGGTGTTGATTTAATGCAGGGTAAAATTTTGTGCAGGTGAAAGCGCCCTTATTAGCTGCAGTCAGAAGGTAGCATGTTGAATTTTGAAGTGATAGAAAAGGACAAAGTCATGCCTCTTATTGACTATGTCTTGAAAATGCATAATGCAGCAAGTGTGGGGAAGAGGCAGTTGGTTTGCAAGGATTTGCATGGCCAGGTCTGGCATGCTATGTTATACTGTGCCTCTGACAGTGAGACCAGGACTGGGACTTTAGACATCACAGTTTTAGCATGCAGTCTTTACAGTAGGCCCACGTAGGCCCACGAACGCCCATGTACTGTATAGAGGATTACTGCAGGTAATTCTGGACCCTGCTAAGTGAGGGTGGGGTCCTTATCAGAAGGCCTTCGACTGGAACAATCCTTAGCCTAAGACAATTTGGCAACTTTAGAAATCTGCTGAAGACCATTTGTTGAAGGTCCTATCATCGCACCACTACGGAAGCTCAGAGAAGTAATCATGGGAGGAGATTATTTGCATAGGACTGCCCCTTTCTCAATCCTGTGATTATGCTGCAGTTGCCATATAACATTACTAGAGGGCAGCAGCATCAACATAAATCCAAAGAGAGGCTTTAAATCTGCTTGCTGAACTAGCTCTTGTTGTTGTTGAATTTTGTAGAGCCTGTAGAATGGAGGAGTGGAATGACTGAGTGAATGAGTATCGAGGAATGATTGGACTGTATTTGGGGTGAAGGGGTTGCAGGATTTGGAAGGAAAACTGAATTAAAAGCAAAGTGATTAATGCAGATATGCTTGCTGAGAGACTGAGTGTGTCATCTGTCAGGCCTGGGAATTGAACCCTGCTTGTCTGGGTGAAAGGCAGGAACTTACCGACTGGACCAGACAGGCTTCCCTACCTCTAGCTGGTCAAATCTTCCCTATATCATGGTTATGATGTGTCCTTTGCAGTGGCAGCCATTGGCAATGACACCAAAGCCTGTCAGATGCTGATAGGGGATCTTGCACAACTGAAACCCATCAAGAGCCTGTAGCTTAGTGGCAAAGTCTAGTGCCTTTGGTGCAGGAACCTACCCCTGGACAGGGTTCAAATCCAGCCACCACCATTATAGTATGTTTAGATGGAAAAAATACAGTATTTGATTTTTTGCACGTAAAAAGAATATTTTTACTTAAAAAAAATACAGGAACAATTTAAGTCATTTTTTGATTGCATTAGTTGGGCACATTTACAAATCTTGCCACCCCCACCACCACCTGCCACCTCCCTCCTTTTGCTCAAGTAGTTTAAATAGGAGCAAGGCCTTATCTTCATTTATGAATGTATTCGTTGTTTCTTCAAAATGGTGTTCTGGAGAGCACAAATATGGCCTAAGGGGGGGCAGAATTGAGCTGTATTATGTGAGGAAGGTGCATGCAGATAATAAAATAGGTTGAATGGTGTTGATTTAATGCAGGGTAAAATTTTGTGCAGGTGAAAGCGCCCTTATTAGCTGCAGTCAGAAGGTAGCATGTTGAATTTTGAAGTGATAGAAAAGGACAAAGTCATGCCTCTTATTGACTATGTCTTGAAAATGCGTAATGCAGCAAGTGTGGGGAAGAGGCAGTTGGTTTGCAAGGATTTGCATGGCCAGGTCTAGCATGCTATGTTATGCTGTGCCTCTGACAGTGAGACCAGGACTGGGACTTTAGACATCACAGTTTTAGCATGCAGTCTTTACAGTAGGCCCACGTAGACCCACAAATGCCCATGTTCTGTATAGAGGATTACTGCAGGTAATTCTGGACCCTGCTAGGTGAGGGTGGGGTCCTTATCGGAAGGCCTTCGACTGGAACAATCCTTAGCCTAAGACAATTTGGCAACTTTAGAAATCTGCTGAAGACCATTTGTTGAAGGTCCTATCATCGCACCACTACGGAAGCTCAGAGAAGTAATCATGGGAGGAGATTATTTGCATAGGACTGCCCCTTTCTCAATCCTGTGATTATGCTGCAGTTGCCATATAACATTACTAGAGGGCAGCAGCATCAACATAAATCCAAAGAGAGTCTTTAAATCTGCTTGCTGAACTAGCTCTTGTTCTTGTTGAATTTTGTAGAGCCTGTAGAATGGAGGAGTGGAATGACTATCGAGGAATGATTGGACTGTATTTGGGTTGAAGGGGTTGCAGGATTTGGAAGGAAAACTGAATTAAAAGCAAAGTGATTAATGCAGATATGCTTGCTGAGAGACTGAGTGTGTCATCTGTCAGGCCTGGGAATTGAACTCTGCTTGTCTGGGTGAAAGGCAGGAACTTACCCACTAGACCAGACAGGCTTCCCTATCTCTAGCTGGTCTAATCTTCCCTATATCATGGTTATGATGTGTCCTTTGCAGTGGCAGCCATTGGCAATGACACCAAAGCCTGTCAGATGCTGATAGGGGCTCTTGCACAACTGAAACCCATCAAAAGCCTGTAGCTCAGTGGCAAAGTCTAGTGCCTTTGGTGCAGGAACCTACCCCTGGACAGGGTTCAAATCCAGCATTACCATTAAAGTATGTTTAGATGGAAAAAATACAGTATTTGATTTTTTCACGTAAAAAGAATATTTTTACTTAAAAAAAATACAGGAACAATTTAAGTCATTTTTTGATTGCATTAGTTGGGCACATTTACAAATCTTGCCACCCCCACCACCACCTGCCACCTCCCTCCTTTTGCTCAAGTAGTTTAAATAGGAGCAAGGCCTTATCTTAATTTATGAATGTATTCGTTGTTTCTTCAAAATGGTGTTCTGGAGAGCACAAATATGGCCTAAGGGGGGGCAGAATTGAGCTGTATTATGTGAGGAAGGTGCCATGCAGATACTAAAATAGGTTGAATGGTGTTGATTTAATGCAGGGTAAAATTTTGTGCAGGTGAAAGCGCCCTTATTAGCTGCAGTCAGAAGGTAGCATGTTGAATTTTGAAGTGATAGAAAAGGACAAAGTCATGCCTCTTATTGACTATGTCTTGAAAATGCATAATGCAGCAAGTGTGGGGAAGAGGCAGTTGGTTTGCAAGGATTTGCATGGCCAGGTCTGGCATGCTATGTTATGCTGTGCCTCTGACAGTGAGACCAGGACTGGGACATTAGACATCACAGTTTTAGCATGCAGTCTTTACAGTAGGCCCACGAACGCCCATGTTCTGTATAGAGGATTACTGCAGGTAATTCTGGACCCTGCTAAGTGAGTGTGGGGTCCTTATCGGAAGGCCTTCGACTGGAACAATCCTTAGCCTAAGACAATATGGCAACTTTAGAAATCTGCTGAAGACCATTTGTTGAAGGTCCTATCATCGCACCACTATGGAAGCTCAGAGAAGTAATCATGGGAGGAGATTATTTGCATAGGACTGCCCCTTTCTCAATCCTGTGATTATGCTGCAGTTGCCATATAACATTACTAGAGGGCAGCAGCATCAACATAAATCCAAAGAGAGGCTTTAAATCTGCTTGCTGAACTACCTCTTGTTGAATTTTGTAGAGCCTGTAGAATGGAGGAGTGGAATGACTGAGTGAATGAGTATCGAGGAATGATTGGACTGTATTTGGGTTGAAGGGGTTGCAGGATTTGGAAGGAAAACTGAATTAAAAGCAAAGTGATTAATGCAGATATGCTTGCTGAGAGACTGAGTGTGTCATCTGTCAGGCCTGGGAATTGAACTCAGCTTGTCTGGGTGAAAGGCAGGAACTTATCCACTGGACCAGACAGGCTTCCCTATCTCTAGCTGGTCTAATCTTCCCTATATCATGGTTATGATGTGTCCTTTGCAGTGGCAGCCATTGGCAATGACACCAAAGCCTGTCAGATGCTGATAGGGGCTCTTGCACAACTGAAACCCATCAAGAGCCTGTAGCTCAGTGGCAAAGTCTAGTGCCTTTGGTGCAGGAACCTACCCCTGGACAGGGTTCAAATCCAGCCACCACCATTAAAGTATGTTTAGATGGAAAAAATACAGTATTTGATTTTTTGCACGTAAAAAGAATATTTTTACTTTAAAAAAATACAGGAACAATTTAAGTCATTTTTTGATTGCATTAGTTGGGCACATTTACAAATCTTGCCACCCCCACCACCACCTGCCACCTCCCTCCTTTTGCTCAAGTAGTTTAAATAGGAGCAAGGCCTTATCTTCATTTATGAATGTATTCGTTGTTTCTTCAAAATGGTGTTCTGGAGAGCACAAATATGGCCTAAGGGGGGGCAGAATTGAGCTGTATTATGTGAGGAAGGTGCCATGCAGATAATAAAATAGGTTGAATGGTGTTGATTTAATGCAGGGTAAAATTTTGTGCAGGTGAAAGCGCCCTTATTAGCTGCAGTCAGAAGGTAGCATGTTGAATTTTGAAGTGATAGAAAAGGACAAAGTCATGCCTCTTATTGACTATGTCTTGAAAATGCATAATGCAGCAAGTGTGGGGAAGAGGCAGTTGGTTTGCAAGGATTTGCATGGTCAGGTCTGGCATGCTATGTTATGCTGTGCCTCTGACAGTGAGACCAGGACTGGGACTTTAGACATCACAGTTTTAGCATGCAGTCTTTACAGTAGGCCCACGAACGCCCATGTTCTGTATAGAGGATTACTGCAGGTACTTCTGGACCCTGCTAAGTGAGGGTGGGGTCCTTATCGGAAGGCCTTCGCCTGGAACAATCCTTAGCCTAAGACAATTTGGCAACTTTAGAAATCTGCTGAAGACCATTTGTTGAAGGTCCTATCATCGCACCACTACGGAAGCTCAGAGAAGTAATCATGGGAGGAGATTATTTGCATAGGACTGCCCCTTTCTCAATCCTGTGATTATGCTGCAGTTGCCATATAACATTACTAGAGGGCAGCAGCATCAACATAAATCCAAAGAGAGGCTTTAAATCTGCTTGCTGAACTAGCTCTTGTTCTTGTTGAATTTTGTAGAGCCTGTAGAATGGAGGAGTGGAATGACTGAGTGAATGAGTATCGAGGAATGATTGGACTGTATTTGGGGTGAAGGGGTTGCAGGATTTGGAAGGAAAACTGAATTAAAAGCAAAGTGATTAATGCAGATATGCTTGCTGAGAGACTGAGTGTGTCATCTGTCAGGCCTGGAAATTGAACCCTGCTTGTCTGGGTGAAAGGCAGGAACTTACCCACTGGACCAGACAGGCTTCCCTATCGCTAGCTGGTCAAATCTTCCCTATATCATGGTTATGATGTGTCCTTTGCAGTGGCAGCCATTGGCAATGACACCAAAGCCTGTGAGATGCTGATAGAGGATCTTGCACAACTGAAACCCATCAAGAGCCTGTAGCTCAGTGGCAAAGTCTAGTGCCTTTGGTGCAGGAACCTACCCCTGGACAGGGTTCGAATCCAGCCACCACCGTTAAAGTATGTTTAGATGGAAGAAATACAGTATTTGATTTTTTGCACGTAAAAAGAATATTTTTACTTAAAAAAACTACAGGAACAATTTAAGTCATTTTTTGATTGCATTAGTTGGGCACATTTACAAATCTTGCCACCCCCACCACCACCTGCCACCTCCCTCCTTTTGCTCAAGTAGTTTAAATAGGAGCAAGGCCTTATCTTCATTTATGAATGTATTCGTTGTTTCTTCAAAATGGTGTTCTGGAGAGCACAAATATGGCCTAAGGGGGGGCAGAATTGAGCTGTATTATGTGAGGAAGGTGCCATGCAGATAATAAAATAGGTTGAATGGTGTTGATTTAATGCAGGGTAAAATTTTGTGCAGGTGAAAGCGCCCTTATTAGCTGCAGTCAGAAGGTAGCATGTTGAATTTTGAAGTGATAGAAAAGGACAAAGTCATGCCTCTTATTGACTATGTCTTGAAAATGCATAATGCAGCAAGTGTGGGGAAGAGGCAGTTGGTTTGCAAGGATTTGCATGGCCAGGTCTGGCATGCTATGTTATGCTGTGCCTCTGACAGTGAGACCAGGACTGGGACATTAGACATCACAGTTTTAGCATGCAGTCTTTACAGTAGGCCCACATAGGCCCACGAACGCCCATGTACTGTATAGAGGATTACTGCAGGTAATTCTGGACCCTGCTAAGTGAGGGTGGGGTCCTTATCGGAAGGCCTTCGACTGGAACAATCCTTAGCCTAAGACAATTTGGCAACTTTAGAAATCTGCTGAAGACCATTTGTTGAAGGTCCTATCATCGCACCACTACGGAAGCTCAGAGAAGTAATCATGGGAGGAGATTATTTGCATAGGACTGCCCCTTTCTCAATCCTGTGATTATGCTGCAGTTGCCATATAACATTACTAGAGGGCAGCAGCATCAACATAAATCCAAAGAGAGGCTTTAAATCTGCTTGCTGAACTAGCTCTTGTTCTTGTTGAATTTTGTAGAGCCTGTAGAATGGAGGAGTGGAATGACTGAGTGAATGAGTATCGAGGAATGATTGGACTGTATTTGGGGTGAAGGGGTTGCAGGATTTGGAAGGAAAACTGAATTAAAAGCAAAGTGATTAATGCAGATATGCTTGCTGAGAGACTGAGTGTGTCATCTGTCAGGCCTGGGAATTGAACCCTGCTTGTCTGGGTGAAAGGCAGGAACTTACCGACTGGACCAGACAGGCTTCCCTACCTCTAGCTGGTCAAATCTTCCCTATATCATGGTTATGATGTGTCCTTTGCAGTGGCAGCCATTGGCAATGACACCAAAGCCTGTCAGATGCTGATAGGGGATCTTGCACAACTGAAACCCATCAAGAGCCTGTAGCTCAGTGGCAAAGTCTAGTGCCTTTGGTGCAGGAACCTACCCCTGGACAGGGTTCAAATCCAGCCACCACCGTTATAGTATGTTTAGATGGAAAAAATACAGTATTTGATTTTTTGCACGTAAAAAGAATATTTTTACTTAAAAAAAATACAGGAACAATTTAAGTCATTTTTTGATTGCATTAGTTGGGCACATTTACAAATCTTGCCACCCCCACCACCACCTGCCACCTCCCTCCTTTTGCTCAAGTAGTTTAAATAGGAGCAAGCCCTGGACAGGGTTCAAATCCAGCCACCACCGTTATAGTATGTTTAGATGGAAAAAATACAGTATTTGATTTTTTGCACGTAAAAAGAATATTTTTACTTAAAAAAAATACAGGAACAATTTAAGTCATTTTTTGATTGCATTAGTTGGGCACATTTACAAATCTTGCCACCCCCACCACCACCTGCCACCTCCCTCCTTTTGCTCAAGTAGTTTAAATAGGAGCAAGGCCTTATCTTCATTTATGAATGTATTCGTTGTTTCTTCAAAATGGTGTTCTGGAGAGCACAAATATGGCCTAAGGGGGGGCAGAATTGAGCTGTATTATGTGAGGAAGGTGCCATGCAGATAATAAAATAGGTTGAATGGTGTTGATTTAATGCAGGGTAAAATTTTGTGCAGGTGAAAGCGCCCTTATTAGCTGCAGTCAGAAGGTAGCATGTTGAATTTTGAAGTGAAAGAAAAGGACAAAGTCATGCCTCTTATTGACTATGTCTTGAAAATGCATAACGCAGCAAGTGTGGGGAAGAGGCAGTTGGTTTGCAAGGATTTGCATGGCCAGGTCTGGCATGCTATGTTGTGCCTCTGACAGTGAGACCAGAACCGGGACTTTAGACATCACAGTTTTAGCATGCAGTCTTTACAGTAGGCCCACAAACGCCCACGAACGCCCATGTTCTATATAGAGGATTACTGCAGGTAATTCTGGACCCTGCTAAGTGAGGGTGGGGTCCTTATCAGAAGGCCTTCGACTGGAACAATCCTTAGCCTAAGACAATTTGGCAACTTTAGAAATCTGCTAAAGACCATTTGTTGAAGGGCCTATCATCGCACCACTACGGAAGCTCAGAGAAGTAATCATGGGAGGAGATTATTTGCATAGGACTGCCCCTTTCTCAATCCTGTGATTATGCTGCAGTTGCCATATAACATTACTAGAGGGCAGGAGCATCAACATAAATCCAAAGAGAGGCTTTAAATCTGCTTGCTGAACTAGCTCTTGTTCTTGTTGAATTTTGTAGAGCCTGTAGAATGGAGGAGTGGAATGACTGAGTGAATGAGTATCGAGGAATGATTGGACTGTATTTGGGGTGAAGGGGTTGCAGGATTTGGAAGGAAAACTTAATTAAAAGCAAAGTGATTAATGCAGATATGCTTGCTGAGAGACTGAGTGTGTCATCTGTCAGGCCTGGGAATTGAACCCTGCTTGTCTGGGTGAAAGGCAGGAACTTACCGACTGGACCAGACAGGCTTCCCTACCTCTAGCTGGTCAAATCTTCCCTATATCATGGTTATGATGTGTCCTCTGCAGTGGCAGCCATTGGCAATGACACCAAAGCCTGTCAGATGCTGATAGGTGCTCTTGCACAACTGAAACCCATCAAGAGCCTGTAGCTCAGTGGCAAAGTCTAGTGCCTTTGGTGCAGGAACCTACCCCTGGACAGGGTTCAAATCCAGCCACCACCGTTATAGTATGTTTAGATGGAAAAAATACAGTATTTGATTTTTTGCACCTAAAAAGAATATTTTTACTTAAAAAAAATACAGGAACAATTTAAGTCATTTTTTGATTGCATTAGTTGGGCACATTTACAAATCTTGCCACCCCCACCACCACCTGCCACCTCCCTCCTTTTGCTCAAGTAGTTTAAATAGGAGCAAGGCCTTATCTTCATTTATGAATGTATTCGTTGTTTCTTCAAAATGGTGTTCTGGAGAGCACAAATATGGCCTAAGGGGGGCAGAATTGAGCTGTATTATGTGAGGAAGGTGCCATGCAGATAATAAAATAGGTTGAATGGTGTTGATTTAATGCAGGGTAAAATTTTGTGCAGGTGAAAGCGCCCTTATTAGCTGCAGTCAGAAGGTAGCATGTTGAATTTTGAAGTGATAGAAAAGGACAAAGTCATGCCTCTTATTGACTATGTCTTGAAAATGCATAATGCAGCAAGTGTGGGGAAGAGGCAGTTGGTTTGCAAGGATTTGCATGGCCAGGTCTGGCATGCTATGTTATGCTGTGCCTCTGACAGTGAGACCAGGACTGGGACTTTAGACATCACAGTTTTAGCATGCAGTCTTTACAGTAGGCCCACGTAGGCCCACAAACGCCCATGTTCTGTATAGAGGATTACTGCAGGTAATTCTGGACCCTGCTAAGTGAGGGTGGGGTCCTTATCGGAAGGCCTTCGACTGGAACAATCCTTAGCCTAAGACAATTTGGCAACTTTAGAAATCTGCTGAAGACCATTTGTTGAAGGTCCTATCATCGCACCACTACGGAAGCTCAGAGAAGTAATCATGGGAGGAGATTATTTGCATAGGACTGCCCCTTTCTCAATCCTGTGATTATGCTGCAGTTGCCATATAACATTACTAGAGGGCAGCAGCATCAACATAAATCCAAAGAGAGGCTTTAAATCTGCTTGCTGAACTAGCTCTTGTTCTTGTTGAATTTTGTAGAGCCTGTAGAATGGAGGAGTGGAATGACTGAGTGAATGAGTATCGAGGAATGATTGGACTGTATTTGGGGTGAAGGGGTTGCAGGATTTGGAAGGAAAACTGAATTAAAAGCAAAGTGATTAATGCAGATATGCTTGCTGAGAGACTGAGTGTGTCATCTGTCAGGACTGGGAATTGAACCCTGCTTGTCTGGGTGAAAGGCAGGAACTTACCCACTGGACCAGACAGGCTTCCCTATCTCTAACTGGTCAAATCTTCCCTATATCATGGTTATGATGTGTCCTTTGCAGTGGCAGCCATTGGCAATGACACCAAAGCCTGTCAGATGCTGATAGGGGCTCCTGCACAACTGAAACCCACCAAAAGCCTGTAGCTCAGTGGCAAATTCTAGTGCCTTTGGTGCAGGAACCTACCCCTGGACAGGGTTCGAATCCAGCCACCACCGTTAAAGTATGTTTAGATGGAAAAAATAAAGTATTTGATTTTTTGCATGTAAAAAGAATATTTTTACTGAAAAAAAATACAGGAACAATTTAAGTCATTTTTTGATTGCATTAGTTGGGCACATTTACAAATCTTGCCACCCTCACCACCACCTGCCACCTCCCTCCTTTTGCTCAAGTAGTTTAAATAGGAGCAAGGCCTTATCTTCATTTATGAATGTATTCGTTGTTTCTTCAAAATGGTGTTCTGGAGAGCACAAATATGGCCTAAGGGGGGGCAGAATTGAGCTGTATTATGTGAGGAAGGTGCCATTCAGATAATAAAATAGGTTGAATGGTGTTGATTTAATGCAGGGTAAAATTTTGTGCAGGTGAAAGCGCCCTTATTAGCTGCAGTCAGAAGGTAGCATGTTGAATTTTGAAGTGATAGAAAAGGACAAAGTCATGCCTCTTATTGACCATGTCTTGAAAATGCATAATGCAGCAAGTGTGGGGAAGAGGCAGTTGGTTTGCAAGGATTTGCATGGCCAGGTCTGGCATGCTATGTTATGCTGTGCCTCTGACAGTGAGACCAGGACTGGGACTTTAGACATCACAGTTTTAGCATGCAGTCTTTACAGTAGGCCCACATAGGCCCACGAACGCCCATGTAATGTATAGAGGATTACTGCAGGTAATTCTGGACCCTGCTAAGTGAGGGTGGGGTCCTTATCGGAAGGCCTTCGACTGGAACAATCCTTAGCCTAAGACAATTTGGCAACTTTAGAAATCTGCTGAAGACCGTTTGTTGAAGGTCCTATCATCGCACCACTACGGAAGCTCAGAGAAGTAATCATGGGAGGAGATTATTTGCATAGGACTGCCCCTTTCTCAATCCTGTGATTATGCTGCAGTTGCCATATAACATTACTAGAGGGCAGCAGCATCAACATAAATCCAAAGAGAGGCTTTAAATCTGCTTGCTGAACTAGCTCTTGTTCTTGTTGAATTTTGTAGAGCCTGTAGAATGGAGGAGTGGAATGACTGAGTGAATGAGTATCGAGGAATGATTGGACTGTATTTGGGGTGAAGGGGTTGCAGGATTTGGAAGGAAAACTGAATTAAAAGCAAAGTGATTAATGCAGATATGCTTGCTGAGAGACTGAGTGTGTCATCTGTCAGGCCTGGGAATTGAACCCTGCTTGTCTGTGTGAAAGGCAGGAACTTACCCACTGGACCAGACAGGCTTCCCTACCTCTAGCTGGTCAAATCTTCCCTATATCATGGTTATGATGTGTCCTTTGCAGTGGCAGCCATTGGCAATGACACCAAAGCCTGTCAGATGCTGATAGGGGATCTTGCACAACTTAAACCCACCAAAAGCCTGTAGCTCAGTGGCAAATTCTAGTGCCTTTGGTGCAGGAACCTACCCCTGGACAGGGTTCGAATCCAGCCACCACCGTTAAAGTATGTTTAGATGGAAAAAATAGAGTATTTGATTTTTTGCATGTAAAAAGAATATTTTTACTTAAAAAAAATACAGGAACAATTTAAGTCATTTTTTGATTGCATTAGTTGGGCATATTTACAAATCTTGGCACCCCCACCACCACCTGCCACCTCCCTCCTTTTGCTCAAGTAGTTTAAATAGGAGCAAGGCCTTATCTTCATTTATGAATGTATTCGTTGTTTCTTCAAAATGGTGTTCTGGAGAGCACAAATATGGCCTAAGGGGGGGCAGAATTGAGCTGTATTATGTGAGGAAGGTGCCATGCAGATAATAAAATAGGTTGAATGGTGTTGATTTAATGCAGGGTAAAATTTTGTGCAGGTGAAAGCGCCCTTATTAGCTGCAGTCAGAAGGTAGCATGTTGAATTTTGAAGTGATAGAAAAGGACAAAGTCATGCCTCTTATTGACTATGTCTTGAAAATGCATAACGCAGCAAGTGTGGGGAAGAGGCAGTTGGTTTGCAAGGATTTGCATGGCCGGGTCTGGCATGCTATGTTGTGCCTCTGACAGTGAGACCAGAACTGGGACTTTAGACATCACAGTTTTAGCATGCAGTCTTTACAGTAGGCCCACAAACGCCCACGAACGCCCATGTTCTATATAGAGGATTACTGCAGGTAATTCTGGACCCTGCTAAGTGAGGGTGGGGTCCTTATCGGAAGGCCTTCGACTGGAACAATCCTTAGCCTAAGACAATTTGGCAACTTTAGAAATCTGCTAAAGACCATTTGTTGAAGGTCCTATCATCGCACCACTACGGAAGCTCAGAGAAGTAATCATGGGAGGAGATTATTTGCATAGGACTGCCCCTTTCTCAATCCTGTGATTATGCTGCAGTTGCCATATAACATTACTAGAGGGCAGCAGCATCAACATAAATCCAAAGAGAGGCTTTAAATCTGCTTGCTGAACTAGCTCTTGTTCTTGTTGAATTTTGTAGAGCCTGTAGAATGGAGGAGTGGAATGACTGAGTGAATGAGTATCGAGGAATGATTGGACTGTATTTGGGGGGAAGGGGTTGCAGGATTTGGAAGGAAAACTGAATTAAAAGCAAAGTGATTAATGCAGATATGCTTGCTGAGAGACTGAGTGTGTCATCTGTCAGGCCTGGGAATTGAACCCTGCTTGTCTGGGTGAAAGGCAGGAACTTACCCACTGGACCAGACAGGCTTCCCTATCTCTAGCTGGTCAAATCTTCCCTATATCATGGTTATGATGTGTCCTCTGCAGTGGCAGCCATTGGCAATGACACCAAAGCCTGTGAGATGCTGATAGGGGCACTTGCACAAAAGAAACCCACCAAGAGCCTGTAACTCAGTGGCAAATTCTACTGCCTTTGGTGCAGGAACCTATCCCTGGACAGGGTTCGAATCCAGCCACCACCGTTAAAGTATGTTTAGATGGAAAAAATACAGTATTTGATTTTTTGCACGTAAAAAGAATATTTTTACTTAAAAAAAATACAGGAACAATTTAAGTCATTTTTTGATTGCATTAGTTGGGCACATTTACAAATCTTGCCACCCCCACCACCACCTGCCACCTCCCTCCTTTTGCTCAAGTAGTTTAAATAGGAGCAAGGCCTTATCTTCATTTATGAATGTATTCGTTGTTTCTTCAAAATGGTGTTCTGGAGAGCACAAATATGGCCTAAGGGGGGGCAGAATTGAGCTGTATTATGTGAGGAAGGTGCCATTCAGATAATAAAATAAGTTGAATGGTGTTGATTTAATGCAGGGTAAAATTTTGTGCAGGTGAAAGCGCCCTTATTAGCTGCAGTCAGAAGGTAGCATGTTGAATTTTGAAGTGATAGAAAAGGACAAAGTCATGCCTCTTATTGACTATGTCTTGAAAATGCATAATGCAGCAAGTGTGGGGAAGAGGCAGTTGGTTTGCAAGGATTTGCATGGCCAGGTCTGGCATGCTATGTTATACTGTGCCTCTGACAGTGAGACCAGGACTGGGACTTTAGACATCACAGTTTTAGCATGCAGTCTTTACAGTAGGCCCACGTAGGCCCACGAACGCCCATGTACTGTATAGAGGATTACTGCAGGTAATTCTGGACCCTGCTAAGTGAGGGTGGGGTCCTTATCAGAAGGCCTTCGACTGGAACAATCCTTAGCCTAAGACAATTTGGCAACTTTAGAAATCTGCTGAAGACCATTTGTTGAAGGTCCTATCATCGCACCACTACGGAAGCTCAGAGAAGTAATCATGGGAGGAGATTATTTGCATAGGACTGCCCCTTTCTCAATCCTGTGATTATGCTGCAGTTGCCATATAACATTACTAGAGGGCAGCAGCATCAACATAAATCCAAAGAGAGGCTTTAAATCTGCTTGCTGAACTAGCTCTTGTTCTTGTTGAATTTTGTAGAGCCTGTAGAATGGAGGAGTGGAATGACTGAGTGAATGAGTATCGAGGAATGATTGGACTGTATTTGGGGTGAAGGGGTTGCAGGATTTGGAAGGAAAACTGAATTAAAAGCAAAGTGATTAATGCAGATATGCTTGCTGAGAGACTGAGTGTGTCATCTGTCAGGCCTGGGAATTGAACCCTGCTTGTCTGGGTGAAAGGCAGGAACTTACCGACTGGACCAGACAGGCTTCCCTACCTCTAGCTGGTCAAATCTTCCCTATATCATGGTTATGATGTGTCCTTTGCAGTGGCAGCCATTGGCAATGACACCAAAGCCTGTCAGATGCTGATAGGGGATCTTGCACAACTGAAACCCATCAAGAGCCTGTAGCTTAGTGGCAAAGTCTAGTGCCTTTGGTGCAGGAACCTACCCCTGGACAGGGTTCAAATCCAGCCACCACCATTATAGTATGTTTAGATGGAAAAAATACAGTATTTGATTTTTTGCACGTAAAAAGAATATTTTTACTTAAAAAAAATACAGGAACAATTTAAGTCATTTTTTGATTGCATTAGTTGGGCACATTTACAAATCTTGCCACCCCCACCACCACCTGCCACCTCCCTCCTTTTGCTCAAGTAGTTTAAATAGGAGCAAGGCCTTATCTTCATTTATGAATGTATTCGTTGTTTCTTCAAAATGGTGTTCTGGAGAGCACAAATATGGCCTAAGGGGGGGCAGAATTGAGCTGTATTATGTGAGGAAGGTGCATGCAGATAATAAAATAGGTTGAATGGTGTTGATTTAATGCAGGGTAAAATTTTGTGCAGGTGAAAGCGCCCTTATTAGCTGCAGTCAGAAGGTAGCATGTTGAATTTTGAAGTGATAGAAAAGGACAAAGTCATGCCTCTTATTGACTATGTCTTGAAAATGCGTAATGCAGCAAGTGTGGGGAAGAGGCAGTTGGTTTGCAAGGATTTGCATGGCCAGGTCTAGCATGCTATGTTATGCTGTGCCTCTGACAGTGAGACCAGGACTGGGACTTTAGACATCACAGTTTTAGCATGCAGTCTTTACAGTAGGCCCACGTAGACCCACAAATGCCCATGTTCTGTATAGAGGATTACTGCAGGTAATTCTGGACCCTGCTAGGTGAGGGTGGGGTCCTTATCGGAAGGCCTTCGACTGGAACAATCCTTAGCCTAAGACAATTTGGCAACTTTAGAAATCTGCTGAAGACCATTTGTTGAAGGTCCTATCATCGCACCACTACGGAAGCTCAGAGAAGTAATCATGGGAGGAGATTATTTGCATAGGACTGCCCCTTTCTCAATCCTGTGATTATGCTGCAGTTGCCATATAACATTACTAGAGGGCAGCAGCATCAACATAAATCCAAAGAGAGTCTTTAAATCTGCTTGCTGAACTAGCTCTTGTTCTTGTTGAATTTTGTAGAGCCTGTAGAATGGAGGAGTGGAATGACTATCGAGGAATGATTGGACTGTATTTGGGTTGAAGGGGTTGCAGGATTTGGAAGGAAAACTGAATTAAAAGCAAAGTGATTAATGCAGATATGCTTGCTGAGAGACTGAGTGTGTCATCTGTCAGGCCTGGGAATTGAACTCTGCTTGTCTGGGTGAAAGGCAGGAACTTACCCACTAGACCAGACAGGCTTCCCTATCTCTAGCTGGTCTAATCTTCCCTATATCATGGTTATGATGTGTCCTTTGCAGTGGCAGCCATTGGCAATGACACCAAAGCCTGTCAGATGCTGATAGGGGCTCTTGCACAACTGAAACCCATCAAAAGCCTGTAGCTCAGTGGCAAAGTCTAGTGCCTTTGGTGCAGGAACCTACCCCTGGACAGGGTTCAAATCCAGCCACCACCATTAAAGTATGTTTAGATGGAAAAAATACAGTATTTGATTTTTTCACGTAAAAAGAATATTTTTACTTAAAAAAAATACAGGAACAATTTAAGTCATTTTTTGATTGCATTAGTTGGGCACATTTACAAATCTTGCCACCCCCACCACCACCTGCCACCTCCCTCCTTTTGCTCAAGTAGTTTAAATAGGAGCAAGGCCTTATCTTAATTTATGAATGTATTCGTTGTTTCTTCAAAATGGTGTTCTGGAGAGCACAAATATGGCCTAAGGGGGGGCAGAATTGAGCTGTATTATGTGAGGAAGGTGCCATGCAGATACTAAAATAGGTTGAATGGTGTTGATTTAATGCAGGGTAAAATTTTGTGCAGGTGAAAGCGCCCTTATTAGCTGCAGTCAGAAGGTAGCATGTTGAATTTTGAAGTGATAGAAAAGGACAAAGTCATGCCTCTTATTGACTATGTCTTGAAAATGCATAATGCAGCAAGTGTGGGGAAGAGGCAGTTGGTTTGCAAGGATTTGCATGGCCAGGTCTGGCATGCTATGTTATGCTGTGCCTCTGACAGTGAGACCAGGACTGGGACATTAGACATCACAGTTTTAGCATGCAGTCTTTACAGTAGGCCCACGAACGCCCATGTTCTGTATAGAGGATTACTGCAGGTAATTCTGGACCCTGCTAAGTGAGTGTGGGGTCCTTATCGGAAGGCCTTCGACTGGAACAATCCTTAGCCTAAGACAATATGGCAACTTTAGAAATCTGCTGAAGACCATTTGTTGAAGGTCCTATCATCGCACCACTATGGAAGCTCAGAGAAGTAATCATGGGAGGAGATTATTTGCATAGGACTGCCCCTTTCTCAATCCTGTGATTATGCTGCAGTTGCCATATAACATTACTAGAGGGCAGCAGCATCAACATAAATCCAAAGAGAGGCTTTAAATCTGCTTGCTGAACTACCTCTTGTTGAATTTTGTAGAGCCTGTAGAATGGAGGAGTGGAATGACTGAGTGAATGAGTATCGAGGAATGATTGGACTGTATTTGGGTTGAAGGGGTTGCAGGATTTGGAAGGAAAACTGAATTAAAAGCAAAGTGATTAATGCAGATATGCTTGCTGAGAGACTGAGTGTGTCATCTGTCAGGCCTGGGAATTGAACTCAGCTTGTCTGGGTGAAAGGCAGGAACTTATCCACTGGACCAGACAGGCTTCCCTATCTCTAGCTGGTCTAATCTTCCCTATATCATGGTTATGATGTGTCCTTTGCAGTGGCAGCCATTGGCAATGACACCAAAGCCTGTCAGATGCTGATAGGGGCTCTTGCACAACTGAAACCCATCAAGAGCCTGTAGCTCAGTGGCAAAGTCTAGTGCCTTTGGTGCAGGAACCTACCCCTGGACAGGGTTCAAATCCAGCCACCACCATTAAAGTATGTTTAGATGGAAAAAATACAGTATTTGATTTTTTGCACGTAAAAAGAATATTTTTACTTTAAAAAAATACAGGAACAATTTAAGTCATTTTTTGATTGCATTAGTTGGGCACATTTACAAATCTTGCCACCCCCACCACCACCTGCCACCTCCCTCCTTTTGCTCAAGTAGTTTAAATAGGAGCAAGGCCTTATCTTCATTTATGAATGTATTCGTTGTTTCTTCAAAATGGTGTTCTGGAGAGCACAAATATGGCCTAAGGGGGGGCAGAATTGAGCTGTATTATGTGAGGAAGGTGCCATGCAGATAATAAAATAGGTTGAATGGTGTTGATTTAATGCAGGGTAAAATTTTGTGCAGGTGAAAGCGCCCTTATTAGCTGCAGTCAGAAGGTAGCATGTTGAATTTTGAAGTGATAGAAAAGGACAAAGTCATGCCTCTTATTGACTATGTCTTGAAAATGCATAATGCAGCAAGTGTGGGGAAGAGGCAGTTGGTTTGCAAGGATTTGCATGGTCAGGTCTGGCATGCTATGTTATGCTGTGCCTCTGACAGTGAGACCAGGACTGGGACTTTAGACATCACAGTTTTAGCATGCAGTCTTT
Organism: Pleurodeles waltl; assembly: GCF_031143425.1. NCBI lineage: Eukaryota > Metazoa > Chordata > Amphibia > Caudata > Salamandridae > Pleurodeles > Pleurodeles waltl. Next base: position 298,684 of record NW_027150409.1, on the reverse strand, counting down.
ACAGTAGGCCCACGAACGCCCATGTTCTGTATAGAGGATTACTGCAGGTACTTCTGGACCCTGCTAAGTGAGGGTGGGGTCCTTATCGGAAGGCCTTCGCCTGGAACAATCCTTAGCCTAAGACAATTTGGCAACTTTAGAAATCTGCTGAAGACCATTTGTTGAAGGTCCTATCATCGCACCACTACGGAAGCTCAGAGAAGTAATCATGGGAGGAGATTATTTGCATAGGACTGCCCCTTTCTCAATCCTGTGATTATGCTGCAGTTGCCATATAACATTACTAGAGGGCAGCAGCATCAACATAAATCCAAAGAGAGGCTTTAAATCTGCTTGCTGAACTAGCTCTTGTTCTTGTTGAATTTTGTAGAGCCTGTAGAATGGAGGAGTGGAATGACTGAGTGAATGAGTATCGAGGAATGATTGGACTGTATTTGGGGTGAAGGGGTTGCAGGATTTGGAAGGAAAACTGAATTAAAAGCAAAGTGATTAATGCAGATATGCTTGCTGAGAGACTGAGTGTGTCATCTGTCAGGCCTGGAAATTGAACCCTGCTTGTCTGGGTGAAAGGCAGGAACTTACCCACTGGACCAGACAGGCTTCCCTATCGCTAGCTGGTCAAATCTTCCCTATATCATGGTTATGATGTGTCCTTTGCAGTGGCAGCCATTGGCAATGACACCAAAGCCTGTGAGATGCTGATAGAGGATCTTGCACAACTGAAACCCATCAAGAGCCTGTAGCTCAGTGGCAAAGTCTAGTGCCTTTGGTGCAGGAACCTACCCCTGGACAGGGTTCGAATCCAGCCACCACCGTTAAAGTATGTTTAGATGGAAGAAATACAGTATTTGATTTTTTGCACGTAAAAAGAATATTTTTACTTAAAAAAACTACAGGAACAATTTAAGTCATTTTTTGATTGCATTAGTTGGGCACATTTACAAATCTTGCCACCCCCACCACCACCTGCCACCTCCCTCCTTTTGCTCAAGTAGTTTAAATAGGAGCAAGGCCTTATCTTCATTTATGAATGTATTCGTTGTTTCTTCAAAATGGTGTTCTGGAGAGCACAAATATGGCCTAAGGGGGGGCAGAATTGAGCTGTATTATGTGAGGAAGGTGCCATGCAGATAATAAAATAGGTTGAATGGTGTTGATTTAATGCAGGGTAAAATTTTGTGCAGGTGAAAGCGCCCTTATTAGCTGCAGTCAGAAGGTAGCATGTTGAATTTTGAAGTGATAGAAAAGGACAAAGTCATGCCTCTTATTGACTATGTCTTGAAAATGCATAATGCAGCAAGTGTGGGGAAGAGGCAGTTGGTTTGCAAGGATTTGCATGGCCAGGTCTGGCATGCTATGTTATGCTGTGCCTCTGACAGTGAGACCAGGACTGGGACATTAGACATCACAGTTTTAGCATGCAGTCTTTACAGTAGGCCCACATAGGCCCACGAACGCCCATGTACTGTATAGAGGATTACTGCAGGTAATTCTGGACCCTGCTAAGTGAGGGTGGGGTCCTTATCGGAAGGCCTTCGACTGGAACAATCCTTAGCCTAAGACAATTTGGCAACTTTAGAAATCTGCTGAAGACCATTTGTTGAAGGTCCTATCATCGCACCACTACGGAAGCTCAGAGAAGTAATCATGGGAGGAGATTATTTGCATAGGACTGCCCCTTTCTCAATCCTGTGATTATGCTGCAGTTGCCATATAACATTACTAGAGGGCAGCAGCATCAACATAAATCCAAAGAGAGGCTTTAAATCTGCTTGCTGAACTAGCTCTTGTTCTTGTTGAATTTTGTAGAGCCTGTAGAATGGAGGAGTGGAATGACTGAGTGAATGAGTATCGAGGAATGATTGGACTGTATTTGGGGTGAAGGGGTTGCAGGATTTGGAAGGAAAACTGAATTAAAAGCAAAGTGATTAATGCAGATATGCTTGCTGAGAGACTGAGTGTGTCATCTGTCAGGCCTGGGAATTGAACCCTGCTTGTCTGGGTGAAAGGCAGGAACTTACCGACTGGACCAGACAGGCTTCCCTACCTCTAGCTGGTCAAATCTTCCCTATATCATGGTTATGATGTGTCCTTTGCAGTGGCAGCCATTGGCAATGACACCAAAGCCTGTCAGATGCTGATAGGGGATCTTGCACAACTGAAACCCATCAAGAGCCTGTAGCTCAGTGGCAAAGTCTAGTGCCTTTGGTGCAGGAACCTACCCCTGGACAGGGTTCAAATCCAGCCACCACCGTTATAGTATGTTTAGATGGAAAAAATACAGTATTTGATTTTTTGCACGTAAAAAGAATATTTTTACTTAAAAAAAATACAGGAACAATTTAAGTCATTTTTTGATTGCATTAGTTGGGCACATTTACAAATCTTGCCACCCCCACCACCACCTGCCACCTCCCTCCTTTTGCTCAAGTAGTTTAAATAGGAGCAAGCCCTGGACAGGGTTCAAATCCAGCCACCACCGTTATAGTATGTTTAGATGGAAAAAATACAGTATTTGATTTTTTGCACGTAAAAAGAATATTTTTACTTAAAAAAAATACAGGAACAATTTAAGTCATTTTTTGATTGCATTAGTTGGGCACATTTACAAATCTTGCCACCCCCACCACCACCTGCCACCTCCCTCCTTTTGCTCAAGTAGTTTAAATAGGAGCAAGGCCTTATCTTCATTTATGAATGTATTCGTTGTTTCTTCAAAATGGTGTTCTGGAGAGCACAAATATGGCCTAAGGGGGGGCAGAATTGAGCTGTATTATGTGAGGAAGGTGCCATGCAGATAATAAAATAGGTTGAATGGTGTTGATTTAATGCAGGGTAAAATTTTGTGCAGGTGAAAGCGCCCTTATTAGCTGCAGTCAGAAGGTAGCATGTTGAATTTTGAAGTGAAAGAAAAGGACAAAGTCATGCCTCTTATTGACTATGTCTTGAAAATGCATAACGCAGCAAGTGTGGGGAAGAGGCAGTTGGTTTGCAAGGATTTGCATGGCCAGGTCTGGCATGCTATGTTGTGCCTCTGACAGTGAGACCAGAACCGGGACTTTAGACATCACAGTTTTAGCATGCAGTCTTTACAGTAGGCCCACAAACGCCCACGAACGCCCATGTTCTATATAGAGGATTACTGCAGGTAATTCTGGACCCTGCTAAGTGAGGGTGGGGTCCTTATCAGAAGGCCTTCGACTGGAACAATCCTTAGCCTAAGACAATTTGGCAACTTTAGAAATCTGCTAAAGACCATTTGTTGAAGGGCCTATCATCGCACCACTACGGAAGCTCAGAGAAGTAATCATGGGAGGAGATTATTTGCATAGGACTGCCCCTTTCTCAATCCTGTGATTATGCTGCAGTTGCCATATAACATTACTAGAGGGCAGGAGCATCAACATAAATCCAAAGAGAGGCTTTAAATCTGCTTGCTGAACTAGCTCTTGTTCTTGTTGAATTTTGTAGAGCCTGTAGAATGGAGGAGTGGAATGACTGAGTGAATGAGTATCGAGGAATGATTGGACTGTATTTGGGGTGAAGGGGTTGCAGGATTTGGAAGGAAAACTTAATTAAAAGCAAAGTGATTAATGCAGATATGCTTGCTGAGAGACTGAGTGTGTCATCTGTCAGGCCTGGGAATTGAACCCTGCTTGTCTGGGTGAAAGGCAGGAACTTACCGACTGGACCAGACAGGCTTCCCTACCTCTAGCTGGTCAAATCTTCCCTATATCATGGTTATGATGTGTCCTCTGCAGTGGCAGCCATTGGCAATGACACCAAAGCCTGTCAGATGCTGATAGGTGCTCTTGCACAACTGAAACCCATCAAGAGCCTGTAGCTCAGTGGCAAAGTCTAGTGCCTTTGGTGCAGGAACCTACCCCTGGACAGGGTTCAAATCCAGCCACCACCGTTATAGTATGTTTAGATGGAAAAAATACAGTATTTGATTTTTTGCACCTAAAAAGAATATTTTTACTTAAAAAAAATACAGGAACAATTTAAGTCATTTTTTGATTGCATTAGTTGGGCACATTTACAAATCTTGCCACCCCCACCACCACCTGCCACCTCCCTCCTTTTGCTCAAGTAGTTTAAATAGGAGCAAGGCCTTATCTTCATTTATGAATGTATTCGTTGTTTCTTCAAAATGGTGTTCTGGAGAGCACAAATATGGCCTAAGGGGGGCAGAATTGAGCTGTATTATGTGAGGAAGGTGCCATGCAGATAATAAAATAGGTTGAATGGTGTTGATTTAATGCAGGGTAAAATTTTGTGCAGGTGAAAGCGCCCTTATTAGCTGCAGTCAGAAGGTAGCATGTTGAATTTTGAAGTGATAGAAAAGGACAAAGTCATGCCTCTTATTGACTATGTCTTGAAAATGCATAATGCAGCAAGTGTGGGGAAGAGGCAGTTGGTTTGCAAGGATTTGCATGGCCAGGTCTGGCATGCTATGTTATGCTGTGCCTCTGACAGTGAGACCAGGACTGGGACTTTAGACATCACAGTTTTAGCATGCAGTCTTTACAGTAGGCCCACGTAGGCCCACAAACGCCCATGTTCTGTATAGAGGATTACTGCAGGTAATTCTGGACCCTGCTAAGTGAGGGTGGGGTCCTTATCGGAAGGCCTTCGACTGGAACAATCCTTAGCCTAAGACAATTTGGCAACTTTAGAAATCTGCTGAAGACCATTTGTTGAAGGTCCTATCATCGCACCACTACGGAAGCTCAGAGAAGTAATCATGGGAGGAGATTATTTGCATAGGACTGCCCCTTTCTCAATCCTGTGATTATGCTGCAGTTGCCATATAACATTACTAGAGGGCAGCAGCATCAACATAAATCCAAAGAGAGGCTTTAAATCTGCTTGCTGAACTAGCTCTTGTTCTTGTTGAATTTTGTAGAGCCTGTAGAATGGAGGAGTGGAATGACTGAGTGAATGAGTATCGAGGAATGATTGGACTGTATTTGGGGTGAAGGGGTTGCAGGATTTGGAAGGAAAACTGAATTAAAAGCAAAGTGATTAATGCAGATATGCTTGCTGAGAGACTGAGTGTGTCATCTGTCAGGACTGGGAATTGAACCCTGCTTGTCTGGGTGAAAGGCAGGAACTTACCCACTGGACCAGACAGGCTTCCCTATCTCTAACTGGTCAAATCTTCCCTATATCATGGTTATGATGTGTCCTTTGCAGTGGCAGCCATTGGCAATGACACCAAAGCCTGTCAGATGCTGATAGGGGCTCCTGCACAACTGAAACCCACCAAAAGCCTGTAGCTCAGTGGCAAATTCTAGTGCCTTTGGTGCAGGAACCTACCCCTGGACAGGGTTCGAATCCAGCCACCACCGTTAAAGTATGTTTAGATGGAAAAAATAAAGTATTTGATTTTTTGCATGTAAAAAGAATATTTTTACTGAAAAAAAATACAGGAACAATTTAAGTCATTTTTTGATTGCATTAGTTGGGCACATTTACAAATCTTGCCACCCTCACCACCACCTGCCACCTCCCTCCTTTTGCTCAAGTAGTTTAAATAGGAGCAAGGCCTTATCTTCATTTATGAATGTATTCGTTGTTTCTTCAAAATGGTGTTCTGGAGAGCACAAATATGGCCTAAGGGGGGGCAGAATTGAGCTGTATTATGTGAGGAAGGTGCCATTCAGATAATAAAATAGGTTGAATGGTGTTGATTTAATGCAGGGTAAAATTTTGTGCAGGTGAAAGCGCCCTTATTAGCTGCAGTCAGAAGGTAGCATGTTGAATTTTGAAGTGATAGAAAAGGACAAAGTCATGCCTCTTATTGACCATGTCTTGAAAATGCATAATGCAGCAAGTGTGGGGAAGAGGCAGTTGGTTTGCAAGGATTTGCATGGCCAGGTCTGGCATGCTATGTTATGCTGTGCCTCTGACAGTGAGACCAGGACTGGGACTTTAGACATCACAGTTTTAGCATGCAGTCTTTACAGTAGGCCCACATAGGCCCACGAACGCCCATGTAATGTATAGAGGATTACTGCAGGTAATTCTGGACCCTGCTAAGTGAGGGTGGGGTCCTTATCGGAAGGCCTTCGACTGGAACAATCCTTAGCCTAAGACAATTTGGCAACTTTAGAAATCTGCTGAAGACCGTTTGTTGAAGGTCCTATCATCGCACCACTACGGAAGCTCAGAGAAGTAATCATGGGAGGAGATTATTTGCATAGGACTGCCCCTTTCTCAATCCTGTGATTATGCTGCAGTTGCCATATAACATTACTAGAGGGCAGCAGCATCAACATAAATCCAAAGAGAGGCTTTAAATCTGCTTGCTGAACTAGCTCTTGTTCTTGTTGAATTTTGTAGAGCCTGTAGAATGGAGGAGTGGAATGACTGAGTGAATGAGTATCGAGGAATGATTGGACTGTATTTGGGGTGAAGGGGTTGCAGGATTTGGAAGGAAAACTGAATTAAAAGCAAAGTGATTAATGCAGATATGCTTGCTGAGAGACTGAGTGTGTCATCTGTCAGGCCTGGGAATTGAACCCTGCTTGTCTGTGTGAAAGGCAGGAACTTACCCACTGGACCAGACAGGCTTCCCTACCTCTAGCTGGTCAAATCTTCCCTATATCATGGTTATGATGTGTCCTTTGCAGTGGCAGCCATTGGCAATGACACCAAAGCCTGTCAGATGCTGATAGGGGATCTTGCACAACTTAAACCCACCAAAAGCCTGTAGCTCAGTGGCAAATTCTAGTGCCTTTGGTGCAGGAACCTACCCCTGGACAGGGTTCGAATCCAGCCACCACCGTTAAAGTATGTTTAGATGGAAAAAATAGAGTATTTGATTTTTTGCATGTAAAAAGAATATTTTTACTTAAAAAAAATACAGGAACAATTTAAGTCATTTTTTGATTGCATTAGTTGGGCATATTTACAAATCTTGGCACCCCCACCACCACCTGCCACCTCCCTCCTTTTGCTCAAGTAGTTTAAATAGGAGCAAGGCCTTATCTTCATTTATGAATGTATTCGTTGTTTCTTCAAAATGGTGTTCTGGAGAGCACAAATATGGCCTAAGGGGGGGCAGAATTGAGCTGTATTATGTGAGGAAGGTGCCATGCAGATAATAAAATAGGTTGAATGGTGTTGATTTAATGCAGGGTAAAATTTTGTGCAGGTGAAAGCGCCCTTATTAGCTGCAGTCAGAAGGTAGCATGTTGAATTTTGAAGTGATAGAAAAGGACAAAGTCATGCCTCTTATTGACTATGTCTTGAAAATGCATAACGCAGCAAGTGTGGGGAAGAGGCAGTTGGTTTGCAAGGATTTGCATGGCCGGGTCTGGCATGCTATGTTGTGCCTCTGACAGTGAGACCAGAACTGGGACTTTAGACATCACAGTTTTAGCATGCAGTCTTTACAGTAGGCCCACGAACGCCCACGAACGCCCATGTTCTATATAGAGGATTACTGCAGGTAATTCTGGACCCTGCTAAGTGAGGGTGGGGTCCTTATCGGAAGGCCTTCGACTGGAACAATCCTTAGCCTAAGACAATTTGGCAACTTTAGAAATCTGCTAAAGACCATTTGTTGAAGGTCCTATCATCGCACCACTACGGAAGCTCAGAGAAGTAATCATGGGAGGAGATTATTTGCATAGGACTGCCCCTTTCTCAATCCTGTGATTATGCTGCAGTTGCCATATAACATTACTAGAGGGCAGCAGCATCAACATAAATCCAAAGAGAGGCTTTAAATCTGCTTGCTGAACTAGCTCTTGTTCTTGTTGAATTTTGTAGAGCCTGTAGAATGGAGGAGTGGAATGACTGAGTGAATGAGTATCGAGGAATGATTGGACTGTATTTGGGGGGAAGGGGTTGCAGGATTTGGAAGGAAAACTGAATTAAAAGCAAAGTGATTAATGCAGATATGCTTGCTGAGAGACTGAGTGTGTCATCTGTCAGGCCTGGGAATTGAACCCTGCTTGTCTGGGTGAAAGGCAGGAACTTACCCACTGGACCAGACAGGCTTCCCTATCTCTAGCTGGTCAAATCTTCCCTATATCATGGTTATGATGTGTCCTCTGCAGTGGCAGCCATTGGCAATGACACCAAAGCCTGTGAGATGCTGATAGGGGCACTTGCACAAAAGAAACCCACCAAGAGCCTGTAACTCAGTGGCAAATTCTACTGCCTTTGGTGCAGGAACCTATCCCTGGACAGGGTTCGAATCCAGCCACCACCGTTAAAGTATGTTTAGATGGAAAAAATACAGTATTTGATTTTTTGCACGTAAAAAGAATATTTTTACTTAAAAAAAATACAGGAACAATTTAAGTCATTTTTTGATTGCATTAGTTGGGCACATTTACAAATCTTGCCACCCCCACCACCACCTGCCACCTCCCTCCTTTTGCTCAAGTAGTTTAAATAGGAGCAAGGCCTTATCTTCATTTATGAATGTATTCGTTGTTTCTTCAAAATGGTGTTCTGGAGAGCACAAATATGGCCTAAGGGGGGGCAGAATTGAGCTGTATTATGTGAGGAAGGTGCCATTCAGATAATAAAATAGGTTGAATGGTGTTGATTTAATGCAGGGTAAAATTTTGTGCAGGTGAAAGCGCCCTTATTAGCTGCAGTCAGAAGGTAGCATGTTGAATTTTGAAGTGATAGAAAAGGACAAAGTCATGCCTCTTATTGACTATGTCTTGAAAATGCATAATGCAGCAAGTGTGGGGAAGAGGCAGTTGGTTGCAAGGATTTGCATGGCCAAGTCTGGCATGCTATGTTATGCTGTGCCTCTGACAGTAAGACCAGGACTGGGACTTTAGACATCACAGTTTTAGCATGCAGTCTTTACAGTAGGCCCACGTAGGCCCACGAACGCCCATGTACTGTATAGAGGATTACTGCAGGTAATTCTGGACCCTGCTAAGTGAGGGTGGGGTCCTTATCGGAAGGCCTTCGACTGGAACAATCCTTAGCCTAAGACAATTTGGCAACTTTAGAAATCTGCTGAAGACCATTTGTTGAAGGTCCTATCATCGCACCACTACGGAAGCTCAGAGAAGTAATCATGGGAGGAGATTATTTGCATAGGACTGCCCCTTTCTCAATCCTGTGATTATGCTGCAGTTGCCATATAACATTACTAGAGGGCAGCAGCATCAACATAAATCCAAAGAGAGGCTTTAAATCTGCTTGCTGAACTAGCTCTTGTTCTTGTTGAATTTTGTAGAGCCTGTAGAATGGAGGAGTGGAATGACTGAGTGAATGAGTATCGAGGAATGATTGGACTGTATTTGGGGTGAAGGGGTTGCAGGATTTGGAAGGAAAACTTAATTAAAAGCAAAGTGATTAATGCAGATATGCTTGCTGAGAGACTGAGTGTGTCATCTGTCAGGCCTGGGAATTGAACCCTGCTTGTCTGGGTGAAAGGCAGGAACTTACCGACTGGACCAGACAGGCTTCCCTACCTCTAGCTGGTCAAATCTTCCCTATATCATGGTTATGATGTGTCCTTTGCAGTGGCAGCCATTGGCAATGACACCAAAGCCTGTCAGATGCTGATAGGGGCTCTTGCACAACTGAAACCCATCAAGAGCCTGTAGCTCAGTGGCAAAGTCTAGTGCCTTTGGTGCAGGAACCTACCCCTGGACAGGGTTCAAATCCAGCCACCACCTTTATAGTATGTTAGATGGAAAAAATACAGTATTTGATTTTTTGCACGTAAAAAGAATATTTTTACTTAAAAAAAATACAGGAACAATTTAAGTCATTTTTTGATTGCATTAGTTGGGCACATTTACAAATCTTGCCACCCCCACCACCACCTGCCACCTCCCTCCTTTTGCTCAAGTAGTTTAAATAGGAGCAAGGCCTTATCTTCATTTATGAATGTATTCGTTGTTTCTTCAAAATGGTGTTCTGGAGAGCACAAATATGGCCTAAGGGGGGGCAGAATTGAGCTGTATTATGTGAGGAAGGTGCCATGCAGATAATAAAATAGGTTGAATGGTGTTGATTTAATGCAGGGTAAAATTTTGTGCAGGTGAAAGCGCCCTTATTAGCTGCAGTCAGAAGGTAGCATGTTGAATTTTGAAGTGATAGAAAAGGACAAAGTCATGCCTCTTATTGATTATGTCTTGAAAATGCATAATGCAGCAAGTGTGGGGAAGAGGCAGTTGGTTTGCAAGGATTTGCATGGCCAGGTCTGGCATGCTATGTTATGCTGTGCCTCTGACAGTGAGACCAGGACTGGGACTTTAGACATCACAGTTTTAGCATGCAGTCTTTACAGTAGGCCCACGTAGGCCCACAAACACCCATGTTCTGTATAGAGGATTACTGCAGGTAATTCTGGACCCTGCTAAGTGAGGGTGGGGTCCTTATCGGAAGGCCTTCGACTGGAACAATCCTTAGCCTAAGACAATTTGGCAACTTTAGAAATCTGCTGAAGACCATTTGTTGAAGGTCCTATCATCGCACCACTACGGAAGCTCAGAGAAGTAATCATGGGAGGAGATTATTTGCATAGGACTGCCCCTTTCTCAATCCTGTGATTATGCTGCAGTTGCCATATAACATTACTAGAGGGCAGCAACATCAACATAAATCCAAAGAGAGGCTTTAAATCTGCTTGCTGAACTAGCTCTTGTTCTTGTTGAATTTTGTAGAGCCTGTAGAATGGAGGAGTGGAATGACTGAGTGAATGAGTATCGAGGAATGATTGGACTGTATTTGGGGTGAAGGGGTTGCAGGATTTGGAAGGAAAACTGAATTAAAAGCAAAGTGATTAATGCAGATATGCTTGCTGAGAGACTGAGTGTGTCATCTGTCAGGACTGGGAATTGAACCCTGCTTGTCTGGGTGAAAGGCAGGAACTTACCCACTGGACCAGACAGGCTTCACTATCTCTAACTGGTCAAATCTTCCCTATATCATGGTTATGATGTGTCCTTTGCAGTGGCAGCCATTGGCAATGACACCAAAGCCTGTCAGATGCTGATAGGGGCTCTTGCACAACTGAAACCCACCAAAAGCCTGTAGCTCAGTGGCAAATTCTAGTGCCTTTGGTGCAGGAACCTACCCCTGGACAGGGTTCGAATCCAGCCACCACCGTTAAAGTATGTTTAGATGGAAAAAATACAGTATTTGATTTTTTGCATGTAAAAAGAATATTTTTACTGAAAAAAAATACAGGAACAATTTAAGTCATTTTTTGATTGCATTAGTTGGGCACATTTACAAATCTTGCCACCCTCACCACCACCTGCCACCTCCCTCCTTGTGCTCAAGTAGTTTAAATAGGAGCAAGGCCTTATCTTCATTTATGAATGTATTTGTTGTTTCTTCAAAATGGTGTTCTGGAGAGCACAAATATGGCCTAAGGGGGGGCAGAATTGAGCTGTATTATGTGAGGAAGGTGCCATTCAGATAATAAAATAGGTTGAATGGTGTTGATTTAATGCAGGGTAAAATTTTGTGCAGGTGAAAGCGCCCTTATTAGCTGCAGTCAGAAGGTAGCATGTTGAATTTTGAAGTGATAGAAAAGGACAAAGTCATGCCTCTTATTGACCATGTCTTGAAAATGCATAATGCAGCAAGTGTGGGGAAGAGGCAGTTGGTTTGCAAGGATTTGCATGGCCAGGTCTGGCATGCTATGTTATGCTGTGCCTCTGACAGTGAGACCAGGACTGGGACTTTAGACATCACAGTTTTAGCATGCAGTCTTTACAGTAGGCCCACATAGGCCCACGAACGCCCATGTACTGTATAGAGGATTACTGCAGGTAATTCTGGACCCTGCTAAGTGAGGGTGGGGTCCTTATCGGAAGGCCTTCGAGTGGAACAATCCTTAGCCTAAGACAATTTGGCAACTTTAGAAATCTGCTGAAGACCGTTTGTTGAAGGTCCTATCATCGCACCACTACGGAAGCTCAGAGAAGTAATCATGGGAGGAGATTATTTGCATAGGACTGCCCCTTTCTCAATCCTGTGATTATGCTGCAGTTGCCATATAACATTACTAGAGGGCAGCAGCATCAACATAAATCCAAAGAGAGGCTTTAAATCTGCTTGCTGAACTAGCTCTTGTTCTTGTTGAATTTTGTAGAGCCTGTAGAATGGAGGAGTGGAATGACTGAGTGAATGAGTATCGAGGAATGATTGGACTGTATTTGGGGTGAAGGGGTTGCAGGATTTGGAAGGAAAACTGAATTAAAAGCAAAGTGATTAATGCAGATATGCTTGCTGAAAGACTGAGTGTGTCATCTGTCAGGCCTGGGAATTGAACCCTACTTGTCTGGGTGAAAGGCAGGAACTTACCCACTGGACCAGACAGGCTTCCCTACCTCTAGCTGGTCAAATCTTCCCTATATCATGGTTATGATGTGTCCTTTGCAGTGGCAGCCATTGGCAATGACACCAAAGCCTGTCAGATGCTGATAGGGGATCTTGCACAACTGAAACCCATCAAGAGCCTGTAGCTCAGTGGCAAAGTCTAGTGCCTTTGGTGCAGGAACCTACCCCTGGACAGGGTTCAAATCCAGCCACCACCGTTATAGTATGTTTAGATGGAAAAAATACAGTATTTGATTTTTTGCACGTAAAAAGAATATTTTTACTTAAAAAAAATACAGGAACAATTTAAGTCATTTTTTGATTGCATTAGTTGGGCACATTTACAAATCTTGCCACCCCCACCACCACCTGCCACCTCCCTCCTTTTGCTCAAGTTGTTTAAATAGGAGCAAGGCCTTATCTTCATTTATGAATGTATTCGTTGTTTCTTCAAAATGGTGTTCTGGAGAGCACAAATATGGCCTAAGGGGGGGCAGAATTGAGCTGTATTATGTGAGGAAGGTGCCATGCAGATAATAAAATAGGTTGAATGGTGTTGATTTAATGCAGGGTAAAATTTTGTGCAGGTGAAAGCGCCCTTATTAGCTGCAGTCAGAAGGTAGCATGTTGAATTTTGAAGTGATAGAAAAGGACAAAGTCATGCCTCTTATTGACTATGTCTTGAAAATGCATAATGCAGCAAGTGTGGGGAAGAGGCAGTTGGTTTGCAAGGATTTGCATGGCCAGGTCTGGCATGCTATGTTATTCTGTGCCTCTGACAGTGAGACCAGGACTGGGACTTTAGAAATCACAGTTTTAGCATGCAGTCTTTACAGTAGGCCCACGTAGGCCCACAAACGCCCATGTTCTGTATAGAGGATTACTGCAGGTAATTCTGGACCCTGCTAAGTGAGGGTGGGGTCCTTATCGGAAGGCCTTCGACTGGAACAATCCTTAGCCTAAGACAATTTGGCAACTTAAGAAATCTGCTGAAGACCATTTGTTGAAGGTCCTATCATTGCACCACTACGGAAGCTCAGAGAAGTAATCATGGGAGGAGATTATTTGCATAGGACTGCCCCTTTCTCAATCCTGTGATTATGCTGCAGTTGCCATATAACATTACTAGAGGGCAGCAGCATCAACATAAATCCAAAGAGAGGCTTTAAATCTGCTTGCTGAACTAGCTCTTGTTCTTGTTGAATTTTGTAGAGCCTGTAGAATGGAGGAGTGGAATGACTGAGTGAATGAGTATCGAGGAATGATTGGACTGTATTTGGGGTGAAGGGGTTGCAGGATTTGGAAGGAAAACTGAATTAAAAGCAAAGTGATTAAGGCAGATATGCTTGCTGAGAGACTGAGGGCCGTATTTATACTCTGGTTGCGCCGAATTTGCGTCGTTTTTTTCGACGCAAATTCGACGCTAAACTAACGCCAACTAACGCCATATTTATACTATGGCGTTAGACGCTTCGGGCGCCAAAGTGCCCGGAGTGAGCGTCATTTTTTAGCGTGAACCCCTTCCTTGCGTTAATGAGATGCAAGGGAGGCGTTCCCGTCTAAAAAAATGACTCCCAGGCCTTTACGTGGTATTTATACTCCCGGGCAAAAATGACGCCCGGGAGTGGGCGTGGCCAAAAACGGCGCATTTGCGCCGCTTTTTAACGCCTGGGTCAGGGATGGCGTTAAGGGACAAGTGGGCTCAAAATGAGCCCACAGTGCCCTCCCCTGCCCCCAGGGACCCCCCCTGCCACCCCTGCCCACCCCAGGAGGACACCCAAGGATGGAGGGACCCATCCCAGTGAAGTACAGGTAAGTTCAGGTAAGTATAATTTTTGTTATTTTTCAAATTTTTTTTGTGGCATAGGGGGGCCTTATTTGTGCCCCCCTACATGCCACTATGCCCAATGACCATGCCTAGGGGACATAAGTCCCCTGGGCATGGCCATTGGGCAAGGGGGCATGACTCCTATCTTTACAATGATAGGAGTCATGTTGATGGGGGATGGGCGTCGAAAAAAAATGGCGCAATTCGAGTTACGACAATTTTTTCGACGTAACCTGACTTGCCCCATTTTAAGACGCCCATACGCCATTTTCCCCCTACGCCGGCGCTGTCTGGTGTACGTGGTTTTTTTCCACGCAAACCAGGCAGCGCCGGTCTGCTTGCGCCGGCTAACGCCATTCCATAAATACAGCGCCCGCATGGCGCTTCAGAATGGCGTTAGACGGCGCAAAAATTTTTGACGCTAAACTGCGTTAGCGCAGTTTAGCGTCAAAAAGTATAAATATGGGCCTGAGTGTGTCATCTGTCAGGCCTGGGAATTGAACCCTGCTTGTCTGGGTGAAAGGCAGGAACTTACCCACTGGACCAGACAGGCTTCCCTATCTCTAACTGGTCAAATCTTCCCTATATCATGGTTATGATGTGTCCTTTGCAGTGGCAGCCTTTGGCAATGACACCAAAGCCTGTCAGATGCTGATAGGGGCTCTTGCACAACTGAAACCCACCAAGAGCCTGTAGCTCAGTGACAAATTCTAGTGCCTTTGGTGCAGGAACCTACCCCTGGACAGGGTTCAAATCCAGCCACCACCGTTAAAGTATGTTTAGATGGAAGAAATACAGTATTTGATTTTTTGCACGTAAAAAGAATATTTTTACTTAAAAAAAATACAGGAACAATTTAAGTCATTTTTTGATTGCATTAGTTGGGCACATTTACAAATCTTGCCACCCCCACCACCACCTGCCACCTCCCTCCTTTTGCTCAAGTAGTTTAAATAGGAGCAAGGCCTTATCTTCATTTATGAATGTATTCGTTGTTTCTTCAAAATGGTGTTCTGGAGAGCACAAATATGGCCTAAGGGGGGGCAGAATTGAGCTGTATTATGTGAGGAAGGTGCCATTCAGATAATAAAATAGGTTGAATGGTGTTGATTTAATGCAGGGTAAAATTTTGTGCAGGTTAAAGCGCCCTTATTAGCTGCAGTCAGAAGGTAGCATGTTGAATTTTGAAGTGATAGAAAAGGACAAAGTCATGCCTCTTATTGACTATGTCTTGAAAATGCATAATGCAGCAAGTGTGGGGAAGAGGCAGTTGGTTTGCAAGGATTTGCATGGCCAGGTCTGGCATGCTATGTTATGCTGTGCCTCTGACAGTGAGACCAGGACTGGGACTTTAGACATCACAGTTTTAGCATGCAGTCTTTACAGTAGGCCCACATAGGCCCACGAACGCCCATGTACTGTATAGAGGATTACTGCAGGTAATTCTGGACCCTGCTAAGTGAGGGTGGGGTCCTTATCAGAAGGCCTTCGACTGGAACAATCCTTAGCCTAAGACAATTTGGCAACTTTAGAAATCTGCTGAAGACCATTTGTTGAAGGTCCTATCATCGCACCACTACGGAAGCTCAGAGAAGTAATCATGGGAGGAGATTATTTGCATAGGACTGCCCCTTTCTCAATCCTGTGATTATGCTGCAGTTGCCATATAACATTACTAGAGGGCAGCAGCATCAACATAAATCCAAAGAGAGGCTTTAAATCTGCTTGCTGAACTAGCTCTTGTTCTTGTTGAATTTTGTAGAGCCTGTAGAATGGAGGAGTGGAATGACTGAGTGAATGAGTATCGAGGAATGATTGGACTGTATTTGGGGTGAAGGGGTTGCAGGATTTGGAAGGAAAACTGAATTAAAAGCAAAGTGATTAATGCAGATATCCTTGCTGAGAGACTGAGTGTGTCATCTGTCAGGCCTGGGAATTGAACCCTGCTTGTCTGTGTGAAAGGCAGGAACTTACCCACTGGACCAGACAGGCTTCCCTACCTCTAGCTGGTCAAATCTTCCCTATATCATGGTTATGATGTGTCCTTTGCAGTGGCAGCCATTGGCAATGACACCAAAGCCTGTCACATGCTGATAGGGGATCTTGCACAACTGAAACCCATCAAGAGCCTGTAGCTCAGTGGCAAAGTCTAGTGCCTTTGGTGCAGGAACCTACCCCTGGACAGGGTTCAAATCCAGCCACCACCGTTATAGTATGTTTAGATGGAAAAAATACAGTATTTGATTTTTTGCACGTAAAAAGAATATTTTTACTTAAAAAAAATACAGGAACAATTTAAGTCATTTTTTGATTGCATTAGTTGGGCACATTTACAAATCTTGCCACCCCCACCACCACCTGCCACCTCCCTCCTTTTGCTCAAGTAGTTTAAATAGGAGCAAGGCCTTATCTTCATTTATGAATGTATTCGTTGTTTCTTCAAAATGGTGTTCTGGAGAGCACAAATATGGCCTAAGGGGGGGCAGAATTGAGCTGTATTATGTGAGGAAGGTGCCATGCAGATAATAAAATAGGTTGAATGGTGTTGATTTAATGCAGGGTAAAATTTTGTGCAGGTGAAAGCGCCCTTATTAGCTGCAGTCAGAAGGTAGCATGTTGAATTTTGAAGTGATAGAAAAGGACAAAGTCATGCCTCTTATTGACTATGTCTTGAAAATGCATAACGCAGCAAGTGTGGGGAAGAGGCAGTTGGTTTGCAAGGATTTGCATGGCCAGGTCTGGCATGCTATGTTATGCTGTGCCTCTGACAGTGAGACCAGAACTGGGACTTTAGACATCACAGTTTTAGCATGCAGTCTTTACAGTAGGCCCACGAACGCCCATGTTCTATATAGAGGATTACTGCAGGTAATTCTGGACCCTGCTAAGTGAGGGTGGGGTCCTTATCGGAAGGCCTTCGACTGGAACAATCCTTAGCCTAAGACAATTTGGCAACTTTAGAAATCTGCTAAAGACCATTTGTTGAAGGTCCTATCATCGCACCACTACGGAAGCTCAGAGAAGTAATCATGGGAGGAGATTATTTGCATAGGACTGCCCCTTTCTCAATCCTGTGATTATGCTGCAGTTGCCATATAACATTACTAGAAGGCAGCAGCATCAACATAAATCCAAAGAGAGGCTTTAAATCTGCTTGCTGAACTAGCTCTTGTTCTTGTTGAATTTTGTAGAGCCTGTAGAATGGAGGAGTGGAATGACTGAGTGAATGAGTATCGAGGAATAATTGGACTGTATTTGGGGTGAAGGGGTTGCAGGATTTGGAAGGAAAACTGAATTAAAAGCAAAGTGATTAATGCAGATATGCTTGCTGAGAGACTGAGTGTGTCATCTGTCAGGCCTGGGAATTGAACCCTGCTTGTCTGTGTGAAAGGCAGGAACTTACCCACTGGACCAGACAGGCTTCCCTACCTCTAGCTGGTCAAATCTTCCCTATATCATGGTTATGATGTGTCCTTTGCAGTGGCAGCCATTGGCAATGGCACCAAAGCCTGTCAGATGCTGATAGGGGATCTTGCACAACTAAAACCCATCAAGAGCCTGTAGCTCAGTGGCAAAGTCTAGTGCCTTTGGTGCAGGAACCTACCCCTGGACAGGGTTCAAATCCAGCCACCACCGTTATAGTATGTTTAGATGGAAAAAATACAGTATTTGATTTTTTGCACGTAAAAAGAATATTTTTACTTAAAAAAAATACAGGAACAATTTAAGTCATTTTTTGATTGCATTAGTTGGGCACATTTACAAATCTTGCCACCCCCACCACCACCTGCCACCTCCCTCCTTTTGCTCAAGTAGTTTAAATAGGAGCAAGGCCTTATCTTCATTTATGAATGTATTTGTTGTTTCTTCAAAATGGTGTTCTGGAGAGCACAAATATGGCCTAAGGGGGGGCAGAATTGAGCTGTATTATGTGAGGAAGGTGCCATGCAGATAATAAAATAGGTTGAATGGTGTTGATTTAATGCAGGGTAAAATTTTGTGCAGGTGAAAGCGCCCTTATTAGCTGCAGTCAGAAGGTAGCATGTTGAATTTTGAAGTGATAGAAAAGGACAAAGTCATGCCTCTTATTGACTATGTCTTGAAAATGCATAACGCAGCAAGTGTGGGGAAGAGGCAGTTGGTTTGCAAGGATTTGCATGGCCAGGTCTGGCATGCTATGTTATTCTGTGCCTCTGACAGTGAGACCAGAACTGGGACTTTAGACATCACAGTTTTAGCATGCAGTCTTTACAGTAGGCCCACAAACGCCCACGAAAGCCCATGTTCTATATAGAGGATTACTGCAGGTAATTCTGGACCCTGCTAAGTGAGGGTGGGGTCCTTATCGGAAGGCCTTCGACTGGAACAATCCTTAGCCTAAGACAATTTGGCAACTTTAGAAATCTGCTAAAGACCATTTGTTGAAGGTGCTATCATCGCACCACTACGGAAGCTCAGAGAAGTAATCATGGGAGGAGATTATTTGCATAGGACTGCCCCTTTCTCAATCCTGTGATTATGCTGCAGTTGCCATATAACATTACTAGAGGGCAGCAGCATCAACATAAATCCAAAGAGAGGCTTTAAATCTGCTTGCTGAACTAGCTCTTGTTCTTGTTGAATTTTGTAGAGCCTGTAGAATGGAGGAGTGGAATGACTGAGTGAATGAGTATCGAGGAATGATTGGACTGTATTTGGGGGGAAGTGGTTGCAGGATTTGGAAGGAAAACTGAATTAAAAGCAAAGTGATTAATGCAGATATGCTTGCTGAGAGACTGAGTGTGTCATCTGTCAGGCCTGGGAATTGAACCCTGCTTGTCTGGGTGAAAGGCAGGAACTTACCCACTGGACCAGACAGGCTTCCCTATCTCTAGCTGGTCAAATCTTCCCTATATCATGGTTATGATGTGTCCTCTGCAGTGGCAGCCATTGGCAATGACACCAAAGCCTGTCAGATGCTGATAGGGGCACTTGCACAACTGAAATCCACCAAGAGCCTGTAACTCAGTGGCAAATTCTACTGCCTTTGGTGCAGGAACCTATCCCTGGACAGGGTTCGAATCCAGCCACCACCGTTAAAGTATGTTTAGATGGAAAAAATACAGTATTTGATTTTTTGCACGTAAAAAGAATATTTTTACTTAAAAAAAATACAGGAACAATTTAAGTCATTTTTTGATTGCATTAGTTGGGCACATTTACAAATCTTGCCACCCCCACCACCACCTGCCACCTCCCTCCTTTTGCTCAAGTAGTTTAAATAGGAGCAAGGCCTTATCTTCATTTATGAATGTATTCGTTGTTTCTTCAAAATGGTGTTCTGGAGAGCACAAATATGGCCTAAGGGGGGGCAGAATTGAGCTGTATTATGTGAGGAAGGTGCCATTCAGATAATAAAATAGGTTGAATGGTGTTGATTTAATGCAGGGTAAAATTTTGTGCAGGTGAAAGCGCCCTTATTAGCTGCAGTCAGAAGGTAGCATGTTGAATTTTGAAGTGATAGAAAAGGACAAAGTCATGCCTCTTATTGACTATGTCTTGAAAATGCATAATGCAGCAAGTGTGGGGAAGAGGCAGTTGGTTTGCAAGGATTTGCATGGCCAAGTCTGGCATGCTATGTTATGCTGTGCCTCTGACAGTGAGACCAGGACTGGGACTTTAGACATCACAGTTTTAGCATGCAGTCTTTACAGTAGGCCCACATAGGCCCACGAACGCCCATGTACTGTATAGAGGATTACTGCAGGTAATTCTGGACCCTGCTAAGTGAGGGTGGGGTCCTTATCGGAAGGCCTTCGACTGGAACAATCCTTAGCCTAAGACAATTTGGCAACTTTAGAAATCTGCTGAAGACCATTTGTTGAAGGTCCTATCATCGCACCACTACGGAAGCTCAGAGAAGTAATCATGGGAGGAGATTATTTGCATAGGACTGCCCCTTTCTCAATCCTGTGATTATGCTGCAGTTGCCATATAACATTACTAGAGGGCAGCAGCATCAACATAAATCCAAAGAGAGGCTTTAAATCTGCTTGCTGAACTAGCTCTTGTTCTTGTTGAATTTTGTAGAGCCTGTAGAATGGAGGAGTGGAATGACTGAGTGAATGAGTATCGAGGAATGATTGGACTGTATTTGGGGTGAAGGGGTTGCAGGATTTGGAAGGAAAACTTAATTAAAAGCAAAGTGATTAATGCAGATATGCTTGCTGAGAGACTGAGTGTGTCATCTGTCAGGCCTGGGAATTGAACCCTGCTTGTCTGGGTGAAAGGCAGGAACTTACCGACTGGACCAGACAGGCTTCCCTACCTCTAGCTGGTCAAATCTTCCCTATATCATGGTTATGATGTGTCCTTTGCAGTGGCAGCCATTGGCAATGACACCAAAGCCTGTCAGATGCTGATAGGGGCTCTTGCACAATTGAAACCCATCAAGAGCCTGTAGCTCAGTGGCAAAGTCTAGTGCCTTTGGTGCAGGAACCTACCCCTGGACAGGGTTCAAATCCAGCCACCACCGTTATAGTATGTTTAGATGGAAAAAATACAGTATTTGATTTTTTGCACGTAAAAAGAATATTTTTACTTAAAAAAAATACAGGAACAATTTAAGTCATCTTTTGATTGCATTAGTTGGGCACATTTACAAATCTTGCCACCCCCACCACCACCTGCCACCTCCCTTCTTTTGCTCAAGTAGTTTAAATAGGAGCAAGGCCTTATCTTCATTTATGAATGTATTCGTTGTTTCTTCAAAATGGTGTTCTGGAGAGCACAAATATGGCCTAAGGGGGGGCAGAATTGAGCTGTATTATGTGAGGAAGGTGCCATGCAGATAATAAAATAGGTTGAATGGTGTTGATTTAATGCAGGGTAAAATTTTGTGCAGGTGAAAGCGCCCTTATTAGCTGCAGTCAGAAGGTAGCATGTTGAATTTTGAAGTGATAGAAAAGGACAAAGTCATGCCTCTTATTGACTATGTCTTGAAAATGCATAATGCAGCAAGTGTGGGGAAGAGGCAGTTGGTTTGCAAGGATTTGCATGGCCAGGTCTGGCATGCTATGTTATGCTGTGCCTCTGACAGTGAGACCAGGACTGGGACTTTAGACATCACAGTTTTAGCATGCAGTCTTTACAGTAGGCCCACGTAGGCCCACAAACGCCCATGTTCTGTATAGAGGATTACTGCAGGTAATTCTGGACCCTGCTAAGTGAGGGTGGGGTCCTTATCGGAAGGCCTTCGACTGGAACAATCCTTAGCCTAAGACAATTTGGCAAATTTAGAAATCTGCTGAAGACCATTTGTTGAAGGTCCTATCATCGCACCACTACGGAAGCTCAGAGAAGTAATCATGGGAGGAGATTATTTGCATAGGACTGCCCCTTTCTCAATCCTGTGATTATGCTGCAGTTGCCATTTAACATTACTAGAGGGCAGCAGCATCAACATAAATCCAAAGAGAGGCTTTAAATCTGCTTGCTGAACTAGCTCTTGTTCTTGTTGAATTTTGTAGAGCCTGTAGAATGGAGGAGTGGAATGACTGAGTGAATGAGTATCGAGGAATGATTGGACTGTATTTGGGGTGAAGGGGTTGCAGGATTTGGAAGGAAAACTGAATTAAAAGCAAAGTGATTAATGCAGATATGCTTGCTGAAAGACTGCGTGTGTCATCTGTCAGGCCTGGGAATGGAACCCTGTTTGTCTGGGTGAAAGGCAGGAACTTACCCACTGGACCAGACAGGCTTCCCTACCTCTAGCTGGTCAAATCTTCCCTATATCATGGTTATGATGTGTCCTTTGCAGTGGCAGCCATTGGCAATGACACCAAAGCCTGTCAGATGCTGATAGGGGATCTTGCACAACTGAAACCCATCAAGAGCCTGTAGCTCAGTGGCAAAGTCTAGTGCCTTTGGTGCAGGAACCTACCCCTGGACAGGGTTCAAATCCAGCCACCACCGTTATAGTATGTTTAGATGGAAAAAATACAGTATTTGATTTTTTGCACGTAAAAAGAATATTTTTACTTAAAAAAAATACAGGAACAATTTAAGTCATTTTTTGATTGCATTAGTTGGGCACATTTACAAATCTTGCCACCCCCACCACCACCTGCCACCTCCCTCCTTTTGCTCAAGTAGTTTAAATAGGAGCAAGGCCTTATCTTCATTTATGAATGTATTCGTTGTTTCTTCAAAATGGTGTTCTGGAGAGCACAAATATGGCCTAAGGGGGGGCAGAATTGAGCTGTATTATGTGAGGAAGGTGCCATGCAGATAATAAAATAGGTTGAATGGTGTTGATTTAATGCAGGGTAAAATTTTGTGCAGGTGAAAGCGCCCTTATTAGCTGCAGTCAGAAGGTAGCATGTTGAATTTTGAAGTGATAGAAAAGGACAAAGTCATGCCTCTTATTGACTATGTCTTGAAAACGCATAATGCAGCAAGTGTGGGGAAGAGGCAGTTGGTTTGCAAGGATTTGCATGGCCAGGTCTGGCATGCTATGTTATTCTGTGCCTCTGACAGTGAGACCAGGACTGGGACTTTAGAAATCACAGTTTTAGCATGCAGTCTTTACAGTAGGCCCACGTAGGCCCACAAACGCCCATGTTCTGTATAGAGGATTACTGCAGGTAATTCTGGACCCTGCTAAGTGAGGGTGGGGTCCTTATCGGAAGGCCTTCGACTGGAACAATCCTTAGCCTAAGACAATTTGGCAACTTAAGAAATCTGCTGAAGACCATTTGTTGAAGGTCCTATCATCGCACCACTACGGAAGCTCAGAGAAGTAATCATGGGAGGAGATTATTTGCATAGGACTGCCCCTTTCTCAATCCTGTGATTATGCTGCAGTTGCCATATAACATTACTAGAGGGCAGCAGCATCAACATAAATCCAAAGAGAGGCTTTAAATCTGCTTGCTGAACTAGCTCTTGTTCTTGTTGAATTTTGTAGAGCCTGTAGAATGGAGGAGTGGAATGACTGAGTGAATGAGTATCGAGGAATGATTGGACTGTATTTGGGGTGAAGGGGTTGCAGGATTTGGAAGGAAAACTGAATTAAAAGCAAAGTGATTAAGGCAGATATGCTTGCTGAGAGACTGAGGGCCGTATTTATACTCTGGTTGCGCCGAATTTGCGTCGTTTTTTTCGACGCAAATTCGACGCTAAACTAACGCCAACTAACGCCATATTTATACTATGGCGTTAGACGCTTCGGGCGCCAAAGTGCCCGGAGTGAGCGTCATT
This sequence comes from Pleurodeles waltl, assembly GCF_031143425.1. Classification (NCBI taxonomy): domain Eukaryota; kingdom Metazoa; phylum Chordata; class Amphibia; order Caudata; family Salamandridae; genus Pleurodeles; species Pleurodeles waltl. The sequence goes on along the minus strand of NW_027150409.1, from coordinate 275,292 downwards.
TTTTAGCGTGAACCCCTTCCTTGCGTTAATGAGATGCAAGGGAGGCGTTCCCGTCTAAAAAAATGACTCCCAGGCCTTTACGTGGTATTTATACTCCCGGGCAAAAATGACGCCCGGGAGTGGGCGTGGCCAAAAACGGCGCATTTGCGCCGCTTTTTAACGCCTGGGTCAGGGATGGCGTTAAGGGACAAGTGGGCTCAAAATGAGCCCACAGTGCCCTCCCCTGCCCCCAGGGACCCCCCCTGCCACCCCTGCCCACCCCAGGAGGACACCCAAGGATGGAGGGACCCATCCCAGTGAAGTACAGGTAAGTTCAGGTAAGTATAATTTTTGTTATTTTTCAATTTTTTTTTGTGGCATAGGGGGGCCTTATTTGTGCCCCCCTACATGCCACTATGCCCAATGACCATGCCCAGGGGACATAAGTCCCCTGGGCATGGCCATTGGGCAAGGGGGCATGACTCCTATCTTTACAATGATAGGAGTCATGTTGATGGGGGATGGGCGTCGAAAAAAAATGGCGCAAGTCGAGTTACGACGATTTTTTCGACGTAACCTGACTTGCCCCATTTTAAGACGCCCATACACCATTTTCCCCCTACGCCGGCGCTGTCTGGTGTACGTGGTTTTTTTCCACGCAAACCAGGCAGCGCCGGTCTGCTTGCGTCGGCTAACGCCATTCCATAAATACGGCGCCCGCATGGCGCTTCAGAATGGCGTTAGACGGCGCAAAAATTTTTGACGCTAAACTGCGTTAGCGCAGTTTAGCGTCAAAAAGTATAAATATGGGCCTGAGTGTGTCATCTGTCAGGCCTGGGAATTGAACCCTGCTTGTCTGGGTGAAAGGCAGGAACTTACCCACTGGACCAGACAGACTTCCCTATCTCTAACTGGTCAAATCTTCCCTATATCATGGTTATGATGTGTCCTTTGCAGTGGCAGCCGTTGGCAATGACACCAAAGCCTGTCAGATGCTGATAGGGGCTCTTGCACAACTGAAACCCACCAAGAGCCTGTAGCTCAGTGACAAATTGTAGTGCCTTTGGTGCAGGAACCTACCCCTGGACAGGGTTCAAATCCAGCCACCACCGTTAAAGTATGTTTAGATGGAAGAAATACAGTATTTGATTTTTTGCACGTAAAAAGAATATTTTTACTTAAAAAAACTACAGGAACAATTTAAGTCATTTTTTGATTGCATTAGTTGGGCACATTTACAAATCTTGCCACCCCCACCACCACCTGCCACCTCCCTCCTTTTGCTCAAGTAGTTTAAATAGGAGCAAGGCCTTATCTTCATTTATGAATGTATTCGTTGTTTCTTCAAAATGGTGTTCTGGAGAGCACAAATATGGCCTAAGGGGGGGCAGAATTGAGCTGTATTATGTGAGGAAGGTGCCATTCAGATAATAAAATAGGTTGAATGGTGTTGATTTAATGCAGGGTAAAATTTTGTGCAGGTGAAAGCGCCCTTATTAGCTGCAGTCAGAAGGTAGCATGTTGAATTTGGAAGTGATAGAAAAGGACAAAGTCATGCCTCTTATTGACTATGTCTTGAAAATGCATAATGCAGCAAGTGTGGGGAAGAGGCAGTTGGTTTGCAAGGATTTGCATGGCCAGGTCTGGCATGCTATGTTATGCTGTGCCTCTGACAGTGAGACCAGGACTGGGACTTTAGACATCACAGTTTTAGCATGCAGTCTTTACAGTAGGCCCACATAGGCCCACGAACGCCCATGTACTGTATAGAGGATTACTGCAGGTAATTCTGGACCCTGCTAAGTGAGGGTGGGGTCCTTATCGGAAGGCCTTCGACTGGAACAATCCTTAGCCTAAGACAATTTGGCAACTTTAGAAATCTGCTGAAGACCATTTGTTGAAGGTCCTATCATCGCACCACTACGGAAGCTCAGAGAAGTAATCATGGGAGGAGATTATTTGCATAGGACTGCCCCTTTCTCAATCCTGTGATTATGCTGCAGTTGCCATATAACATTACTAGAGGGCAGCAGCATCAACATAAATCCAAAGAGAGGCTTTAAATCTGCTTGCTGAACTAGCTCTTGTTCTTGTTGAATTTTGTAGAGCCTGTAGAATGGAGGAGTGGAATGACTGAGTGAATGAGTATTGAGGAATGATTGGACTGTATTTGGGGTGAAGGGGTTGCAGGATTTGGAAGGAAAACTGAATTAAGAGCAAAGTTATTAATGCACATATGCTTGCTGAGAGACTGAGTGTGTCATCTGTCAGGCCTGGGAATTGAACCCTGCTTGTCTGTGTGAAAGGCAGGAACTTACCCACTGGACCAGACAGGCTTCCCTACCTCTAGCTGGTCAAATCTTCCCTATATCATGGTTATGATGTGTCCTTTGCAGTGGCAGCCATTGGCAATGACACCAAAGCCTGTCAGATGCTGATAGGGGATCTTGCACAACTGAAACCCATCAAGAGCCTGTAGCTCAGTGGCAAAGTCTAGTGCCTTTGGTGCAGGAACCTACCCCTGGACAGGGTTCAAATCCAGCCACCACCGTTATAGTATGTTTAGATGGAAAAAATACAGTATTTGATTTTTTGCACGTAAAAAGAATATTTTTACTTAAAAAAAATACAGGAACAATTTAAGTCATTTTTTGATTGCATTAGTTGGGCACATTTACAAATCTTGCCACCCCCACCACCACCTGCCACCTCCCTCCTTTTGCTCAAGTAGTTTAAATAGGAGCAAGGCCTTATCTTCATTTATGAATGTATTCGTTGTTTCTTCAAAATGGTGTTCTGGAGAGCACAAATATGGCCTAAGGGGGGGCAGAATTGAGCTGTATTATGTGAGGAAGGTGCCATGCAGATAATAAAATAGGTTGAATGGTGTTGATTTAATGCAGGGTAAAATTTTGTGCAGGTGAAAGCGCCCTTATTAGCTGCAGTCAGAAGGTAGCATGTTGAATTTTGAAGTGATAGAAAAGGACAAAGTCATGCCTCTTATTGACTATGTCTTGAAAATGCATAATGCAGCAAGTGTGGGGAAGAGGCATTTGGTTTGCAAGGATTTGCATGGCCAGGTCTGGCATGCTATGTTATTCTGTGCCTCTGACAGTGAGACCAGAACTGGGACTTTAGAAATCACAGTTTTAGCATGCAGTCTTTACAGTAGGCCCACGTAGGCCCACAAACGCCCATGTTCTGTATAGAGGATTACTGCAGGTAATTCTGGACCCTGCTAAGTGAGGGTGGGGTCCTTATCGGAAGGCCTTCGACTGGAACAATCCTTAGCTTAAGACAATTTGGCAACTTAAGAAATCTGCTGAAGACCATTTGTTGAAGGTCCTATCATCGCACCACTACGGAAGCTCAGAGAAGTAATCATGGGAGGAGATTATTTGCATAGGACTGCCCCTTTCTCAATCCTGTGATTATGCTGCAGTTGCCATATAACATTACTAGAGGGCAGCAGCATCAACATAAATCCAAAGAGAGGCTTTAAATCTGCTTGCTGAACTAGCTCTTGTTCTTGTTGAATTTTGTAGAGCCTGTAGAATGGAGGAGTGGAATGACTGAGTGAATGAGTATTGAGGAATGATTGGACTGTATTTGGGGTGAAGGGGTTGCAGGATTTGGAAGGAAAACTGAATTAAGAGCAAAGTTATTAATGCACATATGCTTGCTGAGAGACTGAGTGTGTCATCTGTCAGGCCTGGGAATTGAACCCTGCTTGTCTGTGTGAAAGGCAGGAACTTACCCACTGGACCAGACAGGCTTCCCTATCTCTAGCTGGTCAAATCTTCCCTATATCATGGTTATGATGTGTCCTTTGCAGTGGCAGCCATTGGCAATGACACCAAAGCCTGTCAGATGCTGATAGGGGATCTTGCACAACTGAAACCCATCAAGAGCCTGTAGCTCAGTGGCAAAGTCTAGTGCCTTTGGTGCAGGAACCTACCCCTGGACAGGGTTCAAATCCAGCCACCACTGTTATAGTATGTTTAGATGGAAAAAATACAGTATTTGATTTTTTGCACGTAAAAAGAATATTTTTACTTAAAAAAAATACAGGAACAATTTAAGTCATTTTTTGATTGCATTAGTTGGGCACATTTACAAATCTTGCCACCCCCACCACCACCTGCCACCTCCCTCCTTTTGCTCAAGTAGTTTAAATAGGAGCAAGGCCTTATCTTCATTTATGAATGTATTCGTTGTTTCTTCAAAATGGTGTTCTGGAGAGCACAAATATGGCCTAAGGGGGGGCAGAATTGAGCTGTATTATGTGAGGAAGGTGCCATGCAGATAATAAAATAGGTTGAATGGTGTTGATTTAATGCAGGGTAAAATTTTGTGCAGGTGAAAGCGCCCTTATTAGCTGCAGTCAGAAGGTAGCATGTTGAATTTTGAAGTGATAGAAAAGGACAAAGTCATGCCTCTTATTGACTATGTCTTGAAAATGCATAATGCAGCAAGTGTGGGGAAGAGGCATTTGGTTTGCAAGGATTTGCATGGCCAGGTCTGGCATGCTATGTTATTCTGTGCCTCTGACAGTGAGACCAGAACTGGGACTTTAGAAATCACAGTTTTAGCATGCAGTCTTTACAGTAGGCCCACGTAGGCCCACAAACGCCCATGTTCTGTATAGAGGATTACTGCAGGTAATTCTGGACCCTGCTAAGTGAGGGTGGGGTCCTTATCGGAAGGCCTTCGACTGGAACAATCCTTAGCCTAAGACAATTTGGCAACTTAAGAAATCTGCTGAAGACCATTTGTTGAAGGTCCTATCATCGCACCACTACGGAAGCTCAGAGAAGTAATCATGGGAGGAGATTATTTGCATAGGACTGCCCCTTTCTCAATCCTGTGATTATGCTGCAGTTGCCATATAACATTACTAGAGGGCAGCAGCATCAACATAAATCCAAAGAGAGGCTTTAAATCTGCTTGCTGAACTAGCTCTTGTTCTTGTTGAATTTTGTAGAGCCTGTAGAATGGAGGAGTGGAATGACTGAGTGAATGAGTATCGAGGAATGATTGGACTGTATTTGGGGTGAAGGGGTTGCAGGATTTGGAAGGAAAACTGAATTAAAAGCAAAGTGATTAAGGCAGATATGCTTGCTGAGAGACTGAGGGCCGTATTTATACTCTGGTTGCGCCGAATTTGCGTCGTTTTTTTCGACGCAAATTAGACGCTAAACTAACGCCAACTAACGCCATATTTATACTATGGCGTTAGACGCTTCGGGCGCCAAAGTGCCCTGAGTGAGCGTCATTTTTTAGCGTGAACCCCTTCCTTGCGTTAATGAGATGCAAGGGAGGCGTTCCCGTCTAAAAAAATGACTCCCAGGCCTTTACGTGGTATTTATACTCCCGGGCAAAAATGACGCCCGGGAGTGGGCGTGGCCAAAAACGGCGCATTTGCGCCGCTTTTTAACGCCTGGGTCAGGGATGGCGTTAAGGGACAAGTGGGCTCAAAATGAGCCCACAGTGCCCTCCCCTGCCCCCAGGGACCCCCCCTGCCACCCCTGCCCACCCCAGGAGGACACCCAAGGATGGAGGGACCCATCCCAGTGAAGTACAGGTAAGTTCAGGTAAGTATAATTTTTGTTATTTTTCAATTTTTTTTTGTGGCATAGGGGGGCCTTATTTGTGCCCCCCTACATGCCACTATGCCCAATGACCATGCCCAGGGGACATAAGTCCCCTGGGCATGGCCATTGGGCAAGGGGGCATGACTCCTATCTTTACAATGATAGGAGTCATGTTGATGGGGGATGGGCGTCGAAAAAAAATGGCGCAAGTCGAGTTACGACGATTTTTTCGACGTAACCTGACTTGCCCCATTTTAAGACGCCCATACGCCATTTTCCCCCTACGCCGGCGCTGTCTGGTGTACGTGGTTTTTTTCCACGCAAACCAGGCAGCGCCGGTCTGCTTGCGCCGGCTAACGCCATTCCATAAATACGGCGCCCGCATGGCACTTCAGAATGGCGTTAGACGGCGCAAAAATTTTTGACGCTAAACTGCGTTAGCGCAGTTTAGCGTCAAAAAGTATAAATATGGGCCTGAGTGTGTCATCTGTCAGGCCTGGGAATTGAACCCTGCTTGTCTGGGTGAAAGGCAGGAACTTACCCACTGGACCAGACAGGCTTCCCTATCTCTAACTGGTCAAATCTTCCCTATATCATGGTTATGATGTGTCCTTTGCAGTGGCAGCCTTTGGCAATGACACCAAAGCCTGTCAGATGCTGATAGGGGCTCTTGCACAACTGAAACCCACCAAGAGCCTGTAGCTCAGTGACAAATTCTAGTTCCTTTGGTGCAGGAACCTACCCCTGGACAGGGTTCAAATCCAGCCACCACCGTTAAAGTATGTTTAGATGGAAGAAATACAGTATTTGATTTTTTGCACGTAAAAAGAATATTTTTACTTAAAAAAAATACAGGAACAATTTAAGTCATTTTTTGATTGCATTAGTTGGGCACATTTACAAATCTTGCCACCCCCACCACCACCTGCCACCTCCCTCCTTTTGCTCAAGTAGTTTAAATAGGAGCAAGGCCTTATCTTCATTTATGAATGTATTCGTTGTTTCTTCAAAATGGTGTTCTGGAGAGCACAAATATGGCCTAAGGGGGGGCAGAATTGAGCTGTATTATGTGAGGAAGGTGCCATTCAGATAATAAAATAGGTTGAATGGTGTTGATTTAATGCAGGGTAAAATTTTGTGCAGGTGAAAGCGCCCTTATTAGCTGCAGTCAGAAGGTAGCATGTTGAATTTTGAAGTGATAGAAAAGGACAAAGTCATGCCTCTTATTGACTATGTCTTGAAAATGCATAATGCAGCAAGTGTGGGGAAGAGGCAGTTGGTTTGCAAGGATTTGCATGGCCAGGTCTGGCATGCTATGTTATGCTGTGCCTCTGACAGTGAGACCAAGACTGGGACTTTAGACATCACAGTTTTAGCATGCAGTCTTTACAGTAGGCCCACATAGGCCCACGAACGCCCATGTACTGTATAGAGGATTACTGCAGGTAATTCTGGACCCTGCTAAGTGAGGGTGGGGTCCTTATCGGAAGGCCTTCGACTGGAACAATCCTTAGCCTAAGACAATTTGGCAACTTTAGAAATCTGCTGAAGACCATTTGTTGAAGGTCCTATCATCGCACCACTACGGAAGCTCAGAGAAGTAATCATGGGAGGAGATTATTTGCATAGGACTGCCCCTTTCTCAATCCTGTGATTATGCTGCAGTTGCCATATAACATTACTAGAGGGCAGCAGCATCAACATAAATCCAAAGAGAGGCTTTAAATCTGCTTGCTGAACTAGCTCTTGTTCTTGTTGAATTTTGTAGAGCCTGTAGAATGGAGGAGTGGAATGACTGAGTGAATGAGTATCGAGGAATGATTGGACTGTATTTGGGGTGAAGGGGTTGCAGGATTTGGAAGGAAAACTGAATTAAAAGCAAAGTGATTAATGCAGATATGCTTGCTGAGAGACTGAGTGTGTCATCTGTCAGGCCTGGGAATTGAACCCTGCTTGTCTGTGTGAAAGGCAGGAACTTACCCACTGGACCAGACAGGCTTCCCTACCTCTAGCTGGTCAAATCTTCCCTATATCATGGTTATGATGTGTCCTTTGCAGTGGCAGCCATTGGCAATGACACCAAAGCCTGTCAGATGCTGATAGGGGATCTTGCACAACTGAAACCCATCAAGAGCCTGTAGCTCAGTGGCAAAGTCTAGTGCCTTTGGTGCAGGAACCTACCCCTAGACAGGGTTCAAATCCAGCCACCACCGTTATAGTATGTTTAGATGGAAAAAATACAGTATTTGATTTTTTGCACGTAAAAAGAATATTTTTACTTAAAAAAAATACAGGAACAATTTAAGTCATTTTTTGATTGCATTAGTTGGGCACATTTACAAATCTTGCCACCCCCACCACCACCTGCCACCTCCCTCCTTTTGCTCAAGTAGTTTAAATAGGAGCAAGGCCTTATCTTCATTTATGAATGTATTCGTTGTTTCTTCAAAATGGTGTTCTGGAGAGCACAAATATGGCCTAAGGGGGGGCAGAATTGAGCTGTATTATGTGAGGAAGGTGCCATGCAGATAATAAAATAGGTTGAATGGTGTTGATTTAATGCAGGGTAAAATTTTGTGCAGGTGAAAGCGCCCTTATTAGCTGCAGTCAGAAGATAGCATGTTGAATTTTGAAGTGATAGAAAAGGACAAAGTCATGCCTCTTATTGACTATGTCTTGAAAATGCATAACGCAGCAAGTGTGGGGAAGAGGCAGTTGGTTTGCAAGGATTTGCATGGCCAGGTCTGGCATGCTATGTTATGCTGTGCCTCTGACAGTGAGACCAGAACTGGGACTTTAGACATCACAGTTTTAGCATGCAGTCTTTACAGTAGGCCCACGAACGCCCATGTTCTATATAGAGGATTACTGCAGGTAATTCTGGACCCTGCTAAGTGAGGGTGGGGTCCTTATCGGAAGGCCTTCGACTGGAACAATCCTTAGCCTAAGACAATTTGGCAACTTTAGAAATCTGCTAAAGACCATTTGTTGAAGGTCCTATCATCGCACCACTACGGAAGCTCAGAGAAGTAATCATGGGAGGAGATTATTTGCATAGGACTGCCCCTTTCTCAATCCTGTGATTATGCTGCAGTTGCCATATAACATTACTAGAGGGCAGCAGCATCAACATAAATCCAAAGAGAGGCTTTAAATCTGCTTGCTGAACTAGCTCTTGTTCTTGTTGAATTTTGTAGAGCCTGTAGAATGGAGGAGTGGAATGACTGAGTGAATGAGTATCGAGGAATGATTGGACTGTATTTGGGGTGAAGGGGTTGCAGGATTTGGAAGGAAAACTGAATTAAAAGCAAAGTGATTAATGCAGATATGCTTGCTGAGAGACTGAGTGTGTCATCTGTCAGGCCTGGGAATTGAACCCTGCTTGTCTGTGTGAAAGGCAGGAACTTACCCACTGGACCAGACAGGCTTCCCTACCTCTAGCTGGTCAAATCTTCCCTATATCATGGTTATGATGTGTCCTTTGCAGTAGCAGCCATTGGCAATGACACCAAAGCCTGTCAGATGCTGATAGGGGATCTTGCACAACTGAAACCCATCAAGAGCCTGTAGCTCAGTGGCAAAGTCTAGTGCCTTTGGTGCAGGAACCTACCCCTGGACAGGGTTCAAATCCAGCCACCACCGTTATAGTATGTTTAGATGGAAAAAATACAGTATTTGATTTTTTGCACGTAAAAAGAATATTTTTACTTAAAAAAAATACAGGAACAATTTAAGTCATTTTTTGATTGCATTAGTTGGGCACATTTACAAATCTTGCCACCCCCACCACCACCTGCCACCTCCCTCCTTTTGCTCAAGTAGTTTAAATAGGAGCAAGGCCATATCTTCATTTATGAATGTATTCGTTGTTTCTTCAAAATGGTGTTCTGGAGAGCACAAATATGGCCTAAGGGGGGGCAGAATTGAGCTGTATTATGTGAGGAAGGTGCCATGCAGATAATAAAATAGGTTGAATGGTGTTGATTTAATGCAGGGTAAAATTTTGTGCAGGTGAAAGCGCCCTTATTAGCTGCAGTCAGAAGGTAGCATGTTGAATTTTGAAGTGATAGAAAAGGACAAAGTCATGCCTCTTATTGACTATGTCTTGAAAATGCATAACGCAGCAAGTGTGGGGAAGAGGCAGTTGGTTTGCAAGGATTTGCATGGCCAGGTCTGGCATGCTATGTTATGCTGTGCCTCTGACAGTGAGACCAGAACTGGGACTTTAGACATCACAGTTTTAGCATGCAGTCTTTACAGTAGGCCCACAAACGCCCACGAAAGCCCATGTTCTATATAGAGGATTACTGCAGGTAATTCTGGACCCTGCTAAGTGAGGGTGGGGTCCTTATCGGAAGTCCTTCGACTGGAACAATCCTTAGCCTAAGACAATTTGGCAACTTTAGAAATCTGCTAAAGACCATTTGTTGAAGGTCCTATCATCGCACCACTACGGAAGCTCAGAGAAGTAATCATGGGAGGAGATTATTTGCATAGGACTGCCCCTTTCTCAATCCTGTGATTATGCTGCAGTTGCCATATAACATTACTAGAGGGCAGCAGCATCAACATAAATCCAAAGAGAGGCTTTAAATCTGCTTGCTGAACTAGCTCTTGTTCTTGTTGAATTTTGTAGAGCCTGTAGAATGGAGGAGTGGAATGACTGAGTGAATGAGTATCGAGGAATGATTGGACTGTATTTGGGGGGAAGGGGTTGCAGGATTTGGAAGGAAAACTGAATTAAAAGCAAAGTGATTAATGCAGATATGCTTGCTGAGAGACTGAGTGTGTCATCTGTCAGGCCTGGGAATTGAACCCTGCTTGTCTGGGTGAAAGGCAGGAACTTACCCACTGGACCAGACAGGCTTCCCTATCTCTAGCTGGTCAAATCTTCCCTATATCATGGTTATGATGTGTCCTCTGCAGTGGCAGCCATTGGCAATGACACCAAAGCCTGTCAGATGCTGATAGGGGCACTTGCACAACTGAAACCCACCAAGAGCCTGTAACTCAGTGGCAAATTCTACTGCCTTTGGTGCAGGAACCTATCCCTGGACAGGGTTCGAATCCAGCCACCACCGTTAAAGTATGTTTAGATGGAAAAAATACAGTATTTGATTTTTTGCACGTAAAAAGAATATTTGTACTTAAAAAAAATACAGGAACAATTTAAGTCATTTTTTGATTGCATTAGTTGGGCACATTTACAAATCTTGCCACCCCCACCACCACCTGCCACCTCCCTCCTTTTGCTCAAGTAGTTTAAATAGGAGCAAGGCCTTATCTTCATTTATGAATGTATTCGTTGTTTCTTCAAAATGGTGTTCTGGAGAGCACAAATATGGCCTAAGGGGGGGCAGAATTGAGCTGTATTATGTGAGGAAGGTGCCATTCAGATAATAAAATAGGTTGAATGGTGTTGATTTAATGCAGGGTAAAATTTTGTGCAGGTGAAAGCGCCCTTATTAGCTGCAGTCAGAAGGTAGCATGTTGAATTTTGAAGTGATAGAAAAGGACAAAGTCATGCCTCTTATTGACTATGTCTTGAAAATGCATAATGCAGCAAGTGTGGGGAAGAGGCAGTTGGTTTGCAAGGATTTGCATGGCCAAGTCTGGCATGCTATGTTATGCTGTGCCTCTGACAGTGAGACCAGGACTGGGACTTTAGACATCACAGTTTTAGCATGCAGTCTTTACAGTAGGCCCACATAGGCCCACGAACGCCCATGTACTGTATAGAGGATTACTGCAGGTAATTCTGGACCCTGCTAAGTGAGGGTGGGGTCCTTATCGGAAGGCCTTCGACTGGAACAATCCTTAGCCTAAGACAATTTGGCAACTTTAGAAATCTGCTGAAGACCATTTGTTGAAGGTCCTATCATCGCACCACTACGGAAGCTCAGAGAAGTAATCATGGGAGGAGATTATTTGCATAGGACTGCCCCTTTCTCAATCCTGTGATTATGCTGCAGTTGCCATATAACATTACTAGAGGGCAGCAGCATCAACATAAATCCAAAGAGAGGCTTTAAATCTGCTTGCTGAACTAGCTCTTGTTCTTGTTGAATTTTGTAGAGCCTGTAGAATGGAGGAGTGGAATGACTGAGTGAATGAGTATCGAGGAATGATTGGACTGTATTTGGGGTGAAGGGGTTGCAGGATTTGGAAGGAAAACTTAATTAAAAGCAAAGTGATTAATGCAGATATGCTTGCTGAGAGACTGAGTGTGTCATCTGTCAGGCCTGGGAATTGAACCCTGCTTGTCTGGGTGAAAGGCAGGAACTTACCGACTGGACCAGACAGGCTTCCCTACCTCTAGCTGGTCAAATCTTCCCTATATCATGGTTATGATGTGTCCTGTGCAGTGGCAGCCATTGGCAATGACACCAAAGCCTGTCAGATGCTGATAGGGGCTCTTGCACAATTGAAACCCATCAAGAGCCTGTAGCTCAGTGGCAAAGTCTAGTGCCTTTGGTGCAGGAACCTACCCCTGGACAGGGTTCAAATCCAGCCACCACCGTTATAGTATGTTTAGATGGAAAAAATACAGTATTTGATTTTTTGCACGTAAAAAGAATATTTTTACTTAAAAAAAATACAGGAACAATTTAAGTCATTTTTTGATTGCATTAGTTGGGCACATTTACAAATCTTGCCACCCCCACCACCACCTGCCACCTCCCTTCTTTTGCTCAAGTAGTTTAAATAGGAGCAAGGCCTTATCTTCATTTATGAATGTATTCGTTGTTTCTTCAAAATGGTGTTCTGGAGAGCACAAATATGGCCTAAGGGGGGGCAGAATTGAGCTGTATTATGTGAGGAAGGTGCCATGTAGATAATAAAATAGGTTGAATGGTGTTGATTTAATGCAGGGTAAAATTTTGTGCAGGTGAAAGCGCCCTTATTAGCTGCAGTCAGAAGGTAGCATGTTGAATTTTGAAGTGATAGAAAAGGACAAAGTCATGCCTCTTATTGACTATGTCTTGAAAATGCATAATGCAGCAAGTGTGGGGAAGAGGCAGTTGGTTTGCAAGGATTTGCATGGCCAGGTCTGGCATGCTATGTTATGCTGTGCCTCTGACAGTGAGACCAGGACTGGGACTTTAGACATCACAGTTTTAGCATGCAGTCTTTACAGTAGGCCCACGTAGGCCCACAAACGCCCATGTTCTGTATAGAGGATTACTGCAGGTAATTCTGGACCCTGCTAAGTGAGGGTGGGGTCCTTATCGGAAGGCCTTCGACTGGAACAATCCTTAGCCTAAGACAATTTGGCAACTTTAGAAATCTGCTGAAGACCATTTGTTGAAGGTCCTATCATCGCACCACTACGGAAGCTCAGAGAAGTAATCATGGGAGGAGATTATTTGCATAGGACTGCCCCTTTCTCAATCCTGTGATTATGCTGCAGTTGCCATATAACATTACTAGAGGGCAGCAGCATCAACATAAATCCAAAGAGAGGCTTTAAATCTGCTTGCTGAACTAGCTCTTGTTCTTGTTGAATTTTGTAGAGCCTGTAGAATGGAGGAGTGGAATGACTGAGTGAATGAGTATCGAGGAATGATTGGACTGTATTTGGGGTGAAGGGGTTGCAGGATTTGGAAGGAAAACTGAATTAAAAGCAAAGTGATTAATGCAGATATGCTTGCTGAAAGACTGCGTGTGTCATCTGTCAGGCCTGGGAATGGAACCCTGCTTGTTTGGGTGAAAGGCAGGAACTTACCCACTGGACCAGACAGGCTTCCCTACCTCTAGCTGGTCAAATCTTCCCTATATCATGGTTATGATGTGTCCTTTGCAGTGGCAGCCATTGGCAATGACACCAAAGCCTGTCAGATGCTGATAGGGGATCTTGCACAACTGAAACCCATCAAGAGCCTGTAGCTCAGTGGCAAAGTCTAGTGCCTTTGGTGCAGGAACCTACCCCTGGACAGGGTTCAAATCCAGCCACCACCGTTATAGTATGTTTAGATGGAAAAAATACAGTATTTGATTTTTTGCACGTAAAAAGAATATTTTTACTTAAAAAAAATACAGGAACAATTTAAGTCATTTTTTGATTGCATTAGTTGGGCACATTTACAAATCTTGCCACCCCCACCACCACCTGCCACCTCCCTCCTTTTGCTCAAGTAGTTTAAATAGGAGCAAGGCCTTATCTTCATTTATGAATGTATTCGTTGTTTCTTCAAAATGGTGTTCTGGAGAGCACAAATATGGCCTAAGGGGGGGCAGAATTGAGCTGTATTATGTGAGGAAGGTGCCATGCAGATAATAAAATAGGTTGAATGGTGTTGATTTAATGCAGGGTAAAATTTTGTGCAGGTGAAAGCGCCCTTATTAGCTGCAGTCAGAAGGTAGCATGTTGAATTTTGAAGTGATAGAAAAGGACAAAGTCATGCCTCTTATTGACTATGTCTTGAAAATGCATAATGCAGCAAGTGTGGGGAAGAGGCAGTTGGTTTGCAAGGATTTGCATGGCCAGATCTGGCATGCTATGTTATTCTGTGCCTCTGACAGTGAGACCAGGACTGGGACTTTAGAAATCACAGTTTTAGCATGCAGTCTTTACAGTAGGCCCACGTAGGCCCACAAACGCCCATGTTCTGTATAGAGGATTACTGCAGGTAATTCTGGACCCTGCTAAGTGAGGGTGGGGTCCTTATCAGAAGGCCTTCGACTGGAACAATCCTTAGCCTAAGACAATTTGGCAACTTAAGAAATCTGCTGAAGACCATTTGTTGAAGGTCCTATCATCGCACCACTACGGAAGCTCAGAGAAGTAATCATGGGAGGAGATTATTTGCATAGGACTGCCCCTTTCTCAATCCTGTGATTATGCTGCAGTTGCCATATAACATTACTAGAGGGCAGCAGCATCAACATAAATCCAAAGAGAGGCTTTAAATCTGCTTGCTGAACTAGCTCTTGTTCTTGTTGAATTTTGTAGAGCCTGTAGAATGGAGGAGTGGAATGACTGAGTGAATGAGTATCGAGGAATGATTGGACTGTATTTGGGGTGAAGGGGTTGCAGGATTTGGAAGGAAAACTGAATTAAAAGCAAAGTGATTAAGGCAGATATGCTTGCTGAGAGACTGAGGGCCGTATTTATACTCTGGTTGCGCCGAATTTGCGTCGTTTTTTTCGACGCAAATTCGACGCTAAACTAACGCCAACTAACGCCATATTTATACTATGGCGTTAGACGCTTCGGGCGCCAAAGTGCCCGGAGTGAGCGTCATTTTTTAGCGTGAACCCCTTCCTTGCGTTAATGAGATGCAAGGGAGGCGTTCCCGTCTAAAAAAATGACTCCCAGGCCTTTACGTGGTATTTATACTCCCGGGCAAAAATGACGCCCGGGAGTGGGCGTGGCCAAAAACGGCGCATTTGCGCCGCTTTTTAACGCCTGGGTCAGGGATGGCGTTAAGGGACAAGTGGGCTCAAAATGAGCCCACAGTGCCCTCCCCTGCCCCCAGGGACCCCCCCTGCCACCCCTGCCCACCCCAGGAGGACACCCAAGGATGGAGGGACCCATCCCAGTGAAGTACAGGTAAGTTCAGGTAAGTATAATTTTTGTTATTTTTCAATTTTTTTTTGTGGCATAGGGGGGCCTTATTTGTGCCCCCCTACATGCCACTATGCCCAATGACCATGCCCAGGGGACATAAGTCCCCTGGGCATGGCCATTGGGCAAGGGGGCATGACTCCTATCTTTACAATGATAGGAGTCATGTTGATGGGGGATGGGCGTCGAAAAAAAATGGCGCAAGTCGAGTTACGACGATTTTTTCGACGTAACCTGACTTGCCCCATTTTAAGACGCCCATACACCATTTTCCCCCTACGCCGGCGCTGTCTGGTGTACGTGGTTTTTTTCCACGCAAACCAGGCAGCGCCGGTCTGCTTGCGTCGGCTAACGCCATTCCATAAATACGGCGCCCGCATGGCGCTTCAGAATGGCGTTAGACGGCGCAAAAATTTTTGACGCTAAACTGCGTTAGCGCAGTTTAGCGTCAAAAAGTATAAATATGGGCCTGAGTGTGTCATCTGTCAGGCCTGGGAATTGAACCCTGCTTGTCTGGGTGAAAGGCAGGAACTTACCCACTGGACCAGACAGGCTTCCCTATCTCTAACTGGTCAAATCTTCCCTATATCATGGTTATGATGTGTCCTTTGCAGTGGCAGCCGTTGGCAATGACACCAAAGCCTGTCAGATGCTGATAGGGGCTCTTGCACAACTGAAACCCACCAAGAGCCTGTAGCTCAGTGACAAATTCTAGTGCCTTTGGTGCAGGAACCTACCCCTGGACAGGGTTCAAATCCAGCCACCACCGTTAAAGTATGTTTAGATGGAAGAAATACAGTATTTGATTTTTTGCACGTAAAAAGAATATTTTTACTTAAAAAAAATACAGGAACAATTTAAGTCATTTTTTGATTGCATTAGTTGGGCACATTTACAAATCTTGCCACCCCCACCACCACCTGCCACCTCCCTCCTTTTGCTCAAGTAGTTTAAATAGGAGCAAGGCCTTATCTTCATTTATGAATGTATTCGTTGTTTCTTCAAAATGGTGTTCTGGAGAGCACAAATATGGCCTAAGGGGGGGCAGAATTGAGCTGTATTATGTGAGGAAGGTGCCATTCAGATAATAAAATAGGTTGAATGGTGTTGATTTAATGCAGGGTAAAATTTTGTGCAGGTGAAAGCGCCCTTATTAGCTGCAGTCAGAAGGTAGCATGTTGAATTTTGAAGTGATAGAAAAGGACAAAGTCATGCCTCTTATTGACTATGTCTTGAAAATGCATAATGCAGCAAGTGTGGGGAAGAGGCAGTTGGTTTGCAAGGATTTGCATGGCCAGGTCTGGCATGCTATGTTATGCTGTGCCTCTGACAGTGAGACCAGGACTGGGACTTTAGACATCACAGTTTTAGCATGCAGTCTTTACAGTAGGCCCACATAGGCCCACGAACGCCCATGTACTGTATAGAGGATTACTGCAGGTAATTCTGGACCCTGCTAAGTGAGGGTGGGGTCCTTATCGGAAGGCCTTCGACTGGAACAATCCTTAGCCTAAGACAATTTGGCAACTTTCGAAATCTGCTGAAGACCATTTGTTGAAGGTCCTATCATCGCACCACTACGGAAGCTCAGAGAAGTAATCATGGGAGGAGATTATTTGCATAGGACTGCCCCTTTCTCAATCCTGTGATTATGCTGCAGTTGCCATATAACATTACTAGAGGGCAGCAGCATCAACATAAATCCAAAGAGAGGCTTTAAATCTGCTTGCTGAACTAGCTCTTGTTCTTGTTGAATTTTGTAGAGCCTGTAGAATGGAGGAGTGGAATGACTGAGTGAATGAGTATCGAGGAATGATTGGACTGTATTTGGGGTGAAGGGGTTGCAGGATTTGGAAGGAAAACTGAATTAAAAGCAAAGTGATTAATGCAGATATGCTTGCTGAGAGACTGAGTGTGTCATCCGTCAGGCCTGGGAATTGAACCCTGCTTGTTTGGGTGAAAGGCAGGAACTTACCCACTGGACCAGACATGCTTCCCTATCTCTAGCTGGTCAAATCTTCCCTATATCATGGTTATGATGTGTCCTTTGCAGTGGCAGCCATTGGCATTGACACCAAAGCCTGTCAGATGCTGATAGGGGCTCTTGCACAACTGAAATCCACCAAGAGCCTGTAGCTCAGTGGCAAATTCTAGTGCCTTTGGTGCAGGAACCTACTCCTGGACAGGGTTCGAATCCAGCCACCACCGTTAAAGTATGTTTAGATGGAAAAAATACAGTATTTGATTTTTTGCACGTAAAAAGAATATTTTTACTTAAAAAAAATACAGGAACAATTTAAGTCATTTTTTGATTGCATTAGTTGGGCAAATTTACAAATCTTGCCACCCCCACCACCACCTGCCACCTCCCTCCTTTTGCTCAAGTAGTTTAAATAGGAGCAAGGCCTTATCTTCATTTATGAATGTATTCGTTGTTTCTTCAAAATGGTGTTCTGGAGAGCACAAATATGGCCTAAGGGGGGGCAGAATTGAGCTGTATTATGTGAGGAAGGTGCCATTCAGATAATAAAATAGGTTGAATGGTGTTGATTTAATGCAGGGTAAAATTTTGTGCAGGTGAAAGCGCCCTTATTAGCTGCAGTCAGAAGGTAGCATGTTGAATTTTGAAGTGATAGAAAAGGACAAAGTCATGCCTCTTATGGACTATGTCTTGAAAATGCATAATGCAGCAAGTGTGGGGAAGAGGCAGTTGGTTTGCAAGGATTTGCATGGCCAGGTCTGGCATGCTATGTTATGCTGTGCCTCTGACAGTGAGACCAGGACTGGGACTTTAGACATCACAGTTTTAGCATGCAGTCTTTACAGTAGGCCCACAAACGCCCACGAACGCCCATGTTCTGTATAGAGGATTACTGCAGGTAATTCTGGACCCTGCTAAGTGAGGGTGGGGTCCTTATCGGAAGGCCTTCGACTGGAACAATCCTTAGCCTAAGACAATTTGGCAACTTTAGAAATCTGCTGAAGACCATTTGTTGAAGGTCCTATCATCGCACCACTACGGAAGCTCAGAGAAGTAATCATGGGAGGAGATTATTTGCATAGGACTGCCCCTTTCTCAATCCTGTGATTATGCTGCAGTTGCCATATAACATTACTAGAGGGCAGCAGCATCAACATAAATCCAAAGAGAGGCTTTAAATCTGCTTGCTGAACTAGCTCTTGTTCTTGTTGAATTTTGTAGAGCCTGTAGAATGGAGGAGTGGAATGACTGAGTGAATGAGTATCGAGGAATGATTGGACTGTATTTGGGGTGAAGGGGTTGCAGGATTTGGAAGGAAAACTGAATTAAAAGCAAAGTGATTAACGCAGATATGCTTGCTGAGAGACTGAGTGTGTCATCTGTCAGGCCTGGGAATTGAACCCTGCTTGTCTGTGTGAAAGGCAGGAACTTACCCACTGGACCAGACAGGCTTCCCTACCTCTAGCTGGTCAAATCTTCCCTATATCATGGTTATGATGTGTCCTTTGCAGTGGCAGCCATTGGCAATGACACCAAAGCCTGTCAGATGCTGATAGGGGATCTTGCACAACTGAAACCCATCAAGAGCCTGTAGCTCAGTGGCAAAGTCTAGTGCCTTTGGTGCAGGAACCTACCCCTAGACAGGGTTCAAATCCAGCCACCACCGTTATAGTATGTTTAGATGGAAAAAATACAGTATTTGATTTTTTGCACGTAAAAAGAATATTTTTACTTAAAAAAAATACAGGAACAATTTAAGTCATTTTTTGATTGCATTAGTTGGGCACATTTACAAATCTTGCCACCCCCACCACCACCTGCCACCTCCCTCCTTTTGCTCAAGTAGTTTAAATAGGAGCAAGGCCTTATCTTCATTTATGAATGTATTCGTTGTTTCTTCAAAATGGTGTTCTGGAGAGCACAAATATGGCCTAAGGGGGGGCAGAATTGAGCTGTATTATGTGAGGAAGGTGCCATGCAGATAATAAAATAGGTTGAATGGTGTTGATTTAATGCAGGGTAAAATTTTGTGCAGGTGAAAGCGCCCTTATTAGCTGCAGTCAGAAGATAGCATGTTGAATTTTGAAGTGATAGAAAAGGACAAAGTCATGCCTCTTATTGACTATGTCTTGAAAATGCATAACGCAGCAAGTGTGGGGAAGAGGCAGTTGGTTTGCAAGGATTTGCATGGCCAGGTCTGGCATGCTATGTTATGCTGTGCCTCTGACAGTGAGACCAGAACTGGGACTTTAGACATCACAGTTTTAGCATGCAGTCTTTACAGTAGGCCCACAAACGCCCACGAAAGCCCATGTTCTATATAGAGGATTACTGCAGGTAATTCTGGACCCTGCTAAGTGAGGGTGGGGTCCTTATCGGAAGGCCTTCGACTGGAACAATCCTTAGCCTAAGACAATTTGGCAACTTTAGAAATCTGCTAAAGACCATTTGTTGAAGGTCCTATCATCGCACCACTACGGAAGCTCAGAGAAGTAATCATGGGAGGAGATTATTTGCATAGGACTGCCCCTTTCTCAATCCTGTGATTATGCTGCAGTTGCCATATAACATTACTAGAGGGCAGCAGCATCAACATAAATCCAAAGAGAGGCTTTAAATCTGCTTGCTGAACTAGCTCTTGTTCTTGTTGAATTTTGTAGAGCCTGTAGAATGGAGGAGTGGAATGACTGAGTGAATGAGTATCGAGGAATGATTGGACTGTATTTGGGGGGAAGGGGTTGCAGGATTTGGAAGGAAAACTGAATTAAAAGCAAAGTGATTAATGCAGATATGCTTGCTGAGAGACTGAGTGTGTCATCTGTCAGGCCTGGGAATTGAACCCTGCTTGTCTGGGTGAAAGGCAGGAACTTACCCACTGGACCAGACAGGCTTCCCTATCTCTAGTTGGTCAAATCTTCCCTATATCATGGTTATGATGTGTCCTCTGCAGTGGCAGCCATTGGCAATGACACCAAAGCCTGTCAGATGCTGATAGGGGCACTTGCACAACTGAAACCCACCAAGAGCCTGTAACTCAGTGGCAAATTCTACTGCCTTTGGTGCAGGAACCTATCCCTGGACAGGGTTCGAATCCAGCCACCACCGTTAAAGTATGTTTAGATGGAAAAAATACAGTATTTGATTTTTTGCACGTAAAAAGAATATTTTTACTTAAAAAAAATACAGGAACAATTTAAGTCATTTTTTGATTGCATTAGTTGGGCACATTTACAAATCTTGCCACCCCCACCACCACCTGCCACCTCCCTCCTTTTGCTCAAGTAGTTTAAATAGGAGCAAGGCCTTATCTTCATTTATGAATGTATTCGTTGTTTCTTCAAAATGGTGTTCTGGAGAGCACAAATATGGCCTAAGGGGGGGCAGAATTGAGCTGTATTATGTGAGGAAGGTGCCATTCAGATAATAAAATAGGTTGAATGGTGTTGATTTAATGCAGGGTAAAATTTTGTGCAGGTGAAAGCGCCCTTATTAGCTGCAGTCAGAAGGTAGCATGTTGAATTTTGAAGTGATAGAAAAGGACAAAGTCATGCCTCTTATTGACTATGTCTTGAAAATGCATAATGCAGCAAGTGTGGGGAAGAGGCAGTTGGTTTGCAAGGATTTGCATGGCCAAGTCTGGCATGCTATGTTATGCTGTGCCTCTGACAGTGAGACCAGGACTGGGACTTTAGACATCACAGTTTTAGCATGCAGTCTTTACAGTAGGCCCACATAGGCCCACGAACGCCCATGTACTGTATAGAGGATTACTGCAGGTAATTCTGGACCCTGCTAAGTGAGGGTGGGGTCCTTATCGGAAGGCCTTCGACTGGAACAATCCTTAGCCTAAGACAATTTGGCAACTTTAGAAATCTGCTGAAGACCATTTGTTGAAGGTCCTATCATCGCACCACTACGGAAGCTCAGAGAAGTAATCATGGGAGGAGATTATTTGCATAGGACTGCCCCTTTCTCAATCCTGTGATTATGCTGCAGTTGCCATATAACATTACTAGAGGGCAGCAGCATCAACATAAATCCAAAGAGAGGCTTTAAATCTGCTTGCTGAACTAGCTCTTGTTCTTGTTGAATTTTGTAGAGCCTGTAGAATGGAGGAGTGGAATGACTGAGTGAATGAGTATCGAGGAATGATTGGACTGTATTTGGGGTGAAGGGGTTGCAGGATTTGGAAGGAAAACTTAATTAAAAGCAAAGTGATTAATGCAGATCTGCTTGCTGAGAGACTGAGTGTGTCATCTGTCAGGCCTGGGAATTGAACCCTGCTTGTCTGGGTGAAAGGCAGGAACTTACCGACTGGACCAGACAGGCTTCCCTACCTCTAGCTGGTCAAATCTTCCCTATATCATGGTTATGATGTGTCCTGTGCAGTGGCAGCCATTGGCAATGACACCAAAGCCTGTCAGATGCTGATAGGGGCTCTTGCACAATTGAAACCCATCAAGAGCCTGTAGCTCAGTGGCAAAGTCTAGTGCCTTTGGTGCAGGAACCTACCCCTGGACAGGGTTCAAATCCAGCCACCACCGTTATAGTATGTTTAGATGGAAAAAATACAGTATTTGATTTTTTGCACGTAAAAAGAATATTTTTACTTAAAAAAAATACAGGAACAATTTAAGTCATTTTTTGATTGCATTAGTTGGGCACATTTACAAATCTTGCCACCCCCACCACCACCTGCCACCTCCCTTCTTTTGCTCAAGTAGTTTAAATAGGAGCAAGGCCTTATCTTCATTTATGAATGTATTCGTTGTTTCTTCAAAATGGTGTTCTGGAGAGCACAAATATGGCCTAAGGGGGGGCAGAATTGAGCTGTATTATGTGAGGAAGGTGCCATGTAGATAATAAAATATGTTGAATGGTGTTGATTTAATGCAGGGTAAAATTTTGTGCAGGTGAAAGCGCCCTTATTAGCTGCAGTCAGAAGGTAGCATGTTGAATTTTGAAGTGATAGAAAAGGACAAAGTCATGCCTCTTATTGACTATGTCTTGAAAATGCATAATGCAGCAAGTGTGGGGAAGAGGCAGTTGGTTTGCAAGGATTTGCATGGCCAGGTCTGGCATGCTATGTTATGCTGTGCCTCTGACAGTGAGACCAGGACTGGGACTTTAGACATCACAGTTTTAGCATGCAGTCTTTACAGTAGGCCCACGTAGGCCCACAAACGCCCATGTTCTGTATAGAGGATTACTGCAGGTAATTCTGGACCCTGCTAAGTGAGGGTGGGGTCCTTATCGGAAGGCCTTCGACTGGAACAATCCTTAGCCTAAGACAATTTGGCAACTTTAGAAATCTGCTGAAGACCATTTGTTGAAGGTCCTATCATCGCACCACTACGGAAGCTCAGAGAAGTAATCATGGGAGGAGATTATTTGCATAGGACTGCCCCTTTCTCAATCCTGTGATTATGCTGCAGTTGCCATATAACATTACTAGAGGGCAGCAGCATCAACATAAATCCAAAGAGAGGCTTTAAATCTGCTTGCTGAACTAGCTCTTGTTCTTGTTGAATTTTGTAGAGCCTGTAGAATGGAGGAGTGGAATGACTGAGTGAATGAGTATCGAGGAATGATTGGACTGTATTTGGGGTGAAGGGGTTGCAGGATTTGGAAGGAAAACTGAATTAAAAGCAAAGTGATTAATGCAGATATGCTTGCTGAAAGACTGCGTGTGTCATCTGTCAGGCCTGGGAATGGAACCCTGCTTGTTTGGGTGAAAGGCAGGAACTTACCCACTGGACCAGACAGGCTTCCCTACCTCTAGCTGGTCAAATCTTCCCTATATCATGGTTATGATGTGTCCTTTGCAGTGGCAGCCATTGGCAATGACACCAAAGCCTGTCAGATGCTGATAGGGGATCTTGCACAACTGAAACCCATCAAGAGCCTGTAGCTCAGTGGCAAAGTCTAGTGCCTTTGTTGCAGGAACCTACCCCTGGACAGGGTTCAAATCCAGCCACCACCGTTATAGTATGTTTAGATGGAAAAAATACAGTATTTGATTTTTTGCACGTAAAAAGAATATTTTTACTTAAAAAAAATACAGGAACAATTTAAGTCATTTTTTGATTGCATTAGTTGGGCACATTTACAAATCTTGCCACCCCCACCACCACCTGCCACCTCCCTCCTTTTGCTCAAGTAGTTTAAATAGGAGCAAGGCCTTATCTTCATTTATGAATGTATTCGTTGTTTCTTCAAAATGGTGTTCTGGAGAGCACAAATATGGCCTAAGGGGGGGCAGAATTGAGCTGTATTATGTGAGGAAGGTGCCATGCAGATAATAAAATAGGTTGAATGGTGTTGATTTAATGCAGGGTAAAATTTTGTGCAGGTGAAAGCGCCCTTATTAGCTGCAGTCAGAAGGTAGCATGTTGAATTTTGAAGTGATAGAAAAGGACAAAGTCATGCCTCTTATTGACTATGTCTTGAAAATGCATAATGCAGCAAGTGTGGGGAAGAGGCAGTTGGTTTGCAAGGATTTGCATGGCCAGGTCTGGCATGCTATGTTATTCTGTGCCTCTGACAGTGAGACCAGGACTGGGACTTTAGAAATCACAGTTTTAGCATGCAGTCTTTACAGTAGGCCCACGTAGGCCCACAAACGCCCATGTTCTGTATAGAGGATTACTGCAGGTAATTCTGGACCCTGCTAAGTGAGGGTGGGGTCCTTATCAGAAGGCCTTCGACTGGAACAATCCTTAGCCTAAGACAATTTGGCAACTTAAGAAATCTGCTGAAGACCATTTGTTGAAGGTCCTATCATCGCACCACTACGGAAGCTCAGAGAAGTAATCATGGGAGGAGATTATTTGCATAGGACTGCCCCTTTCTCAATCCTGTGATTATGCTGCAGTTGCCATATAACATTACTAGAGGGCAGCAGCATCAACATAAATCCAAAGAGAGGCTTTAAATCTGCTTGCTGAACTAGCTCTTGTTCTTGTTGAATTTTGTAGAGCCTGTAGAATGGAGGAGTGGAATGACTGAGTGAATGAGTATCGAGGAATGATTGGACTGTATTTGGGGTGAAGGGGTTGCAGGATTTGGAAGGAAAACTGAATTAAAAGCAAAGTGATTAAGGCAGATATGCTTGCTGAGAGACTGAGGGCCGTATTTATACTCTGGTTGCGCCGAATTTGCGTCGTTTTTTTCGACGCAAATTCGACGCTAAACTAACGCCAACTAACGCCATATTTATACTATGGCGTTAGACGCTTCGGGCGCCAAAGTGCCCGGAGTGAGCGTCATTTTTTAGCGTGAACCCCTTCCTTGCGTTAATGAGATGCAAGGGAGGCGTTCCCGTCTAAAAAAATGACTCCCAGGCCTTTACGTGGTATTTATACTCCCGGGCAAAAATGACGCCCGGGAGTGGGCGTGGCCAAAAACGGCGCATTTGCGCCGCTTTTTAACGCCTGGGTCAGGGATGGCGTTAAGGGACAAGTGGGCTCAAAATGAGCCCACAGTGCCCTCCCCTGCCCCCAGGGACCCCCCCTGCCACCCCTGCCCACCCCAGGAGGACACCCAAGGATGGAGGGACCCATCCCAGTGAAGTACAGGTAAGTTCAGGTAAGTATAATTTTTGTTATTTTTCAATTTTTTTTTGTGGCATAGGGGGGCCTTATTTGTGCCCCCCTACATGCCACTATGCCCAATGACCATGCCCAGGGGACATAAGTCCCCTGGGCATGGCCATTGGGCAAGGGGGCATGACTCCTATCTTTACAATGATAGGAGTCATGTTGATGGGGGATGGGCGTCGAAAAAAAATGGCGCAAGTCGAGTTACGACGATTTTTTCGACGTAACCTGACTTGCCCCATTTTAAGACGCCCATACACCATTTTCCCCCTACGCCGGCGCTGTCTGGTGTACGTGGTTTTTTTCCACGCAAACCAGGCAGCGCCGGTCTGCTTGCGTCGGCTAACGCCATTCCATAAATACGGCGCCCGCATGGCGCTTCAGAATGGCGTTAGACGGCGCAAAAATTTTTGACGCTAAACTGCGTTAGCGCAGTTTAGCGTCAAAAAGTATAAATATGGGCCTGAGTGTGTCATCTGTCAGGCCTGGGAATTGAACCCTGCTTGTCTGGGTGAAAGGCAGGAACTTACCCACTGGACCAGACAGGCTTCCCTATCTCTAACTGGTCAAATCTTCCCTATATCATGGTTATGATGTGTCCTTTGCAGTGGCAGCCGTTGGCAATGACACCAAAGCCTGTCAGATGCTGATAGGGGCTCTTGCACAACTGAAACCCACCAAGAGCCTGTAGCTCAGTGACAAATTCTAGTGCCTTTGGTGCAGGAACCTACCCCTGGACAGGGTTCAAATCCAGCCACCACCGTTAAAGTATGTTTAGATGGAAGAAATACAGTATTTGATTTTTTGCACGTAAAAAGAATATTTTTACTTAAAAAAAATACAGGAACAATTTAAGTCATTTTTTGATTGGATTAGTTGGGCACATTTACAAATCTTGCCACCCCCACCACCACCTGCCACCTCCCTCCTTTTGCTCAAGTAGTTTAAATAGGAGCAAGGCCTTATCTTCATTTATGAATGTATTAGTTGTTTCTTCAAAATGGTGTTCTGGAGAGCACAAATATGGCCTAAGGGGGGGGCAGAATTGAGCTGTATTATGTGAGGAAGGTGCCATTCAGATAATAAAATAGGTTGAATGGTGTTGATTTAATGCAGGGTAAAATTTTGTGCAGGTGAAAGCGCCCTTATTAGCTGCAGTCAGAAGGTAGCATGTTGAATTTTGAAGTGATAGAAAAGGACAAAGTCATGCCTCTTATTGACTATGTCTTGAAAATGCAAAATGCAGCAAGTGTGGGGAAGAGGCAGTTGGTTTGCAAGGATTTGCATGGCCAGGTCTGGCATGCTATGTTATGCTGTGCCTCTGACAGTGAGACCAGGACTGGGACTTTAGACATCACAGTTTTAGCATGCAGTCTTTACAGTAGGCCCACATAGGCCCACGAACGCCCATGTACTGTATAGAGGATTACTGCAGGTAATTCTGGACCCTGCTAAGTGAGGGTGGGGTCCTTATCGGAAGGCCTTCGACTGGAACAATCCTTAGCCTAAGACAATTTGGCAACTTTAGAAATCTGCTGAAGACCATTTGTTGAAGGTCCTATCATCGCACCACTACGGAAGCTCAGAGAAGTAATCATGGGAGGAGATTATTTGCATAGGACTGCCCCTTTCTCAATCCTGTGATTATGCTGCAGTTGCCATATAACATTACTAGAGGGCAGCAGCATCAACATAAATCCAAAGAGAGGCTTTAAATCTGCTTGCTGAACTAGCTCTTGTTCTTGTTGAATTTTGTAGAGCCTGTAGAATGGAGGAGTGGAATGACTGAGTGAATGAGTATTGAGGAATGATTGGACTGTATTTGGGGTGAAGGGGTTGCAGGATTTGGAAGGAAAACTGAATTAAAAGCAAAGTTATTAATGCACATATGCTTGCTGAGAGACTGAGTGTGTCATCTGTCAGGCCTGGAAATTGAACCCTGCTTGTCTGTGTGAAAGGCAGGAACTTACCCACTGGACCAGACAGGCTTCCCTACCTCTAGCTGGTCAAATCTTCCCTATATCATGGTTATGATGTGTCCTTTGCAGTGGCAGCCATTGGCAATGACACCAAAGCCTGTCAGATGCTGATAGGGGATCTTGCACAACTGAAACCCATCAAGAGCCTGTAGCTCAGTGGCAAAGTCTAGTGCCTTTGGTGCAGGAACCTACCCCTGGACCGGGTTCAAATCCAGCCACCACCGTTATAGTATGTTTAGATGGAAAAAATACAGTATTTGATTTTTTGCACGTAAAAAGAATATTTTTACTTAAAAAAAATACAGGAACAATTTAAGTCATTTTTTTATTGCATTAGTTGGGCACATTTACAAATCTTGCCACCCCCACCACCACCTGCCACCTCCCTCCTTTTGCTCAAGTAGTTTAAATAGGAGCAAGGCCTTATCTTCATTTATGAATGTATTCGTTGTTTCTTCAAAATGGTGTTCTGGAGAGCACAAATATGGCCTAAGGGGGGGCAGAATTGAGCTGTATTATGTGAGGAAGGTGCCATGCAGATAATAAAATAGGTTGAATGGTGTTGATTTAATGCAGGGTAAAATTTTGTGCAGGTGAAAGCGCCCTTATTAGCTGCAGTCAGAAGGTAGCATGTTGAATTTTGAAGTGATAGAAAAGGACAAAGTCATGCCTCTTATTGACTATGTCTTGAAAATGCATAATGCAGCAAGTGTGGGGAAGAGGCATTTGGTTTGCAAGGATTTGCATGGCCAGGTCTGGCATGCTATGTTATTCTGTGCCTCTGACAGTGAGACCAGAACTGGGACTTTAGAAATCACAGTTTTAGCATGCAGTCTTTACAGTAGGCCCACGTAGGCCCACAAACGCCCATGTTCTGTATAGAGGATTACTGCAGGTAATTCTGGACCCTGCTAAGTGAGGGTGGGGTCCTTATCGGAAGGCCTTCGACTGGAACAATCCTTAGCCTAAGACAATTTGGCAACTTAAGAAATCTGCTGAAGACCATTTGTTGAAGGTCCTATCATCGCACCACTACGGAAGCTCAGAGAAGTAATCATGGGAGGAGATTATTTGCATAGGACTGCCCCTTTCTCAATCCTGTGATTATGCTGCAGTTGCCATATAACATTACTAGAGGGCAGCAGCATCAACATAAATCCAAAGAGAGGCTTTAAATCTGCTTGCTGAACTAGCTCTTGTTCTTGTTGAATTTTGTAGAGCCTGTAGAATGGAGGAGTGGAATGACTGAGTGAATGAGTATCGAGGAATGATTGGACTGTATTTGGGGTGAAGGGGTTGCAGGATTTGGAAGGAAAACTGAATTAAAAGCAAAGTGATTAAGGCAGATATGCTTGCTGAGAGACTGAGGGCCGTATTTATACTCTGGTTGCGCCGAATTTGCGTCGTTTTTTTCGACGCAAATTCGACGCTAAACTAACGCCAACTAACGCCATATTTATACTATGGCGTTAGACGCTTCGGGCGCCAAAGTGCCCGGAGTGAGCGTCATTTTTTAGCGTGAACCCCTTCCTTGCGTTAATGAGATGCAAGGGAGGCGTTCCCGTCTAAAAAAATGACTCCCAGGCCTTTACGTGGTATTTATACTCCCGGGCAAAAATGACGCCCGGGAGTGGGCGTGGCCAAAAACGGCGCATTTGCGCCGCTTTTTAACGCCTGGGTCAGGGATGGCGTTAAGGGACAAGTGGGCTCAAAATGAGCCCACAGTGCCCTCCCCTGCCCCCAGGGACCCCCCCTGCCACCCCTGCCCACCCCAGGAGGACACCCAAGGATGGAGGGACCCATCCCAGTGAAGTACAGGTAAGTTCAGGTAAGTATAATTTTTGTTATTTTTCAATTTTTTTTTGTGGCATAGGGGGGCCTTATTTGTGCCCCCCTACATGCCACTATGCCCAATGACCATGCCCAGGGGACATAAGTCCCCTGGGCATGGCCATTGGGCAAGGGGGCATGACTCCTATCTTTACAATGATAGGAGTCATGTTGATGGGGGATGGGCGTCGAAAAAAAATGGCGCAAGTCGAGTTACGACGATTTTTTCGACGTAACCTGACTTGCCCCATTTTAAGACGCCCATACACCATTTTCCCCCTACGCCGGCGCTGTCTGGTGTACGTGGTTTTTTTCCACGCAAACCAGGCAGCGCCGGTCTGCTTGCGTCGGCTAACGCCATTCCATAAATACGGCGCCCGCATGGCGCTTCAGAATGGCGTTAGACGGCGCAAAAATTTTGGACGCTAAAATGCGTTAGCGCAGTTTAGCGTCAAAAAGTATAAATATGGGCCTGAGTGTGTCATCTGTCAGGCCTGGGAATTGAACCCTGCTTGTCTGGGTGAAAGGCAGGAACTTACCCACTGGACCAGACAGGCTTCCCTATCTCTAACTGGTCAAATCTTCCCTATATCATGGTTATGATGTGTCCTGTGCAGTGGCAGCCGTTGGCAATGACACCAAAGCCTGTCAGATGCTGATAGGGGCTCTTGCACAACTGAAACCCACCAAGAGCCTGTAGCTCAGTGACAAATTCTAGTGCCTTTGGTGCAGGAACCTACCCCTGGACAGGGTTCAAATCCAGCCACCACCGTTAAAGTATGTTTAGATGGAAGAAATACAGTATTTGATTTTTTGCACGTAAAAAGAATATTTTTACTTAAAAAAAATACAGGAACAATTTAAGTCATTTTTTGATTGCATTAGTTGGGCACATTTACAAATCTTGCCACCCCCACCACCACCTGCCACCTCCCTCCTTTTGCTCAAGTAGTTTAAATAGGAGCAAGGCCTTATCTTCATTTATGAATGTATTCGTTGTTTCTTCAAAATGGTGTTCTGGAGAGCACAAATATGGCCTAAGGGGGGGCAGAATTGAGCTGTATTATGTGAGGAAGGTGCCATTCAGATAATAAAATAGGTTGAATGGTGTTGATTTAATGCAGGGTAAAATTTTGTGCAGGTGAAAGCGCCCTTATTAGCTGCAGTCAGAAGGTAGCATGTTGAATTTTGAAGTGATAGAAAAGGACAAAGTCATGCCTCTTATTGACTATGTCTTGAAAATGCATAATGCAGCAAGTGTGGGGAAGAGGCAGTTGGTTTGCAAGGATTTGCATGGCCAGGTCTGGCATGCTATGTTATGCTGTGCCTCTGACAGTGAGACCAGGACTGGGACTTTAGACATCACAGTTTTAGCATGCAGTCTTTACAGTAGGCCCACATAGGCCCACGAACGCCCATGTACTGTATAGAGGATTACTGCAGGTAATTATGGACCCTGCTAAGTGAGGGTGGGGTCCTTATCGGAAGGCCTTCGACTGGAACAATCCTTAGCCTAAGACAATTTGCAACTTTAGAAATCTGCTGAAGACCATTTGTTGAAGGTCCTATCATCGCACCACTACGGAAGCTCAGAGAAGTAATCATGGGAGGAGATTATTTGCATAGGACTGCCCCTTTCTCAATCCTGTGATTATGCTGCAGTTGCCATATAACATTACTAGAGGGCAGCAGCATCAACATAAATCCAAAGAGAGTCTTTAAATCTGCTTGCTGAACTAGCTCTTGTTCTTGTTGAATTTTGTAGAGCCTGTAGAATGGAGGAGTGGAATGACTGAGTGAATGAGTATTGAGGAATGATTGGACTGTATTTGGGGTGAAGGGGTTGCAGGATTTGGAAGGAAAACTGAATTAAAAGCAAAGTTATTAATGCACATATGCTTGCTGAGAGACTGAGTGTGTCATCTGTCAGGCCTGGGAATTGAACCCTGCTTGTCTGTGTGAAAGGCAGGAACTTACCCACTGGACCAGACAGGCTTCCCTACCTCTAGCTGGTCAAATCTTCCCTATATCATGGTTATGATGTGTCCTTTGCAGTGGCAGCCATTGGCAATGACACCAAAGCCTGTCAGATGCTGATAGGGGATCTTGCACAACTGAAACCCATCAAGAGCCTGTAGCTCAGTGGCAAAGTCTAGTGCCTTTGGTGCAGGAACCTACCCCTGGACAGGGTTCAAATCCAGCCACCACCGTTATAGTATGTTTAGATGGAAAAAATACAATATTTGATTTTTTGCACGTAAAAAGAATATTTTTACTTAAAAAAAATACAGGAACAATTTAAGTCATTTTTTGATTGCATTAGTTGGGCACATTTACAAATCTTGCCACCCCCACCACCACCTGCCACCTCCCTCCTTTTGCTCAAGTAGTTTAAATAGGAGCAAGGCCTTATCTTCATTTATGAATGTATTCGTTGTTTCTTCAAAATGGTGTTCTGGAGAGCACAAATATGGCCTAAGGGGGGGCAGAATTGAGCTGTATTATGTGAGGAAGGTGCCATGCAGATAATAAAATAGGTTGAATGGTGTTGATTTAATGCAGGGTAAAATTTTGTGCAGGTGAAAGCGCCCTTATTAGCTGCAGTCAGAAGGTAGCATGTTGAATTTTGAAGTGATAGAAAAGGACAAAGTCATGCCTCTTATTGACTATGTCTTGAAAATGCATAACGCAGCAAGTGTGGGGAAGAGGCAGTTGGTTTGCAAGGATTTGCATGGCCAGGTCTGGCATGCTATGTTATGCTGTGCCTCTGACAGTGAGACCAGAACTGGGACTTTAGACATCACAGTTTTAGCATGCAGTCTTTACAGTAGGCCCACGAACGCCCATGTTCTATATAGAGGATTACTGCAGGTAATTCTGGACCCTGCTAAGTGAGGGTGGGGTCCTTATCGGAAGGCCTTCGACTGGAACAATCCTTAGCCTAAGACAATTTGGCAACTTTAGAAATCTGCTAAAGACCATTTGTTGAAGGTCCTATCATCGCACCACTACGGAAGCTCAGAGAAGTAATCATGGGAGGAGATTATTTGCATAGGACTGCCCCTTTCTCAATCCTGTGATTATGCTGCAGTTGCCATATAACATTACTAGAGGGCAGCAGCATCAACATAAATCCAAAGAGAGGCTTTAAATCTGCTTGCTGAACTAGCTCTTGTTCTTGTTGAATTTTGTAGAGCCTGTAGAATGGAGGAGTGGAATGACTGAGTGAATGAGTATCGAGGAATGATTGGACTGTATTTGGGGTGAAGGGGTTGCAGGATTTGGAAGGAAAACTGAATTAAAAGCAAAGTGATTAATGCAGATATGCTTGCTGAAAGACTGCGTGTGTCATCTGTCAGGCCTGGGAATGGAACCCTGCTTGTTTGGGTGAAAGGCAGGAACTTACCCACTGGACCAGACAGGCTTCCCTACCTCTAGCTGGTCAAATCTTCCCTATATCATGGTTATGATGTGTCCTTTGCAGTGGCAGCCATTGGCAATGACACCAAAGCCTGTCAGATGCTGATAGGGGATCTTGCACAACTGAAACCCATCAAGAGCCTGTAGCTCAGTGGCAAAGTCTAGTGCCTTTGTTGCAGGAACCTACCCCTGGACAGGGTTCAAATCCAGCCACCACCGTTATAGTATGTTTAGATGGAAAAAATACAGTATTTGATTTTTTGCACGTAAAAAGAATATTTTTACTTAAAAAAAATACAGGAACAATTTAAGTCATTTTTTGATTGCATTAGTTGGGCACATTTACAAATCTTGCCACCCCCACCACCACCTGCCACCTCCCTCCTTTTGCTCAAGTAGTTTAAATAGGAGCAAGGCCTTATCTTCATTTATGAATGTATTCGTTGTTTCTTCAAAATGGTGTTCTGGAGAGCACAAATATGGCCTAAGGGGGGGCAGAATTGAGCTGTATTATGTGAGGAAGGTGCCATGCAGATAATAAAATAGGTTGAATGGTGTTGATTTAATGCAGGGTAAAATTTTGTGCAGGTGAAAGCGCCCTTATTAGCTGCAGTCAGAAGGTAGCATGTTGAATTTTGAAGTGATAGAAAAGGACAAAGTCATGCCTCTTATTGACTATGTCTTGAAAATGCATAATGCAGCAAGTGTGGGGAAGAGGCAGTTGGTTTGCAAGGATTTGCATGGCCAGGTCTGGCATGCTATGTTATTCTGTGCCTCTGACAGTGAGACCAGGACTGGGACTTTAGAAATCACAGTTTTAGCATGCAGTCTTTACAGTAGGCCCACGTAGGCCCACAAACGCCCATGTTCTGTATAGAGGATTACTGCAGGTAATTCTGGACCCTGCTAAGTGAGGGTGGGGTCCTTATCAGAAGGCCTTCGACTGGAACAATCCTTAGCCTAAGACAATTTGGCAACTTAAGAAATCTGCTGAAGACCATTTGTTGAAGGTCCTATCATCGCACCACTACGGAAGCTCAGAGAAGTAATCATGGGAGGAGATTATTTGCATAGGACTGCCCCTTTCTCAATCCTGTGATTATGCTGCAGTTGCCATATAACATTACTAGAGGGCAGCAGCATCAACATAAATCCAAAGAGAGGCTTTAAATCTGCTTGCTGAACTAGCTCTTGTTCTTGTTGAATTTTGTAGAGCCTGTAGAATGGAGGAGTGGAATGACTGAGTGAATGAGTATCGAGGAATGATTGGACTGTATTTGGGGTGAAGGGGTTGCAGGATTTGGAAGGAAAACTGAATTAAAAGCAAAGTGATTAAGGCAGATATGCTTGCTGAGAGACTGAGGGCCGTATTTATACTCTGGTTGCGCCGAATTTGCGTCGTTTTTTTCGACGCAAATTCGACGCTAAACTAACGCCAACTAACGCCATATTTATACTATGGCGTTAGACGCTTCGGGCGCCAAAGTGCCCGGAGTGAGCGTCATTTTTTAGCGTGAACCCCTTCCTTGCGTTAATGAGATGCAAGGGAGGCGTTCCCGTCTAAAAAAATGACTCCCAGGCCTTTACGTGGTATTTATACTCCCGGGCAAAAATGACGCCCGGGAGTGGGCGTGGCCAAAAACGGCGCATTTGCGCCGCTTTTTAACGCCTGGGTCAGGGATGGCGTTAAGGGACAAGTGGGCTCAAAATGAGCCCACAGTGCCCTCCCCTGCCCCCAGGGACCCCCCCTGCCACCCCTGCCCACCCCAGGAGGACACCCAAGGATGGAGGGACCCATCCCAGTGAAGTACAGGTAAGTTCAGGTAAGTATAATTTTTGTTATTTTTCAATTTTTTTTTGTGGCATAGGGGGGCCTTATTTGTGCCCCCCTACATGCCACTATGCCCAATGACCATGCCCAGGGGACATAAGTCCCCTGGGCATGGCCATTGGGCAAGGGGGCATGACTCCTATCTTTACAATGATAGGAGTCATGTTGATGGGGGATGGGCGTCGAAAAAAAATGGCGCAAGTCGAGTTACGACGATTTTTTCGACGTAACCTGACTTGCCCCATTTTAAGACGCCCATACACCATTTTCCCCCTACGCCGGCGCTGTCTGGTGTACGTGGTTTTTTTCCACGCAAACCAGGCAGCGCCGGTCTGCTTGCGTCGGCTAACGCCATTCCATAAATACGGCGCCCGCATGGCGCTTCAGAATGGCGTTAGACGGCGCAAAAATTTTTGACGCTAAACTGCGTTAGCGCAGTTTAGCGTCAAAAAGTATAAATATGGGCCTGAGTGTGTCATCTGTCAGGCCTGGGAATTGAACCCTGCTTGTCTGGGTGAAAGGCAGGAACTTACCCACTGGACCAGACAGGCTTCCCTATCTCTAACTGGTCAAATCTTCCCTATATCATGGTTATGATGTGTCCTTTGCAGTGGCAGCCGTTGGCAATGACACCAAAGCCTGTCAGATGCTGATAGGGGCTCTTGCACAACTGAAACCCACCAAGAGCCTGTAGCTCAGTGACAAATTCTAGTGCCTTTGGTGCAGGAACCTACCCCTGGACAGGGTTCAAATCCAGCCACCACCGTTAAAGTATGTTTAGATGGAAGAAATACAGTATTTGATTTTTTGCACGTAAAAAGAATATTTTTACTTAAAAAAAATACAGGAACAATTTAAGTCATTTTTTGATTGGATTAGTTGGGCACATTTACAAATCTTGCCACCCCCACCACCACCTGCCACCTCCCTCCTTTTGCTCAAGTAGTTTAAATAGGAGCAAGGCCTTATCTTCATTTATGAATGTATTAGTTGTTTCTTCAAAATGGTGTTCTGGAGAGCACAAATATGGCCTAAGGGGGGGGCAGAATTGAGCTGTATTATGTGAGGAAGGTGCCATTCAGATAATAAAATAGGTTGAATGGTGTTGATTTAATGCAGGGTAAAATTTTGTGCAGGTGAAAGCGCCCTTATTAGCTGCAGTCAGAAGGTAGCATGTTGAATTTTGAAGTGATAGAAAAGGACAAAGTCATGCCTCTTATTGACTATGTCTTGAAAATGCAAAATGCAGCAAGTGTGGGGAAGAGGCAGTTGGTTTGCAAGGATTTGCATGGCCAGGTCTGGCATGCTATGTTATGCTGTGCCTCTGACAGTGAGACCAGGACTGGGACTTTAGACATCACAGTTTTAGCATGCAGTCTTTACAGTAGGCCCACATAGGCCCACGAACGCCCATGTACTGTATAGAGGATTACTGCAGGTAATTCTGGACCCTGCTAAGTGAGGGTGGGGTCCTTATCGGAAGGCCTTCGACTGGAACAATCCTTAGCCTAAGACAATTTGGCAACTTTAGAAATCTGCTGAAGACCATTTGTTGAAGGTCCTATCATCGCACCACTACGGAAGCTCAGAGAAGTAATCATGGGAGGAGATTATTTGCATAGGACTGCCCCTTTCTCAATCCTGTGATTATGCTGCAGTTGCCATATAACATTACTAGAGGGCAGCAGCATCAACATAAATCCAAAGAGAGGCTTTAAATCTGCTTGCTGAACTAGCTCTTGTTCTTGTTGAATTTTGTAGAGCCTGTAGAATGGAGGAGTGGAATGACTGAGTGAATGAGTATTGAGGAATGATTGGACTGTATTTGGGGTGAAGGGGTTGCAGGATTTGGAAGGAAAACTGAATTAAAAGCAAAGTTATTAATGCACATATGCTTGCTGAGAGACTGAGTGTGTCATCTGTCAGGCCTGGAAATTGAACCCTGCTTGTCTGTGTGAAAGGCAGGAACTTACCCACTGGACCAGACAGGCTTCCCTACCTCTAGCTGGTCAAATCTTCCCTATATCATGGTTATGATGTGTCCTTTGCAGTGGCAGCCATTGGCAATGACACCAAAGCCTGTCAGATGCTGATAGGGGATCTTGCACAACTGAAACCCATCAAGAGCCTGTAGCTCAGTGGCAAAGTCTAGTGCCTTTGGTGCAGGAACCTACCCCTGGACCGGGTTCAAATCCAGCCACCACCGTTATAGTATGTTTAGATGGAAAAAATACAGTATTTGATTTTTTGCACGTAAAAAGAATATTTTTACTTAAAAAAAATACAGGAACAATTTAAGTCATTTTTTTATTGCATTAGTTGGGCACATTTACAAATCTTGCCACCCCCACCACCACCTGCCACCTCCCTCCTTTTGCTCAAGTAGTTTAAATAGGAGCAAGGCCTTATCTTCATTTATGAATGTATTCGTTGTTTCTTCAAAATGGTGTTCTGGAGAGCACAAATATGGCCTAAGGGGGGGCAGAATTGAGCTGTATTATGTGAGGAAGGTGCCATGCAGATAATAAAATAGGTTGAATGGTGTTGATTTAATGCAGGGTAAAATTTTGTGCAGGTGAAAGCGCCCTTATTAGCTGCAGTCAGAAGGTAGCATGTTGAATTTTGAAGTGATAGAAAAGGACAAAGTCATGCCTCTTATTGACTATGTCTTGAAAATGCATAATGCAGCAAGTGTGGGGAAGAGGCATTTGGTTTGCAAGGATTTGCATGGCCAGGTCTGGCATGCTATGTTATTCTGTGCCTCTGACAGTGAGACCAGAACTGGGACTTTAGAAATCACAGTTTTAGCATGCAGTCTTTACAGTAGGCCCACGTAGGCCCACAAACGCCCATGTTCTGTATAGAGGATTACTGCAGGTAATTCTGGACCCTGCTAAGTGAGGGTGGGGTCCTTATCGGAAGGCCTTCGACTGGAACAATCCTTAGCCTAAGACAATTTGGCAACTTAAGAAATCTGCTGAAGACCATTTGTTGAAGGTCCTATCATCGCACCACTACGGAAGCTCAGAGAAGTAATCATGGGAGGAGATTATTTGCATAGGACTGCCCCTTTCTCAATCCTGTGATTATGCTGCAGTTGCCATATAACATTACTAGAGGGCAGCAGCATCAACATAAATCCAAAGAGAGGCTTTAAATCTGCTTGCTGAACTAGCTCTTGTTCTTGTTGAATTTTGTAGAGCCTGTAGAATGGAGGAGTGGAATGACTGAGTGAATGAGTATCGAGGAATGATTGGACTGTATTTGGGGTGAAGGGGTTGCAGGATTTGGAAGGAAAACTGAATTAAAAGCAAAGTGATTAAGGCAGATATGCTTGCTGAGAGACTGAGGGCCGTATTTATACTCTGGTTGCGCCGAATTTGCGTCGTTTTTTTCGACGCAAATTCGACGCTAAACTAACGCCAACTAACGCCATATTTATACTATGG
Organism: Pleurodeles waltl; assembly: GCF_031143425.1. Classification (NCBI taxonomy): domain Eukaryota; kingdom Metazoa; phylum Chordata; class Amphibia; order Caudata; family Salamandridae; genus Pleurodeles; species Pleurodeles waltl. The sequence goes on along the minus strand of NW_027150409.1, from coordinate 238,063 downwards.
CGTTAGACGCTTCGGGCGCCAAAGTGCCCGGAGTGAGCGTCATTTTTTAGCGTGAACCCCTTCCTTGCGTTAATGAGATGCAAGGGAGGCGTTCCCGTCTAAAAAAATGACTCCCAGGCCTTTACGTGGTATTTATACTCCCGGGCAAAAATGACGCCCGGGAGTGGGCGTGGCCAAAAACGGCGCATTTGCGCCGCTTTTTAACGCCTGGGTCAGGGATGGCGTTAAGGGACAAGTGGGCTCAAAATGAGCCCACAGTGCCCTCCCCTGCCCCCAGGGACCCCCCCTGCCACCCCTGCCCACCCCAGGAGGACACCCAAGGATGGAGGGACCCATCCCAGTGAAGTACAGGTAAGTTCAGGTAAGTATAATTTTTGTTATTTTTCAATTTTTTTTTGTGGCATAGGGGGGCCTTATTTGTGCCCCCCTACATGCCACTATGCCCAATGACCATGCCCAGGGGACATAAGTCCCCTGGGCATGGCCATTGGGCAAGGGGGCATGACTCCTATCTTTACAATGATAGGAGTCATGTTGATGGGGGATGGGCGTCGAAAAAAAATGGCGCAAGTCGAGTTACGACGATTTTTTCGACGTAACCTGACTTGCCCCATTTTAAGACGCCCATACACCATTTTCCCCCTACGCCGGCGCTGTCTGGTGTACGTGGTTTTTTTCCACGCAAACCAGGCAGCGCCGGTCTGCTTGCGTCGGCTAACGCCATTCCATAAATACGGCGCCCGCATGGCGCTTCAGAATGGCGTTAGACGGCGCAAAAATTTTGGACGCTAAAATGCGTTAGCGCAGTTTAGCGTCAAAAAGTATAAATATGGGCCTGAGTGTGTCATCTGTCAGGCCTGGGAATTGAACCCTGCTTGTCTGGGTGAAAGGCAGGAACTTACCCACTGGACCAGACAGGCTTCCCTATCTCTAACTGGTCAAATCTTCCCTATATCATGGTTATGATGTGTCCTGTGCAGTGGCAGCCGTTGGCAATGACACCAAAGCCTGTCAGATGCTGATAGGGGCTCTTGCACAACTGAAACCCACCAAGAGCCTGTAGCTCAGTGACAAATTCTAGTGCCTTTGGTGCAGGAACCTACCCCTGGACAGGGTTCAAATCCAGCCACCACCGTTAAAGTATGTTTAGATGGAAGAAATACAGTATTTGATTTTTTGCACGTAAAAAGAATATTTTTACTTAAAAAAAATACAGGAACAATTTAAGTCATTTTTTGATTGCATTAGTTGGGCACATTTACAAATCTTGCCACCCCCACCACCACCTGCCACCTCCCTCCTTTTGCTCAAGTAGTTTAAATAGGAGCAAGGCCTTATCTTCATTTATGAATGTATTCGTTGTTTCTTCAAAATGGTGTTCTGGAGAGCACAAATATGGCCTAAGGGGGGGCAGAATTGAGCTGTATTATGTGAGGAAGGTGCCATTCAGATAATAAAATAGGTTGAATGGTGTTGATTTAATGCAGGGTAAAATTTTGTGCAGGTGAAAGCGCCCTTATTAGCTGCAGTCAGAAGGTAGCATGTTGAATTTTGAAGTGATAGAAAAGGACAAAGTCATGCCTCTTATTGACTATGTCTTGAAAATGCATAATGCAGCAAGTGTGGGGAAGAGGCAGTTGGTTTGCAAGGATTTGCATGGCCAGGTCTGGCATGCTATGTTATGCTGTGCCTCTGACAGTGAGACCAGGACTGGGACTTTAGACATCACAGTTTTAGCATGCAGTCTTTACAGTAGGCCCACATAGGCCCACGAACGCCCATGTACTGTATAGAGGATTACTGCAGGTAATTATGGACCCTGCTAAGTGAGGGTGGGGTCCTTATCGGAAGGCCTTCGACTGGAACAATCCTTAGCCTAAGACAATTTGCAACTTTAGAAATCTGCTGAAGACCATTTGTTGAAGGTCCTATCATCGCACCACTACGGAAGCTCAGAGAAGTAATCATGGGAGGAGATTATTTGCATAGGACTGCCCCTTTCTCAATCCTGTGATTATGCTGCAGTTGCCATATAACATTACTAGAGGGCAGCAGCATCAACATAAATCCAAAGAGAGTCTTTAAATCTGCTTGCTGAACTAGCTCTTGTTCTTGTTGAATTTTGTAGAGCCTGTAGAATGGAGGAGTGGAATGACTGAGTGAATGAGTATTGAGGAATGATTGGACTGTATTTGGGGTGAAGGGGTTGCAGGATTTGGAAGGAAAACTGAATTAAAAGCAAAGTTATTAATGCACATATGCTTGCTGAGAGACTGAGTGTGTCATCTGTCAGGCCTGGGAATTGAACCCTGCTTGTCTGTGTGAAAGGCAGGAACTTACCCACTGGACCAGACAGGCTTCCCTACCTCTAGCTGGTCAAATCTTCCCTATATCATGGTTATGATGTGTCCTTTGCAGTGGCAGCCATTGGCAATGACACCAAAGCCTGTCAGATGCTGATAGGGGATCTTGCACAACTAAAACCCATCAAGAGCCTGTAGCTCAGTGGCAAAGTCTAGTGCCTTTGGTGCAGGAACCTACCCCTGGACAGGGTTCAAATCCAGCCACCACCGTTATAGTATGTTTAGATGGAAAAAATACAATATTTGATTTTTTGCACGTAAAAAGAATATTTTTACTTAAAAAAAATACAGGAACAATTTAAGTCATTTTTTGATTGCATTAGTTGGGCACATTTACAAATCTTGCCACCCCCACCACCACCTGCCACCTCCCTCCTTTTGCTCAAGTAGTTTAAATAGGAGCAAGGCCTTATCTTCATTTATGAATGTATTCGTTGTTTCTTCAAAATGGTGTTCTGGAGAGCACAAATATGGCCTAAGGGGGGGCAGAATTGAGCTGTATTATGTGAGGAAGGTGCCATGCAGATAATAAAATAGGTTGAATGGTGTTGATTTAATGCAGGGTAAAATTTTGTGCAGGTGAAAGCGCCCTTATTAGCTGCAGTCAGAAGGTAGCATGTTGAATTTTGAAGTGATAGAAAAGGACAAAGTCATGCCTCTTATTGACTATGTCTTGAAAATGCATAACGCAGCAAGTGTGGGGAAGAGGCAGTTGGTTTGCAAGGATTTGCATGGCCAGGTCTGGCATGCTATGTTATGCTGTGCCTCTGACAGTGAGACCAGAACTGGGACTTTAGACATCACAGTTTTAGCATGCAGTCTTTACAGTAGGCCCACGAACGCCCATGTTCTATATAGAGGATTACTGCAGGTAATTCTGGACCCTGCTAAGTGAGGGTGGGGTCCTTATCGGAAGGCCTTCGACTGGAACAATCCTTAGCCTAAGACAATTTGGCAACTTTAGAAATCTGCTAAAGACCATTTGTTGAAGGTCCTATCATCGCACCACTACGGAAGCTCAGAGAAGTAATCATGGGAGGAGATTATTTGCATAGGACTGCCCCTTTCTCAATCCTGTGATTATGCTGCAGTTGCCATATAACATTACTAGAGGGCAGCAGCATCAACATAAATCCAAAGAGAGGCTTTAAATCTGCTTGCTGAACTAGCTCTTGTTCTTGTTGAATTTTGTAGAGCCTGTAGAATGGAGGAGTGGAATGACTGAGTGAATGAGTATCGAGGAATGATTGGACTGTATTTGGGGTGAAGGGGTTGCAGGATTTGGAAGGAAAACTGAATTAAAAGCAAAGTGATTAATGCAGATATGCTTGCTGAGAGACTGAGTGTGTCATCTGTCAGGCCTGGGAATTGAACCCTGCTTGTCTGTGTGAAAGGCAGGAACTTACCCACTGGACCAGACAGGCTTCCCTACCTCTAGCTGGTCAAATCTTCCCTATATCATGGTTATGATGTGTCCTTTGCAGTGGCAGCCATTGGCAATGACACCAAAGCCTGTCAGATGCTGATAGGGGATCTTGCACAACTGAAACCCATCAAGAGCCTGTAGCTCAGTGGCAAAGTCTAGTGCCTTTGGTGCAGGAACCTACCCCTGGACAGGGTTCAAATCCAGCCACCACCGTTATAGTATGTTTAGATGGAAAAAATACAGTATTTGATTTTTTGCACGTAAAAAGAATATTTTTACTTAAAAAAAATACAGGAACAATTTAAGTCATTTTTTGATTGCATTAGTTGGGCACATTTACAAATCTTGCCACCCCCACCACCACCTGCCACCTCCCTCCTTTTGCTCAAGTAGTTTAAATAGGAGCAAGGCCTTATCTTCATTTATGAATGTATTCGTTGTTTCTTCAAAATGGTGTTCTGGAGAGCACAAATATGGCCTAAGGGGGGGCAGAATTGAGCTGTATTATGTGAGGAAGGTGCCATGCAGATAATAAAATAGGTTGAATGGTGTTGATTTAATGCAGGGTAAAATTTTGTGCAGGTGAAAGCGCCCTTATTAGCTGCAGTCAGAAGGTAGCATGTTGAATTTTGAAGTGATAGAAAAGGACAAAGTCATGCCTCTTATTGACAATGTCTTGAAAATGCATAACGCAGCAAGTGTGGGGAAGAGGCAGTTGGTTTGCAAGGATTTGCATGGCCAGGTCTGGCATGCTATGTTATGCTGTGCCTCTGACAGTGAGACCAGAACTGGGACTTTAGACATCACAGTTTTAGCATGCAGTCTTTACAGTAGGCCCACGTAGGCCCACAAACACCCATGTTTTGTATAGAGGATTACTGCAGGTAATTCTGGACCCTGCTAAGTGAGGGTGGGGTCCTTATCGGAAGGCCTTCGACTGGAACAATCCTTAGCCTAAGACAATTTGGCAACTTTAGAAATCTGTTAAAGACCATTTGTTGAAGGTCCTATCATCGCACCACTACGGAAGCTCAGAGAAGTAATCATGGGAGGAGATTATTTGCATAGGACTGCCCCTTTCTCAATCCTGTGATTATGCTGCAGTTGCCATATAACATTACTAGAGGGCAGCAGCATCAACATAAATCCAAAGAGAGGCTTTAAATCTGCTTGCTGAACTAGCTCTTGTTCTTGTTGAATTTTGTAGAGCCTGTAGAATGGAGGAGTGGAATGACTGAGTGAATGAGTATCGAGGAATGATTGGACTGTATTTGGGGGGAAGGGGTTGCAGGATTTGGAAGGAAAACTGAATTAAAAGCAAAGTGATTAATGCAGATATGCTTGCTGAGAGACTGAGTGTGTCATCTGTCAGGCCTGGGAATTGAACCCTGCTTGTCTGGGTGAAAGGCAGGAACTTACCCACTGGACCAGACAGGCTTCCCTATCTCTAGCTGGTCAAATCTTCCCTATATCATGGTTATGATGTGTCCTCTGCAGTGGCAGCCATTGGCAATGACACCAAAGCCTCTCAGATGCTGATAGGGGCACTTGCACAACTAAAACCCACCAAGAGCCTGTAACTCAGTGGCAAAGTCTAGTGCCTTTGGTGCAGGAACCTACCCCTGGACAGGGTTCAAATCCAGCCACCACCGTTATAGTATGTTTAGATGGAAAAAATACAGTATTTGATTTTTTGCACGTAAAAAGAATATTTTTACTTAAAAAAAATACAGGAACAATTTAAGTCATTTTTTGATTGCATTAGTTGGGCACATTTACAAATCTTGCCACCCCCACCACCACCTGCCACCTCCCTCCTTTTGCTCAAGTAGTTTAAATAGGAGCAAGGCCTTATCTTCATTTATGAATGTATTCGTTGTTTCTTCAAAATGGTGTTCTGGAGAGCACAAATATGGCCTAAGGGGGGGCAGAATTGAGCTGTATTATGTGAGGAAGGTGCCATTCAGATAATAAAATAGGTTGAATGGTGTTGATTTAATGCAGGGTAAAATTTTGTGCAGGTGAAAGCGCCCTTATTAGCTGCAGTCAGAAGGTAGCATGTTGAATTTTGAAGTGATAGAAAAGGACAAAGTCATGCCTCTTATTGACTATGTCTTGAAAATGCATAATGCAGCAAGTGTGGGGAAGAGGCAGTTGGTTTGCAAGGATTTGCATGGCCAGGTCTGGCATGCTATGTTATGCTGTGCCTCTGACAGTGAGACCAGGACTGGGACTTTAGACATCACAGTTTTAGCATGCAGTCTTTACAGTAGGCCCACATAGGCCCACGAACGCCCATGTACTGTATAGAGGATTACTGCAGGTAATTCTGGACCCTGCTAAGTGAGGGTGGGGTCCTTATCGGAAGGCCTTCGACTGGAACAATCCTTAGCCTAAGACAATTTGGCAACTTTAGAAATCTGCTGAAGACCATTTGTTGAAGGTCCTATCATCGCACCACTACGGAAGCTCAGAGAAGTAATCATGGGAGGAGATTATTTGCATAGGACTGCCCCTTTCTCAATCCTGTGATTATGCTGCAGTTGCCATATAACATTACTAGAGGGCAGCAGCATCAACATAAATCCAAAGAGAGGCTTTAAATCTGCTTGCTGAACTAGCTCTTGTTCTTGTTGAATTTTGTAGAGCCTGTAGAATGGAGGAGTGGAATGACTGAGTGAATGAGTATCGAGGAATGATTGGACTGTATTTGGGGTGAAGGGGTTGCAGGATTTGGAAGGAAAACTGAATTAAAAGCAAAGTGATTAATGCAGATATGCTTGCTGAAAGACTGCGTGTGTCATATGTCAGGCCTGGGAATGGAACCCTGCTTGTCTGGGTGAAAGGCAGGAACTTACCCACTGGACCAGACAGGCTTCCCTACCTCTAGCTGGTCAAATCTTCCCTATATCATGGTTATGATGTGTCCTTTGCAGTGGCAGCCATTGGCAATGACACCAAAGCCTGTCAGATGCTGATAGGGGATCTTGCACAACTGAAACCCATCAAGAGCCTGTAGCTCAGTGGCAAATTCTAGTGCCTTTGGTGCAGGACCCTACCCCTGGACAGGGTTCAAATCCAGCCACCACCGTTATAGTATGTTTAGATGGAAAAAATACAGTATTTGATTTTTTGCACGTAAAAAGAATATTTTTACTTAAAAAAAATACAGGAACAATTTAAGTCATTTTTTGATTGCATTAGTTGGGCACATTTACAAATCTTGCCACCCCCACCACCACCTGCCACCTCCCTCCTTTTGCTCAAGTAGTTTAAATAGGAGCAAGGCCTTATCTTCATTTATGAATGTATTCGTTGTTTCTTCAAAATGGTGTTCTGGAGAGCACAAATATGGCCTAAGGGGGGGCAGAATTGAGCTGTATTATGTGAGGAAGGTGCCATGCAGATAATAAAATAGGTTGAATGGTGTTGATTTAATGCAGGGTAAAATTTTGTGCAGGTGAAAGCGCCCTTATTAGCTGCAGTCAGAAGGTAGCATGTTGAATTTTGAAGTGATAGAAAAGGACAAAGTCATGCCTCTTATTGACTATGTCTTGAAAATGCATAATGCAGCAAGTGTGGGGAAGAGGCAGTTGGTTTGCAAGGATTTGCATGGCCAGGTCTGGCATGCTATGTTATTCTGTGCCTCTGACAGTGAGACCAGGACTGGGACTTTAGAAATCACAGTTTTAGCATGCAGTCTTTACAGTATGCCCACATAGGCCCACGAACGCCCATGTTCTGTATAGAGGATTACTGCAGGTAATTCTGGACCCTGCTAAGTGAGGGTGGGGTCCTTATCGGAAGGCCTTCGACTGGAACAATCCTTAGCCTAAGACAATTTGGCAACTTTAGAAATCTGCTGAAGACCATTTGTTGAAGGTCCTATCATCGCACCACTACGGAAGCTCAGAGAAGTAATCATGGGAGGAGATTATTTGCATAGGACTGCCCCTTTCTCAATCCTGTGATTATGCTGCAGTTGCCATATAACATTACTAGAGGGCAGCAGCATCAACATAAATCCAAAGAGAGGCTTTAAATCTGCTTGCTGAACTAGCTCTTGTTCTTGTTGAATTTTGTAGAGCCTGTAGAATGGAGGAGTGGAATGACTGAGTGAATGAGTATCGAGGAATGATTGGACTGTATTTGGGGTGAAGGGGTTGCAGGATTTGGAAGGAAAACTGAATTAAAAGCAAAGTGATTAACGCAGATATGCTTGCTGAGAGACTGAGTGTGTCATCTGTCAGGCCTGGGAATTGAACCCTGCTTGTCTGTGTGAAAGGCAGGAACTTACCCACTGGACCAGACAGGCTTCCCTACCTCTAGCTGGTCAAATCTTCCCTATATCATGGTTATGATGTGTCCTTTGCAGTGGCAGCCATTGGCAATGACACCAAAGCCTGTCAGATGCTGATAGGGGATCTTGCACAACTGAAACCCATCAAGAGCCTGTAGCTCAGTGGCAAAGTCTAGTGCCTTTGGTGCAGGAACCTACCCCTAGACAGGGTTCAAATCCAGCCACCACCGTTATAGTATGTTTAGATGGAAAAAATACAGTATTTGATTTTTTGCACGTAAAAAGAATATTTTTACTTAAAAAAAATACAGGAACAATTTAAGTCATTTTTTGATTGCATTAGTTGGGCACATTTACAAATCTTGCCACCCCCACCACCACCTGCCACCTCCCTCCTTTTGCTCAAGTAGTTTAAATAGGAGCAAGGCCTTATCTTCATTTATGAATGTATTCGTTGTTTCTTCAAAATGGTGTTCTGGAGAGCACAAATATGGCCTAAGGGGGGGCAGAATTGAGCTGTATTATGTGAGGAAGGTGCCATGCAGATAATAAAATAGGTTGAATGGTGTTGATTTAATGCAGGGTAAAATTTTGTGCAGGTGAAAGCGCCCTTATTAGCTGCAGTCAGAAGATAGCATGTTGAATTTTGAAGTGATAGAAAAGGACAAAGTCATGCCTCTTATTGACTATGTCTTGAAAATGCATAACGCAGCAAGTGTGGGGAAGAGGCAGTTGGTTTGCAAGGATTTGCATGGCCAGGTCTGGCATGCTATGTTATGCTGTGCCTCTGACAGTGAGACCAGAACTGGGACTTTAGACATCACAGTTTTAGCATGCAGTCTTTACAGTAGGCCCACAAACGCCCACGAAAGCCCATGTTCTATATAGAGGATTACTGCAGGTAATTCTGGACCCTGCTAAGTGAGGGTGGGGTCCTTATCGGAAGGCCTTCGACTGGAACAATCCTTAGCCTAAGACAATTTGGCAACTTTAGAAATCTGCTAAAGACCATTTGTTGAAGGTCCTATCATCGCACCACTACGGAAGCTCAGAGAAGTAATCATGGGAGGAGATTATTTGCATAGGACTGCCCCTTTCTCAATCCTGTGATTATGCTGCAGTTGCCATATAACATTACTAGAGGGCAGCAGCATCAACATAAATCCAAAGAGAGGCTTTAAATCTGCTTGCTGAACTAGCTCTTGTTCTTGTTGAATTTTGTAGAGCCTGTAGAATGGAGGAGTGGAATGACTGAGTGAATGAGTATCGAGGAATGATTGGACTGTATTTGGGGGGAAGGGGTTGCAGGATTTGGAAGGAAAACTGAATTAAAAGCAAAGTGATTAATGCAGATATGCTTGCTGAGAGACTGAGTGTGTCATCTGTCAGGCCTGGGAATTGAACCCTGCTTGTCTGGGTGAAAGGCAGGAACTTACCCACTGGACCAGACAGGCTTCCCTATCTCTAGTTGGTCAAATCTTCCCTATATCATGGTTATGATGTGTCCTCTGCAGTGGCAGCCATTGGCAATGACACCAAAGCCTGTCAGATGCTGATAGGGGCACTTGCACAACTGAAACCCACCAAGAGCCTGTAACTCAGTGGCAAATTCTACTGCCTTTGGTGCAGGAACCTATCCCTGGACAGGGTTCGAATCCAGCCACCACCGTTAAAGTATGTTTAGATGGAAAAAATACAGTATTTGATTTTTTGCACGTAAAAAGAATATTTTTACTTAAAAAAAATACAGGAACAATTTAAGTCATTTTTTGATTGCATTAGTTGGGCACATTTACAAATCTTGCCACCCCCACCACCACCTGCCACCTCCCTCCTTTTGCTCAAGTAGTTTAAATAGGAGCAAGGCCTTATCTTCATTTATGAATGTATTCGTTGTTTCTTCAAAATGGTGTTCTGGAGAGCACAAATATGGCCTAAGGGGGGGCAGAATTGAGCTGTATTATGTGAGGAAGGTGCCATTCAGATAATAAAATAGGTTGAATGGTGTTGATTTAATGCAGGGTAAAATTTTGTGCAGGTGAAAGCGCCCTTATTAGCTGCAGTCAGAAGGTAGCATGTTGAATTTTGAAGTGATAGAAAAGGACAAAGTCATGCCTCTTATTGACTATGTCTTGAAAATGCATAATGCAGCAAGTGTGGGGAAGAGGCAGTTGGTTTGCAAGGATTTGCATGGCCAAGTCTGGCATGCTATGTTATGCTGTGCCTCTGACAGTGAGACCAGGACTGGGACTTTAGACATCACAGTTTTAGCATGCAGTCTTTACAGTAGGCCCACATAGGCCCACGAACGCCCATGTACTGTATAGAGGATTACTGCAGGTAATTCTGGACCCTGCTAAGTGAGGGTGGGGTCCTTATCGGAAGGCCTTCGACTGGAACAATCCTTAGCCTAAGACAATTTGGCAACTTTAGAAATCTGCTGAAGACCATTTGTTGAAGGTCCTATCATCGCACCACTACGGAAGCTCAGAGAAGTAATCATGGGAGGAGATTATTTGCATAGGACTGCCCCTTTCTCAATCCTGTGATTATGCTGCAGTTGCCATATAACATTACTAGAGGGCAGCAGCATCAACATAAATCCAAAGAGAGGCTTTAAATCTGCTTGCTGAACTAGCTCTTGTTCTTGTTGAATTTTGTAGAGCCTGTAGAATGGAGGAGTGGAATGACTGAGTGAATGAGTATCGAGGAATGATTGGACTGTATTTGGGGTGAAGGGGTTGCAGGATTTGGAAGGAAAACTTAATTAAAAGCAAAGTGATTAATGCAGATCTGCTTGCTGAGAGACTGAGTGTGTCATCTGTCAGGCCTGGGAATTGAACCCTGCTTGTCTGGGTGAAAGGCAGGAACTTACCGACTGGACCAGACAGGCTTCCCTACCTCTAGCTGGTCAAATCTTCCCTATATCATGGTTATGATGTGTCCTGTGCAGTGGCAGCCATTGGCAATGACACCAAAGCCTGTCAGATGCTGATAGGGGCTCTTGCACAATTGAAACCCATCAAGAGCCTGTAGCTCAGTGGCAAAGTCTAGTGCCTTTGGTGCAGGAACCTACCCCTGGACAGGGTTCAAATCCAGCCACCACCGTTATAGTATGTTTAGATGGAAAAAATACAGTATTTGATTTTTTGCACGTAAAAAGAATATTTTTACTTAAAAAAAATACAGGAACAATTTAAGTCATTTTTTGATTGCATTAGTTGGGCACATTTACAAATCTTGCCACCCCCACCACCACCTGCCACCTCCCTTCTTTTGCTCAAGTAGTTTAAATAGGAGCAAGGCCTTATCTTCATTTATGAATGTATTCGTTGTTTCTTCAAAATGGTGTTCTGGAGAGCACAAATATGGCCTAAGGGGGGGCAGAATTGAGCTGTATTATGTGAGGAAGGTGCCATGTAGATAATAAAATATGTTGAATGGTGTTGATTTAATGCAGGGTAAAATTTTGTGCAGGTGAAAGCGCCCTTATTAGCTGCAGTCAGAAGGTAGCATGTTGAATTTTGAAGTGATAGAAAAGGACAAAGTCATGCCTCTTATTGACTATGTCTTGAAAATGCATAATGCAGCAAGTGTGGGGAAGAGGCAGTTGGTTTGCAAGGATTTGCATGGCCAGGTCTGGCATGCTATGTTATGCTGTGCCTCTGACAGTGAGACCAGGACTGGGACTTTAGACATCACAGTTTTAGCATGCAGTCTTTACAGTAGGCCCACGTAGGCCCACAAACGCCCATGTTCTGTATAGAGGATTACTGCAGGTAATTCTGGACCCTGCTAAGTGAGGGTGGGGTCCTTATCGGAAGGCCTTCGACTGGAACAATCCTTAGCCTAAGACAATTTGGCAACTTTAGAAATCTGCTGAAGACCATTTGTTGAAGGTCCTATCATCGCACCACTACGGAAGCTCAGAGAAGTAATCATGGGAGGAGATTATTTGCATAGGACTGCCCCTTTCTCAATCCTGTGATTATGCTGCAGTTGCCATATAACATTACTAGAGGGCAGCAGCATCAACATAAATCCAAAGAGAGGCTTTAAATCTGCTTGCTGAACTAGCTCTTGTTCTTGTTGAATTTTGTAGAGCCTGTAGAATGGAGGAGTGGAATGACTGAGTGAATGAGTATCGAGGAATGATTGGACTGTATTTGGGGTGAAGGGGTTGCAGGATTTGGAAGGAAAACTGAATTAAAAGCAAAGTGATTAATGCAGATATGCTTGCTGAAAGACTGCGTGTGTCATCTGTCAGGCCTGGGAATGGAACCCTGCTTGTTTGGGTGAAAGGCAGGAACTTACCCACTGGACCAGACAGGCTTCCCTACCTCTAGCTGGTCAAATCTTCCCTATATCATGGTTATGATGTGTCCTTTGCAGTGGCAGCCATTGGCAATGACACCAAAGCCTGTCAGATGCTGATAGGGGATCTTGCACAACTGAAACCCATCAAGAGCCTGTAGCTCAGTGGCAAAGTCTAGTGCCTTTGTTGCAGGAACCTACCCCTGGACAGGGTTCAAATCCAGCCACCACCGTTATAGTATGTTTAGATGGAAAAAATACAGTATTTGATTTTTTGCACGTAAAAAGAATATTTTTACTTAAAAAAAATACAGGAACAATTTAAGTCATTTTTTGATTGCATTAGTTGGGCACATTTACAAATCTTGCCACCCCCACCACCACCTGCCACCTCCCTCCTTTTGCTCAAGTAGTTTAAATAGGAGCAAGGCCTTATCTTCATTTATGAATGTATTCGTTGTTTCTTCAAAATGGTGTTCTGGAGAGCACAAATATGGCCTAAGGGGGGGCAGAATTGAGCTGTATTATGTGAGGAAGGTGCCATGCAGATAATAAAATAGGTTGAATGGTGTTGATTTAATGCAGGGTAAAATTTTGTGCAGGTGAAAGCGCCCTTATTAGCTGCAGTCAGAAGGTAGCATGTTGAATTTTGAAGTGATAGAAAAGGACAAAGTCATGCCTCTTATTGACTATGTCTTGAAAATGCATAATGCAGCAAGTGTGGGGAAGAGGCAGTTGGTTTGCAAGGATTTGCATGGCCAGGTCTGGCATGCTATGTTATTCTGTGCCTCTGACAGTGAGACCAGGACTGGGACTTTAGAAATCACAGTTTTAGCATGCAGTCTTTACAGTAGGCCCACGTAGGCCCACAAACGCCCATGTTCTGTATAGAGGATTACTGCAGGTAATTCTGGACCCTGCTAAGTGAGGGTGGGGTCCTTATCAGAAGGCCTTCGACTGGAACAATCCTTAGCCTAAGACAATTTGGCAACTTAAGAAATCTGCTGAAGACCATTTGTTGAAGGTCCTATCATCGCACCACTACGGAAGCTCAGAGAAGTAATCATGGGAGGAGATTATTTGCATAGGACTGCCCCTTTCTCAATCCTGTGATTATGCTGCAGTTGCCATATAACATTACTAGAGGGCAGCAGCATCAACATAAATCCAAAGAGAGGCTTTAAATCTGCTTGCTGAACTAGCTCTTGTTCTTGTTGAATTTTGTAGAGCCTGTAGAATGGAGGAGTGGAATGACTGAGTGAATGAGTATCGAGGAATGATTGGACTGTATTTGGGGTGAAGGGGTTGCAGGATTTGGAAGGAAAACTGAATTAAAAGCAAAGTGATTAAGGCAGATATGCTTGCTGAGAGACTGAGGGCCGTATTTATACTCTGGTTGCGCCGAATTTGCGTCGTTTTTTTCGACGCAAATTCGACGCTAAACTAACGCCAACTAACGCCATATTTATACTATGGCGTTAGACGCTTCGGGCGCCAAAGTGCCCGGAGTGAGCGTCATTTTTTAGCGTGAACCCCTTCCTTGCGTTAATGAGATGCAAGGGAGGCGTTCCCGTCTAAAAAAATGACTCCCAGGCCTTTACGTGGTATTTATACTCCCGGGCAAAAATGACGCCCGGGAGTGGGCGTGGCCAAAAACGGCGCATTTGCGCCGCTTTTTAACGCCTGGGTCAGGGATGGCGTTAAGGGACAAGTGGGCTCAAAATGAGCCCACAGTGCCCTCCCCTGCCCCCAGGGACCCCCCCTGCCACCCCTGCCCACCCCAGGAGGACACCCAAGGATGGAGGGACCCATCCCAGTGAAGTACAGGTAAGTTCAGGTAAGTATAATTTTTGTTATTTTTCAATTTTTTTTTGTGGCATAGGGGGGCCTTATTTGTGCCCCCCTACATGCCACTATGCCCAATGACCATGCCCAGGGGACATAAGTCCCCTGGGCATGGCCATTGGGCAAGGGGGCATGACTCCTATCTTTACAATGATAGGAGTCATGTTGATGGGGGATGGGCGTCGAAAAAAAATGGCGCAAGTCGAGTTACGACGATTTTTTCGACGTAACCTGACTTGCCCCATTTTAAGACGCCCATACACCATTTTCCCCCTACGCCGGCGCTGTCTGGTGTACGTGGTTTTTTTCCACGCAAACCAGGCAGCGCCGGTCTGCTTGCGTCGGCTAACGCCATTCCATAAATACGGCGCCCGCATGGCGCTTCAGAATGGCGTTAGACGGCGCAAAAATTTTTGACGCTAAACTGCGTTAGCGCAGTTTAGCGTCAAAAAGTATAAATATGGGCCTGAGTGTGTCATCTGTCAGGCCTGGGAATTGAACCCTGCTTGTCTGGGTGAAAGGCAGGAACTTACCCACTGGACCAGACAGGCTTCCCTATCTCTAACTGGTCAAATCTTCCCTATATCATGGTTATGATGTGTCCTTTGCAGTGGCAGCCGTTGGCAATGACACCAAAGCCTGTCAGATGCTGATAGGGGCTCTTGCACAACTGAAACCCACCAAGAGCCTGTAGCTCAGTGACAAATTCTAGTGCCTTTGGTGCAGGAACCTACCCCTGGACAGGGTTCAAATCCAGCCACCACCGTTAAAGTATGTTTAGATGGAAGAAATACAGTATTTGATTTTTTGCACGTAAAAAGAATATTTTTACTTAAAAAAAATACAGGAACAATTTAAGTCATTTTTTGATTGCATTAGTTGGGCACATTTACAAATCTTGCCACCCCCACCACCACCTGCCACCTCCCTCCTTTTGCTCAAGTAGTTTAAATAGGAGCAAGGCCTTATCTTCATTTATGAATGTATTAGTTGTTTCTTCAAAATGGTGTTCTGGAGAGCACAAATATGGCCTAAGGGGGGGGCAGAATTGAGCTGTATTATGTGAGGAAGGTGCCATTCAGATAATAAAATAGGTTGAATGGTGTTGATTTAATGCAGGGTAAAATTTTGTGCAGGTGAAAGCGCCCTTATTAGCTGCAGTCAGAAGGTAGCATGTTGAATTTTGAAGTGATAGAAAAGGACAAAGTCATGCCTCTTATTGACTATGTCTTGAAAATGCAAAATGCAGCAAGTGTGGGGAAGAGGCAGTTGGTTTGCAAGGATTTGCATGGCCAGGTCTGGCATGCTATGTTATGCTGTGCCTCTGACAGTGAGACCAGGACTGGGACTTTAGACATCACAGTTTTAGCATGCAGTCTTTACAGTAGGCCCACATAGGCCCACGAACGCCCATGTACTGTATAGAGGATTACTGCAGGTAATTCTGGACCCTGCTAAGTGAGGGTGGGGTCCTTATCGGAAGGCCTTCGACTGGAACAATCCTTAGCCTAAGACAATTTGGCAACTTTAGAAATCTGCTGAAGACCATTTGTTGAAGGTCCTATCATCGCACCACTACGGAAGCTCAGAGAAGTAATCATGGGAGGAGATTATTTGCATAGGACTGCCCCTTTCTCAATCCTGTGATTATGCTGCAGTTGCCATATAACATTACTAGAGGGCAGCAGCATCAACATAAATCCAAAGAGAGGCTTTAAATCTGCTTGCTGAACTAGCTCTTGTTCTTGTTGAATTTTGTAGAGCCTGTAGAATGGAGGAGTGGAATGACTGAGTGAATGAGTATTGAGGAATGATTGGACTGTATTTGGGGTGAAGGGGTTGCAGGATTTGGAAGGAAAACTGAATTAAAAGCAAAGTTATTAATGCACATATGCTTGCTGAGAGACTGAGTGTGTCATCTGTCAGGCCTGGAAATTGAACCCTGCTTGTCTGTGTGAAAGGCAGGAACTTACCCACTGGACCAGACAGGCTTCCCTACCTCTAGCTGGTCAAATCTTCCCTATATCATGGTTATGATGTGTCCTTTGCAGTGGCAGCCATTGGCAATGACACCAAAGCCTGTCAGATGCTGATAGGGGATCTTGCACAACTGAAACCCATCAAGAGCCTGTAGCTCAGTGGCAAAGTCTAGTGCCTTTGGTGCAGGAACCTACCCCTGGACCGGGTTCAAATCCAGCCACCACCGTTATAGTATGTTTAGATGGAAAAAATACAGTATTTGATTTTTTGCACGTAAAAAGAATATTTTTACTTAAAAAAAATACAGGAACAATTTAAGTCATTTTTTGATTGCATTAGTTGGGCACATTTACAAATCTTGCCACCCCCACCACCACCTGCCACCTCCCTCCTTTTGCTCAAGTAGTTTAAATAGGAGCAAGGCCTTATCTTCATTTATGAATGTATTCGTTGTTTCTTCAAAATGGTGTTCTGGAGAGCACAAATATGGCCTAAGGGGGGGCAGAATTGAGCTGTATTATGTGAGGAAGGTGCCATGCAGATAATAAAATAGGTTGAATGGTGTTGATTTAATGCAGGGTAAAATTTTGTGCAGGTGAAAGCGCCCTTATTAGCTGCAGTCAGAAGGTAGCATGTTGAATTTTGAAGTGATAGAAAAGGACAAAGTCATGCCTCTTATTGACTATGTCTTGAAAATGCATAATGCAGCAAGTGTGGGGAAGAGGCATTTGGTTTGCAAGGATTTGCATGGCCAGGTCTGGCATGCTATGTTATTCTGTGCCTCTGACAGTGAGACCAGAACTGGGACTTTAGAAATCACAGTTTTAGCATGCAGTCTTTACAGTAGGCCCACGTAGGCCCACAAACGCCCATGTTCTGTATAGAGGATTACTGCAGGTAATTCTGGACCCTGCTAAGTGAGGGTGGGGTCCTTATCGGAAGGCCTTCGACTGGAACAATCCTTAGCCTAAGACAATTTGGCAACTTAAGAAATCTGCTGAAGACCATTTGTTGAAGGTCCTATCATCGCACCACTACGGAAGCTCAGAGAAGTAATCATGGGAGGAGATTATTTGCATAGGACTGCCCCTTTCTCAATCCTGTGATTATGCTGCAGTTGCCATATAACATTACTAGAGGGCAGCAGCATCAACATAAATCCAAAGAGAGGCTTTAAATCTGCTTGCTGAACTAGCTCTTGTTCTTGTTGAATTTTGTAGAGCCTGTAGAATGGAGGAGTGGAATGACTGAGTGAATGAGTATCGAGGAATGATTGGACTGTATTTGGGGTGAAGGGGTTGCAGGATTTGGAAGGAAAACTGAATTAAAAGCAAAGTGATTAAGGCAGATATGCTTGCTGAGAGACTGAGGGCCGTATTTATACTCTGGTTGCGCCGAATTTGCGTCGTTTTTTTCGACGCAAATTCGACGCTAAACTAACGCCAACTAACGCCATATTTATACTATGGCGTTAGACGCTTCGGGCGCCAAAGTGCCCGGAGTGAGCGTCATTTTTTAGCGTGAACCCCTTCCTTGCGTTAATGAGATGCAAGGGAGGCGTTCCCGTCTAAAAAAATGACTCCCAGGCCTTTACGTGGTATTTATACTCCCGGGCAAAAATGACGCCCGGGAGTGGGCGTGGCCAAAAACGGCGCATTTGCGCCGCTTTTTAACGCCTGGGTCAGGGATGGCGTTAAGGGACAAGTGGGCTCAAAATGAGCCCACAGTGCCCTCCCCTGCCCCCAGGGACCCCCCCTGCCACCCCTGCCCACCCCAGGAGGACACCCAAGGATGGAGGGACCCATCCCAGTGAAGTACAGGTAAGTTCAGGTAAGTATAATTTTTGTTATTTTTCAATTTTTTTTTGTGGCATAGGGGGGCCTTATTTGTGCCCCCCTACATGCCACTATGCCCAATGACCATGCCCAGGGGACATAAGTCCCCTGGGCATGGCCATTGGGCAAGGGGGCATGACTCCTATCTTTACAATGATAGGAGTCATGTTGATGGGGGATGGGCGTCGAAAAAAAATGGCGCAAGTCGAGTTACGACGATTTTTTCGACGTAACCTGACTTGCCCCATTTTAAGACGCCCATACACCATTTTCCCCCTACGCCGGCGCTGTCTGGTGTACGTGGTTTTTTTCCACGCAAACCAGGCAGCGCCGGTCTGCTTGCGTCGGCTAACGCCATTCCATAAATACGGCGCCCGCATGGCGCTTCAGAATGGCGTTAGACGGCGCAAAAATTTTGGACGCTAAAATGCGTTAGCGCAGTTTAGCGTCAAAAAGTATAAATATGGGCCTGAGTGTGTCATCTGTCAGGCCTGGGAATTGAACCCTGCTTGTCTGGGTGAAAGGCAGGAACTTACCCACTGGACCAGACAGGCTTCCCTATCTCTAACTGGTCAAATCTTCCCTATATCATGGTTATGATGTGTCCTGTGCAGTGGCAGCCGTTGGCAATGACACCAAAGCCTGTCAGATGCTGATAGGGGCTCTTGCACAACTGAAACCCACCAAGAGCCTGTAGCTCAGTGACAAATTCTAGTGCCTTTGGTGCAGGAACCTACCCCTGGACAGGGTTCAAATCCAGCCACCACCGTTAAAGTATGTTTAGATGGAAGAAATACAGTATTTGATTTTTTGCACGTAAAAAGAATATTTTTACTTAAAAAAAATACAGGAACAATTTAAGTCATTTTTTGATTGCATTAGTTGGGCACATTTACAAATCTTGCCACCCCCACCACCACCTGCCACCTCCCTCCTTTTGCTCAAGTAGTTTAAATAGGAGCAAGGCCTTATCTTCATTTATGAATGTATTCGTTGTTTCTTCAAAATGGTGTTCTGGAGAGCACAAATATGGCCTAAGGGGGGGCAGAATTGAGCTGTATTATGTGAGGAAGGTGCCATTCAGATAATAAAATAGGTTGAATGGTGTTGATTTAATGCAGGGTAAAATTTTGTGCAGGTGAAAGCGCCCTTATTAGCTGCAGTCAGAAGGTAGCATGTTGAATTTTGAAGTGATAGAAAAGGACAAAGTCATGCCTCTTATTGACTATGTCTTGAAAATGCATAATGCAGCAAGTGTGGGGAAGAGGCAGTTGGTTTGCAAGGATTTGCATGGCCAGGTCTGGCATGCTATGTTATGCTGTGCCTCTGACAGTGAGACCAGGACTGGGACTTTAGACATCACAGTTTTAGCATGCAGTCTTTACAGTAGGCCCACATAGGCCCACGAACGCCCATGTACTGTATAGAGGATTACTGCAGGTAATTATGGACCCTGCTAAGTGAGGGTGGGGTCCTTATCGGAAGGCCTTCGACTGGAACAATCCTTAGCCTAAGACAATTTGCAACTTTAGAAATCTGCTGAAGACCATTTGTTGAAGGTCCTATCATCGCACCACTACGGAAGCTCAGAGAAGTAATCATGGGAGGAGATTATTTGCATAGGACTGCCCCTTTCTCAATCCTGTGATTATGCTGCAGTTGCCATATAACATTACTAGAGGGCAGCAGCATCAACATAAATCCAAAGAGAGTCTTTAAATCTGCTTGCTGAACTAGCTCTTGTTCTTGTTGAATTTTGTAGAGCCTGTAGAATGGAGGAGTGGAATGACTGAGTGAATGAGTATTGAGGAATGATTGGACTGTATTTGGGGTGAAGGGGTTGCAGGATTTGGAAGGAAAACTGAATTAAAAGCAAAGTTATTAATGCAGATATGCTTGCTGAGAGACTGAGTGTGTCATCTGTCAGGCCTGGGAATTGAACCCTGCTTGTCTGTGTGAAAGGCAGGAACTTACCCACTGGACCAGACAGGCTTCCCTACCTCTAGCTGGTCAAATCTTCCCTATATCATGGTTATGATGTGTCCTTTGCAGTGGCAGCCATTGGCAATGACACCAAAGCCTGTCAGATGCTGATAGGGGATCTTGCACAACTGAAACCCATCAAGAGCCTGTAGCTCAGTGGCAAAGTCTAGTGCCTTTGGTGCAGGAACCTACCCCTGGACAGGGTTCAAATCCAGCCACCACCGTTATAGTATGTTTAGATGGAAAAAATACAGTATTTGATTTTTTGCACGTAAAAAGAATATTTTTACTTAAAAAAAATACAGGAACAATTTAAGTCATTTTTTGATTGCATTAGTTGGGCACATTTACAAATCTTGCCACCCCCACCACCACCTGCCACCTCCCTCCTTTTGCTCAAGTAGTTTAAATAGGAGCAAGGCCTTATCTTCATTTATGAATGTATTCGTTGTTTCTTCAAAATGGTGTTCTGGAGAGCACAAATATGGCCTAAGGGGGGGCAGAATTGAGCTGTATTATGTGAGGAAGGTGCCATGCAGATAATAAAATAGGTTGAATGGTGTTGATTTAATGCAGGGTAAAATTTTGTGCAGGTGAAAGCGCCCTTATTAGCTGCAGTCAGAAGGTAGCATGTTGAATTTTGAAGTGATAGAAAAGGACAAAGTCATGCCTCTTATTGACAATGTCTTGAAAATGCATAACGCAGCAAGTGTGGGGAAGAGGCAGTTGGTTTGCAAGGATTTGCATGGCCAGGTCTGGCATGCTATGTTATGCTGTGCCTCTGACAGTGAGACCAGAACTGGGACTTTAGACATCACAGTTTTAGCATGCAGTCTTTACAGTAGGCCCACGTAGGCCCACAAACACCCATGTTTTGTATAGAGGATTACTGCAGGTAATTCTGGACCCTGCTAAGTGAGGGTGGGGTCCTTATCGGAAGGCCTTCGACTGGAACAATCCTTAGCCTAAGACAATTTGGCAACTTTAGAAATCTGTTAAAGACCATTTGTTGAAGGTCCTATCATCGCACCACTACGGAAGCTCAGAGAAGTAATCATGGGAGGAGATTATTTGCATAGGACTGCCCCTTTCTCAATCCTGTGATTATGCTGCAGTTGCCATATAACATTACTAGAGGGCAGCAGCATCAACATAAATCCAAAGAGAGGCTTTAAATCTGCTTGCTGAACTAGCTCTTGTTCTTGTTGAATTTTGTAGAGCCTGTAGAATGGAGGAGTGGAATGACTGAGTGAATGAGTATCGAGGAATGATTGGACTGTATTTGGGGGGAAGGGGTTGCAGGATTTGGAAGGAAAACTGAATTAAAAGCAAAGTGATTAATGCAGATATGCTTGCTGAGAGACTGAGTGTGTCATCTGTCAGGCCTGGGAATTGAACCCTGCTTGTCTGGGTGAAAGGCAGGAACTTACCCACTGGACCAGACAGGCTTCCCTATCTCTAGCTGGTCAAATCTTCCCTATATCATGGTTATGATGTGTCCTCTGCAGTGGCAGCCATTGGCAATGACACCAAAGCCTCTCAGATGCTGATAGGGGCACTTGCACAACTAAAACCCACCAAGAGCCTGTAACTCAGTGGCAAAGTCTAGTGCCTTTGGTGCAGGAACCTACCCCTGGACAGGGTTCAAATCCAGCCACCACCGTTATAGTATGTTTAGATGGAAAAAATACAGTATTTGATTTTTTGCACGTAAAAAGAATATTTTTACTTAAAAAAAATACAGGAACAATTTAAGTCATTTTTTGATTGCATTAGTTGGGCACATTTACAAATCTTGCCACCCCCACCACCACCTGCCACCTCCCTCCTTTTGCTCAAGTAGTTTAAATAGGAGCAAGGCCTTATCTTCATTTATGAATGTATTCGTTGTTTCTTCAAAATGGTGTTCTGGAGAGCACAAATATGGCCTAAGGGGGGGCAGAATTGAGCTGTATTATGTGAGGAAGGTGCCATTCAGATAATAAAATAGGTTGAATGGTGTTGATTTAATGCAGGGTAAAATTTTGTGCAGGTGAAAGCGCCCTTATTAGCTGCAGTCAGAAGGTAGCATGTTGAATTTTGAAGTGATAGAAAAGGACAAAGTCATGCCTCTTATTGACTATGTCTTGAAAATGCATAATGCAGCAAGTGTGGGGAAGAGGCAGTTGGTTTGCAAGGATTTGCATGGCCAGGTCTGGCATGCTATGTTATGCTGTGCCTCTGACAGTGAGACCAGGACTGGGACTTTAGACATCACAGTTTTAGCATGCAGTCTTTACAGTAGGCCCACATAGGCCCACGAACGCCCATGTACTGTATAGAGGATTACTGCAGGTAATTCTGGACCCTGCTAAGTGAGGGTGGGGTCCTTATCGGAAGGCCTTCGACTGGAACAATCCTTAGCCTAAGACAATTTGGCAACTTTAGAAATCTGCTGAAGACCATTTGTTGAAGGTCCTATCATCGCACCACTACGGAAGCTCAGAGAAGTAATCATGGGAGGAGATTATTTGCATAGGACTGCCCCTTTCTCAATCCTGTGATTATGCTGCAGTTGCCATATAACATTACTAGAGGGCAGCAGCATCAACATAAATCCAAAGAGAGGCTTTAAATCTGCTTGCTGAACTAGCTCTTGTTCTTGTTGAATTTTGTAGAGCCTGTAGAATGGAGGAGTGGAATGACTGAGTGAATGAGTATCGAGGAATGATTGGACTGTATTTGGGGTGAAGGGGTTGCAGGATTTGGAAGGAAAACTGAATTAAAAGCAAAGTGATTAATGCAGATATGCTTGCTGAAAGACTGCGTGTGTCATCTGTCAGGCCTGGGAATGGAACCCTGCTTGTCTGGGTGAAAGGCAGGAACTTACCCACTGGACCAGACAGGCTTCCCTACCTCTAGCTGGTCAAATCTTCCCTATATCATGGTTATGATGTGTCCTTTGCAGTGGCAGCCATTGGCAATGACACCAAAGCCTGTCAGATGCTGATAGGGGATCTTGCACAACTGAAACCCATCAAGAGCCTGTAGCTCAGTGGCAAATTCTAGTGCCTTTGGTGCAGGACCCTACCCCTGGACAGGGTTCAAATCCAGCCACCACCGTTATAGTATGTTTAGATGGAAAAAATACAGTATTTGATTTTTTGCACGTAAAAAGAATATTTTTACTTAAAAAAAATACAGGAACAATTTAAGTCATTTTTTGATTGCATTAGTTGGGCACATTTACAAATCTTGCCACCCCCACCACCACCTGCCACCTCCCTCCTTTTGCTCAAGTAGTTTAAATAGGAGCAAGGCCTTATCTTCATTTATGAATGTATTCGTTGTTTCTTCAAAATGGTGTTCTGGAGAGCACAAATATGGCCTAAGGGGGGGCAGAATTGAGCTGTATTATGTGAGGAAGGTGCCATGCAGATAATAAAATAGGTTGAATGGTGTTGATTTAATGCAGGGTAAAATTTTGTGCAGGTGAAAGCGCCCTTATTAGCTGCAGTCAGAAGGTAGCATGTTGAATTTTGAAGTGATAGAAAAGGACAAAGTCATGCCTCTTATTGACTATGTCTTGAAAATGCATAATGCAGCAAGTGTGGGGAAGAGGCAGTTGGTTTGCAAGGATTTGCATGGCCAGGTCTGGCATGCTATGTTATTCTGTGCCTCTGACAGTGAGACCAGGACTGGGACTTTAGAAATCACAGTTTTAGCATGCAGTCTTTACAGTAGGCCCACGTAGGCCCACAAACGCCCATGTTCTGTATAGAGGATTACTGCAGGTAATTCTGGACCCTGCTAAGTGAGGGTGGGGTCCTTATCGGAAGGCCTTCGACTGGAACAATCCTTAGCCTAAGACAATTTGGCAACTTAAGAAATCTGCTGAAGACCATTTGTTGAAGGTCCTATCATCGCACCACTACGGAAGCTCAGAGAAGTAATCATGGGAGGAGATTATTTGCATAGGACTGCCCCTTTCTCAATCCTGTGATTATGCTGCAGTTGCCATATAACATTACTAGAGGGCAGCAGCATCAACATAAATCCAAAGAGAGGCTTTAAATCTGCTTGCTGAACTAGCTCTTGTTCTTGTTGAATTTTGTAGAGCCTGTAGAATGGAGGAGTGGAATGACTGAGTGAATGAGTATCGAGGAATGATTGGACTGTATTTGGGGTGAAGGGGTTGCAGGATTTGGAAGGAAAACTGAATTAAAAGCAAAGTGATTAAGGCAGATATGCTTGCTGAGAGACTGAGGGCCGTATTTATACTCTGGTTGCGCCGAATTTGCGTCGTTTTTTTCGACGCAAATTCGACGCTAAACTAACGCCAACTAACGCCATATTTATACTATGGCGTTAGACGCTTCGGGCGCCAAAGTGCCCGGAGTGAGCGTCATTTTTTAGCGTGAACCCCTTCCTTGCGTTAATGAGATGCAAGGGAGGCGTTCCCGTCTAAAAAAATGACTCCCAGGCCTTTACGTGGTATTTATACTCCCGGGCAAAAATGACGCCCGGGAGTGGGCGTGGCCAAAAACGGCGCATTTGCGCCGCTTTTTAACGCCTGGGTCAGGGATGGCGTTAAGGGACAAGTGGGCTCAAAATGAGCCCACAGTGCCCTCCCCTGCCCCCAGGGACCCCCCCTGCCACCCCTGCCCACCCCAGGAGGACACCCAAGGATGGAGGGACCCATCCCAGTGAAGTACAGGTAAGTTCAGGTAAGTATAATTTTTGTTATTTTTCAATTTTTTTTTGTGGCATAGGGGGGCCTTATTTGTGCCCCCCTACATGCCACTATGCCCAATGACCATGCCCAGGGGACATAAGTCCCCTGGGCATGGCCATTGGGCAAGGGGGCATGACTCCTATCTTTACAATGATAGGAGTCATGTTGATGGGGGATGGGCGTCGAAAAAAAATGGCGCAAGTCGAGTTACGACGATTTTTTCGACGTAACCTGACTTGCCCCATTTTAAGACGCCCATACACCATTTTCCCCCTACGCCGGCGCTGTCTGGTGTACGTGGTTTTTTTCCACGCAAACCAGGCAGCGCCGGTCTGCTTGCGTCGGCTAACGCCATTCCATAAATACGGCGCCCGCATGGCGCTTCAGAATGGCGTTAGACGGCGCAAAAATTTTTGACGCTAAACTGCGTTAGCGCAGTTTAGCGTCAAAAAGTATAAATATGGGCCTGAGTGTGTCATCTGTCAGGCCTGGGAATTGAACCCTGCTTGTCTGGGTGAAAGGCAGGAACTTACCCACTGGACCAGACAGGCTTCCCTATCTCTAACTGGTCAAATCTTCCCTATATCATGGTTATGATGTGTCCTTTGCAGTGGCAGCCGTTGGCAATGACACCAAAGCCTGTCAGATGCTGATAGGGGCTCTTGCACAACTGAAACCCACCAAGAGCCTGTAGCTCAGTGACAAATTCTAGTGCCTTTGGTGCAGGAACCTACCCCTGGACAGGGTTCAAATCCAGCCACCACCGTTAAAGTATGTTTAGATGGAAGAAATACAGTATTTGATTTTTTGCACGTAAAAAGAATATTTTTACTTAAAAAAAATACAGGAACAATTTAAGTCATTTTTTGATTGCATTAGTTGGGCACATTTACAAATCTTGCCACCCCCACCACCACCTGCCACCTCCCTCCTTTTGCTCAAGTAGTTTAAATAGGAGCAAGGCCTTATCTTCATTTATGAATGTATTCGTTGTTTCTTCAAAATGGTGTTCTGGAGAGCACAAATATGGCCTAAGGGGGGGCAGAATTGAGCTGTATTATGTGAGGAAGGTGCCATTCAGATAATAAAATAGGTTGAATGGTGTTGATTTAATGCAGGGTAAAATTTTGTGCAGGTGAAAGCGCCCTTATTAGCTGCAGTCAGAAGGTAGCATGTTGAATTTTGAAGTGATAGAAAAGGACAAAGTCATGCCTCTTATTGACTATGTCTTGAAAATGCATAATGCAGCAAGTGTGGGGAAGAGGCAGTTGGTTTGCAAGGATTTGCATGGCCAGGTCTGGCATGCTATGTTATGCTGTGCCTCTGACAGTGAGACCAGGACTGGGACTTTAGACATCACAGTTTTAGCATGCAGTCTTTACAGTAGGCCCACGTAGGCCCACAAACGCCCATGTTCTGTATAGAGGATTACTGCAGGTAATTCTGGACCCTGCTAAGTGAGGGTGGGGTCCTTATCGGAAGGCCTTCGACTGGAACAATCCTTAGCCTAAGACAATTTGGCAACTTAAGAAATCTGCTGAAGACCATTTGTTGAAGGTCCTATCATCGCACCACTACGGAAGCTCAGAGAAGTAATCATGGGAGGAGATTATTTGCATAGGACTGCCCCTTTCTCAATCCTGTGATTATGCTGCAGTTGCCATATAACATTACTAGAGGGCAGCAGCATCAACATAAATCCAAAGAGAGGCTTTAAATCTGCTTGCTGAACTAGCTCTTGTTCTTGTTGAATTTTGTAGAGCCTGTAGAATGGAGGAGTGGAATGACTGAGTGAATGAGTATCGAGGAATGATTGGACTGTATTTGGGGTGAAGGGGTTGCAGGATTTGGAAGGAAAACTGAATTAAAAGCAAAGTGATTAAGGCAGATATGCTTGCTGAGAGACTGAGGGCCGTATTTATACTCTGGTTGCGCCGAATTTGCGTCGTTTTTTTCGACGCAAATTCGACGCTAAACTAACGCCAACTAACGCCATATTTATACTATGGCGTTAGACGCTTCGGGCGCCAAAGTGCCCGGAGTGAGCGTCATTTTTTAGCGTGAACCCCTTCCTTGCGTTAATGAGATGCAAGGGAGGCGTTCCCGTCTAAAAAAATGACTCCCAGGCCTTTACGTGGTATTTATACTCCCGGGCAAAAACGACGCCCGGGAGTGGGCGTGGCCAAAAACGGCGCATTTGCGCCGCTTTTTAACGCCTGGGTCAGGGATGGCGTTAAGGGACAAGTGGGCTCAAAATGAGCCCACAGTGCCCTCCCCTGCCCCCAGGGACCCCCCCTGCCACCCCTGCCCACCCCAGGAGGACACCCAAGGATGGAGGGACCCATCCCAGTGAAGTACAGGTAAGTTCAGGTAAGTATAATTTTTGTTATTTTTCAATTTTTTTTTGTGGCATAGGGGGGCCTTATTTGTGCCCCCCTACATGCCACTATGCCCAATGACCATGCCCAGGGGACATAAGTCCCCTGGGCATGGCCATTGGGCAAGGCGGCATGACTCCTATCTTTACAATGATAGGAGTCATGTTGATGGGGGATGGGCGTCGAAAAAAAATGGCGCAAGTCGAGTTACGACGATTTTTTCGACGTAACCTGACTTGCCCCATTTTAAGACGCCCATACACCATTTTCCCCCTACGCCGGCGCTGTCTGGTGTACGTGGTTTTTTTCCACGCAAACCAGGCAGCGCCGGTCTGCTTGCGTCGGCTAACGCCATTCCATAAATACGGCGCCCGCATGGCGCTTCAGAATGGCGTTAGACGGCGCAAAAATTTTTGACGCTAAAATGCGTTAGCGCAGTTTAGCGTCAAAAAGTATAAATATGGGCCTGAGTGTGTCATCTGTCAGGCCTGGGAATTGAACCCTGCTTGTCTGGGTGAAAGGCAGGAACTTACCCACTGGACCAGACAGGCTTCCCTATCTCTAACTGGTCAAATCTTCCCTATATCATGGTTATGATGTGTCCTTTGCAGTGGCAGCCGTTGGCAATGACACCAAAGCCTGTCAGATGCTGATAGGGGCTCTTGCACAACTGAAACCCACCAAGAGCCTGTAGCTCAGTGACAAATTCTAGTGCCTTTGGTGCAGGAACCTACCCCTGGACAGGGTTCAAATCCAGCCACCACCGTTAAAGTATGTTTAGATGGAAGAAATACAGTATTTGATTTTTTGCACGTAAAAAGAATATTTTTACTTAAAAAAAATACAGGAACAATTTAAGTCATTTTTTGATTGCATTAGTTGGGCACATTTACAAATCTTGCCACCCCCACCACCACCTGCCACCTCCCTCCTTTTGCTCAAGTAGTTTAAATAGGAGCAAGGCCTTATCTTCATTTATGAATGTATTCGTTGTTTCTTCAAAATGGTGTTCTGGAGAGCACAAATATGGCCTAAGGGGGGGCAGAATTGAGCTGTATTATGTGAGGAAGGTGCCATTCAGATAATAAAATAGGTTGAATGGTGTTGATTTAATGCAGGGTAAAATTTTGTGCAGGTGAAAGCGCCCTTATTAGCTGCAGTCAGAAGGTAGCATGTTGAATTTTGAAGTGATAGAAAAGGACAAAGTCATGCCTCTTATTGACTATGTCTTGAAAATGCATAATGCAGCAAGTGTGGGGAAGAGGCAGTTGGTTTGCAAGGATTTGCATGGCCAGGTCTGGCATGCTATGTTATGCTGTGCCTCTGACAGTGAGACCAGGACTGGGACTTTAGACATCACAGTTTTAGCATGCAGTCTTTACAGTAGGCCCACATAGGCCCACGAACGCCCATGTACTGTATAGAGGATTACTGCAGGTAATTCTGGACCCTGCTAAGTGAGGGTGGGGTCCTTATCGGAAGGCCTTCGACTGGAACAATCCTTAGCCTAAGACAATTTGGCAACTTTAGAAATCTGCTGAAGACCATTTGTTGAAGGTCCTATCATCGCACCACTACGGAAGCTCAGAGAAGTAATCATGGGAGGAGATTATTTGCATAGGACTGCCCCTTTCTCAATCCTGTGATTATGCTGCAGTTGCCATATAACATTACTAGAGGGCAGCAGCATCAACATAAATCCAAAGAGAGGCTTTAAATCTGCTTGCTGAACTAGCTCTTGTTCTTGTTGAATTTTGTAGAGCCTGTAGAATGGAGGAGTGGAATGACTGAGTGAATGAGTATTGAGGAATGATTGGACTGTATTTGGGGTGAAGGGGTTGCAGGATTTGGAAGGAAAACTGAATTAAAAGCAAAGTTATTAATGCACATATGCTTGCTGAGAGACTGAGTGTGTCATCTGTCAGGCCTGGGAATTGAACCCTGCTTGTCTGTGTGAAAGGCAGGAACTTACCCACTGGACCAGACAGGCTTCCCTACCTCTAGCTGGTCAAATCTTCCCTATATCATGGTTATGATGTGTCCTTTGCAGTGGCAGCCATTGGCAATGACACCAAAGCCTGTCAGATGCTGATAGGGGATCTTGCACAACTGAAACCCATCAAGAGCCTGTAGCTCAGTGGCAAAGTCTAGTGCCTTTGGTGCAGGAACCTACCCCTGGACAGGGTTCAAATCCAGCCACCACCGTTATAGTATGTTTAGATGGAAAAAATACAGTATTTGATTTTTTGCACGTAAAAAGAATATTTTTACTTAAAAAAAATACAGGAACAATTTAAGTCATTTTTTGATTGCATTAGTTGGGCACATTTACAAATCTTGCCACCCCCACCACCACCTGCCACCTCCCTCCTTTTGCTCAAGTAGTTTAAATAGGAGCAAGGCCTTATCTTCATTTATGAATGTATTCGTTGTTTCTTCAAAATGGTGTTCTGGAGAGCACAAATATGGCCTAAGGGGGGGCAGAATTGAGCTGTATTATGTGAGGAAGGTGCCATGCAGATAATAAAATAGGTTGAATGGTGTTGATTTAATGCAGGGTAAAATTTTGTGCAGGTGAAAGCGCCCTTATTAGCTGCAGTCAGAAGGTAGCATGTTGAATTTTGAAGTGATAGAAAAGGACAAAGTCATGCCTCTTATTGACTATGTCTTGAAAATGCATAACGCAGCAAGTGTGGGGAAGAGGCAGTTGGTTTGCAAGGATTTGCATGGCCAGGTCTGGCATGCTATGTTATGCTGTGCCTCTGACAGTGAGACCAGAACTGGGACTTTAGACATCACAGTTTTAGCATGCAGTCTTTACAGTAGGCCCACGAACGCCCATGTTCTATATAGAGGATTACTGCAGGTAATTCTGGACCCTGCTAAGTGAGGGTGGGGTCCTTATCGGAAGGCCTTCGACTGGAACAATCCTTAGCCTAAGACAATTTGGCAACTTTAGAAATCTGCTAAAGACCATTTGTTGAAGGTCCTATCATCGCACCACTACGGAAGCTCAGAGAAGTAATCATGGGAGGAGATTATTTGCATAGGACTGCCCCTTTCTCAATCCTGTGATTATGCTGCAGTTGCCATATAACATTACTAGAGGGCAGCAGCATCAACATAAATCCAAAGAGAGGCTTTAAATCTGCTTGCTGAACTAGCTCTTGTTCTTGTTGAATTTTGTAGAGCCTGTAGAATGGAGGAGTGGAATGACTGAGTGAATGAGTATCGAGGGATGATTGGACTGTATTTGGGGTGAAGGGGTTGCAGGATTTGGAAGGAAAACTGAATTAAAAGCAAAGTGATTAATGCAGATATGCTTGCTGAGAGACTGAGTGTGTCATCTGTCAGGCCTGGGAATTGAACCCTGCTTGTCTGTGTGAAAGGCAGGAACTTACCCACTGGACCAGACAGGCTTCCCTACCTCTAGCTGGTCAAATCTTCCCTATATCATGGTTATGATGTGTCCTTTGCAGTGGCAGCCATTGGCAATGACACCAAAGCCTGTCAGATGCTGATAGGGGATCTTGCACAACTGAAACCCATCAAGAGCCTGTAGCTCAGTGGCAAAGTCTAGTGCCTTTGGTGCAGGAACCTACCCCTGGACAGGGTTCAAATCCAGCCACCACCGTTATAGTATGTTTAGATGGAAAAAATACAGTATTTGATTTTTTGCACGTAAAAAGAATATTTTTACTTAAAAAAAATACAGGAACAATTTAAGTCATTTTTTGATTGCATTAGTTGGGCACATTTACAAATCTTGCCACCCCCACCACCACCTGCCACCTCCCTCCTTTTGCTCAAGTAGTTTAAATAGGAGCAAGGCCTTATCTTCATTTATGAATGTATTCGTTGTTTCTTCAAAATGGTGTTCTGGAGAGCACAAATATGGCCTAAGGGGGGGCAGAATTGAGCTGTATTATGTGAGGAAGGTGCCATGCAGATAATAAAATAGGTTGAATGGTGTTGATTTAATGCAGGGTAAAATTTTGTGCAGGTGAAAGCGCCCTTATTAGCTGCAGTCAGAAGGTAGCATGTTGAATTTTGAAGTGATAGAAAAGGACAAAGTCATGCCTCTTATTGACTATGTCTTGAAAATGCATAACGCAGCAAGTGTGGGGAAGAGGCAGTTGGTTTGCAAGGATTTGCATGGCCAGGTCTGGCATGCTATGTTATGCTGTGCCTCTGACAGTGAGACCAGAACTGGGACTTTAGACATCACAGTTTTAGCATGCAGTCTTTACAGTAGGCCCACAAACGCCCACGAACGCCCATGTTCTATATAGAGGATTACTGCAGGTAATTCTGGACCCTGCTAAGTGAGGGTGGGGTCCTTATCGGAAGGCCTTCGACTGGAACAATCCTTAGCCTAAGACAATTTGGCAACTTTAGAAATCTGTTAAAGACCATTTGTTGAAGGTCCTATCATCGCACCACTACGGAAGCTCAGAGAAGTAATCATGGGAGGAGATTATTTGCATAGGACTGCCCCTTTCTCAATCCTGTGATTATGCTGCAGTTGCCATATAACATTACTAGAGGGCAGCAGCATCAACATAAATCCAAAGAGAGGCTTTAAATCTGCTTGCTGAACTAGCTCTTGTTCTTGTTGAATTTTGTAGAGCCTGTAGAATGGAGGAGTGGAATGACTGAGTGAATGAGTATCGAGGAATGATTGGACTGTATTTGGGGGGAAGGGGTTGCAGGATTTGGAAGGAAAACTGAATTAAAAGCAAAGTGATTAATGCAGATATGCTTGCTGAGAGACTGAGTGTGTCATCTGTCAGGCCTGGGAATTGAACCCTGCTTGTCTGGGTGAAAGGCAGGAACTTACCCACTGGACCAGACAGGCTTCCCTATCTCTAGCTGGTCAAATCTTCCCTATATCATGGTTATGATGTGTCCTCTGCAGTGGCAGCCATTGGCAATGACACCAAAGCCTCTCAGATGCTGATAGGGGCACTTGCACAACTAAAACCCACCAAGAGCCTGTAACTCAGTGGCAAAGTCTAGTGCCTTTGGTGCAGGAACCTACCCCTGGACAGGGTTCAAATCCAGCCACCACCGTTATAGTATGTTTAGATGGAAAAAATACAGTATTTGATTTTTTGCACGTAAAAAGAATATTTTTACTTAAAAAAAATACAGGAACAATTTAAGTCATTTTTTGATTGCATTAGTTGGGCACATTTACAAATCTTGCCACCCCCACCACCACCTGCCACCTCCCTCCTTTTGCTCAAGTAGTTTAAATAGGAGCAAGGCCTTATCTTCATTTATGAATGTATTCGTTGTTTCTTCAAAATGGTGTTCTGGAGAGCACAAATATGGCCTAAGGGGGGGCAGAATTGAGCTGTATTATGTGAGGAAGGTGCCATTCAGATAATAAAATAGGTTGAATGGTGTTGATTTAATGCAGGGTAAAATTTTGTGCAGGTGAAAGCGCCCTTATTAGCTGCAGTCAGAAGGTAGCATGTTGAATTTTGAAGTGATAGAAAAGGACAAAGTCATGCCTCTTATTGACTATGTCTTGAAAATGCATAATGCAGCAAGTGTGGGGAAGAGGCAGTTGGTTTGCAAGGATTTGCATGGCCAGGTCTGGCATGCTATGTTATGCTGTGCCTCTGACAGTGAGACCAGGACTGGGACTTTAGACATCACAGTTTTAGCATGCAGTCTTTACAGTAGGCCCACATAGGCCCACGAACGCCCATGTACTGTATAGAGGATTACTGCAGGTAATTCTGGACCCTGCTAAGTGAGGGTGGGGTCCTTATCGGAAGGCCTTCGACTGGAACAATCCTTAGCCTAAGACAATTTGGCAACTTTAGAAATCTGCTGAAGACCATTTGTTGAAGGTCCTATCATCGCACCACTACGGAAGCTCAGAGAAGTAATCATGGGAGGAGATTATTTGCATAGGACTGCCCCTTTCTCAATCCTGTGATTATGCTGCAGTTGCCATATAACATTACTAGAGGGCAGCAGCATCAACATAAATCCAAAGAGAGGCTTTAAATCTGCTTGCTGAACTAGCTCTTGTTCTTGTTGAATTTTGTAGAGCCTGTAGAATGGAGGAGTGGAATGACTGAGTGAATGAGTATCGAGGAATGATTGGACTGTATTTGGGGTGAAGGGGTTGCAGGATTTGGAAGGAAAACTGAATTAAAAGCAAAGTGATTAATGCAGATATGCTTGCTGAGAGACTGAGTGTGTCATCTGTCAGGCCTGGGAATTGAACCCTGCTTGTCTGGGTGAAAGGCAGGAACTTACCCACTGGACCAGACAGGCTTCCCTACCTCTAGCTGGTCAAATCTTCCCTATATCATGGTTATGATGTGTCCTTTGCAGTGGCAGCCATTAGCAATGACACCAAAGCCTGTCAGATGCTGATAGGGGATCTTGCACAACTGAAACCCATCAAGAGCCTGTAGCTCAGTGGCAAAGTCTAGTGCCTTTGGTGCAGGAACCTACCCCTGGACAGGGTTCAAATCCAGCCACCACCGTTATAGTATGTTTAGATGGAAAAAATACAGTATTTGATTTTTTGCACGTAAAAAGAATATTTTTACTTAAAAAAAATACAGGAACAATTTAAGTCATTTTTTGATTGCATTAGTTGGGCACATTTACAAATCTTGCCACCCCCACCACCACCTGCCACCTCCCTCCTTTTGCTCAAGTAGTTTAAATAGGAGCAAGGCCTTATCTTCATTTATGAATGTATTCGTTGTTTCTTCAAAATGGTGTTCTGGAGAGCACAAATATGGCCTAAGGGGGGGCAGAATTGAGCTGTATTATGTGAGGAAGGTGCCATGCAGATAATAAAATAGGTTGAATGGTGTTGATTTAATGCAGGGTAAAATTTTGTGCAGGTGAAAGGGCCGTTATTAGCTGCAGTCAGAAGGTAGCATGTTGAATTTTGAAGTGATAGAAAAGGACAAAGTCATGCCTCTTATTGACTATGTCTTGAAAATGCATAATGCAGCAAGTGTGGGGAAGAGGCAGTTGGTTTGCAAGGATTTGCATGGCCAGGTCTGGCATGCTATGTTATGCTGTGCCTCTGACAGTGAGACCAGGACTGGGACTTTAGACATCACAGTTTTAGCATTCAGTCTTTACAGTAGGCCCACGTAGGCCCACAAACACCCATGTTCTGTATAGAGGATTACTGCAGGTAATTCTGGACCCTGCTAAGTGAGGGTGGGGTCCTTATCGGAAGGCCTTCGACTGGAACAATCCTTAGCCTAAGACAATTTGGCAACTTTAGAAATCTGCTGAAGACCATTTGTTGAAGGTCCTATCATCGCACCACTACGGAAGCTCAGAGAAGTAATCATGGGAGGAGATTATTTGCATAGGACTGCCCCTTTCTCAATCCTGTGATTATGCTGCAGTTGCCATATAACATTACTAGAGGGCAGGAGCATCAACATAAATCCAAAGAGAGGCTTTAAATCTGCTTGCTGAACTAGCTCTTGTTCTTGTTGAATTTTGTAGAGCCTGTAGAATGGAGGAGTGGAATGACTGAGTGAATGAGTATCGAGGAATGATTGGACTGTATTTGGGGTGAAGGGGTTGCAGGATTTGGAAGGAAAACTGAATTAAAAGCAAAGTGATTAATGCAGATATGCTTGCTGAGAGACTGAGTGTGTCATCTGTCAGGCCTGGGAATTGAACGCTGCTTGTCTGGGAGAAAGGCAGGAACTTACCCACTGGACCAGACAGGCCTCCCTATCTCTAGCTGGTCAAATCTTCCCTATATCATGGTTATGATGTGTCCTCTGCAGTGGCAGCCATTGGCAATGACACCAAAGCCTGTCAGATGCTGATAGGGGCTCTTGCACAACTGAAACCCACCAAGAGCCTGTAGCTCAGTGGCAAATTCTACTGCCTTTGGTGCAGGAACCTATCCCTGGACAGGGTTCGAATCCAGCCACCACCGTTAAAGTATGTTTAGATGGAAATAATACAGTATTTGATTTTTTGCACGTAAAAAGAATATTTTTACTTAAAAAAAATACAGGAACAATTTAAGTCATTTTTTGATTGCATTAGTTGGGCACATTTACAAATCTTGCCACCCCCACCACCACCTGCCACCTCCCTCCTTTTGCTCAAGTAGTTTAAATAGGAGCAAGGCCTTATCTTCATTTATGAATGTATTCGTTGTTTCTTCAAAATGGTGTTCTGGAGAGCACAAATATGGCCTAAGGGGGGGCAGAATTGAGCTGTATTATGTGAGGAAGGTGCCATTCAGATAATAAAATAGGTTGAATGGTGTTGATTTAATGCAGGGTAAAATTTTGCGCAGGTGAAAGCGCCCTTATTAGCTGCAGTCAGAAGGTAGCATGTTGAATTTTGAAGTGATAGAAAAGGACAAAGTCATGCCTCTTATTGACTATGTCTTGAAAATGCATAATGCAGCAAGTGTGGGGAAGAGGCAGTTGGTTTGCAAGGATTTGCATGGCCAAGTCTAGCATGCTATGTTATGCTGTGCCTCTGACAGTGAGACCAGGACTGGGACTTTAGACATCACAGTTTTAGCATGCAGTCTTTACAGTAGGCCCACATAGGCCCACGAACGCCCATGTACTGTATAGAGGATTACTGCAGGTAATTCTGGACCCTGCTAAGTGAGGGTGGGGTCCTTATCGGAAGGCCTTCGACTGGAACAATCCTTAGCCTAAGACAATTTGGCAACTTTAGAAATCTGCTGAAGACCATTTGTTGAAGGTCCTATCATCGCACCACTACGGAAGCTCAGAGAAGTAATCATGGGAGGAGATTATTTGCATAGGACTGCCCCTTTCTCAATCCTGTGATTATGCTGCAGTTGCCATATAACATTACTAGAGGGCAGCAGCATCAACATAAATCCAAAGAGAGGCTTTAAATCTGCTTGCTGAACTAGCTCTTGTTCTTGTTGAATTTTGTAGAGCCTGTAGAATGGAGGAGTGGAATGACTGAGTGAATGAGTATCGAGGAATGATTGGACTGTATTTGGGGTGAAGGGGTTGCAGGATTTGGAAGGAAAACTTAATTAAAAGCAAAGTGATTAATGCAGATATGCTTGCTGAGAGACTGAGTGTGTCATCTGTCAGGCCTGGCAATTGAACCCTGCTTGTCTGGGTGAAAGGCAGGAACTTACCCACTGGACCAGACAGGCTTCCCTACCTCTAGCTGGTCAAATCTTCCCTATATCATGGTTATGATGTGTCCTTTGCAGTGGCAGCCATTGGCAATGACGCCAAAGCCTGTCAGATGCTGATAGGGGCTCTTGCACAACTGAAACCCATCAAGAGCCTGTAGCTCAGTGGCAAAGTCTAGTGCTTTTGGTGCAGGAACCTACCCCTGCACAGGGTTCAAATCCAGCCACCACCGTTATAGTATGTTTAGATGGAAAAAATACAGTATTTGATTTTTTGCACGTAAAAAGAATATTTTTACTTAAAAAAAATACAGGAACAATTTAAGTCATTTTTTGATTGCATTAGTTGGGCACATTTACAAATCTTGCCACCCCCACCACCACCTGCCACCTCCCTCCTTTTGCTCAAGTAGTTTAAATAGGAGCAAGGCCTTATCTTCATTTATGAATGTATTCGTTGTTTCTTCAAAATGGTGTTCTGGAGAGCACAAATATGGCCTAAGGGGGGGCAGAATTGAGCTGTATTATGTGAGGAAGGTGCCATGCAGATAATAAAATAGGTTGAATGGTGTTGATTTAATGCAGGGTAAAATTTTGTGCAGGTGAAAGCGCCGTTATTAGCTGCAGTCAGAAGGTAGCATGTTGAATTTTGAAGTGATAGAAAAGGACAAAGTCATGCCTCTTATTGACTATGTCTTGAAAATGCATAATGCAGCAAGTGTGGGGAAGAGGCAGTTGGTTTGCAAGGATTTGCATGGCCAGGTCTGGCATGCTATGTTATGCTGTGCCTCTGACAGTGAGACCAGGACTGGGACTTTAGACATCACAGTTTTAGCATTCAGTCTTTACAGTAGGCCCACGTAGGCCCACAAACACCCATGTTCTGTATAGAGGATTACTGCAGGTAATTCTGGACCCTGCTAAGTGAGGGTGGGGTCCTTATCGGAAGGCCTTCGACTGGAACAATCCTTAGCCTAAGACAATTTGGCAACTTTAGAAATCTGCTAAAGACCATTTGTTGAAGGTCCTATCATCGCACCACTACGGAAGCTCAGAGAAGTAATCATGGGAGGAGATTATTTGCATAGGACTGCCCCTTTCTCAATCCTGTGATTATGCTGCAGTTGCCATATAACATTACTAGAGGGCAGCAGCATCAACATAAATCCAAAGAGAGGCTTTAAATCTGCTTGCTGAACTAGCTCTTGTTCTTGTTGAATTTTGTAGAGCCTGTAGAATGGAGGAGTGGAATGACTGAGTGAATGAGTATCGAGGAATGATTGGACTGTATTTGGGGTGAAGGGGTTGCAGGATTTGGAAGGAAAACTGAATTAAAAGCAAAGTGATTAATGCAGATATGCTTGCTGAGAGACTGAGAGTGTCATCTGTCAGGCCTGGGAATTGAACGCTGCTTGTCTGGGTGAAAGGCAGGAACTTACCCACTGGACCAGACAGGCTTCCCTATCTCTAGCTGGTCAAATCTTCCCTATATCATGGTTATGATGTGTCCTCTGCAGTGGCAGCCATTGGCAATGACACCAAAGCCTGTCAGATGCTGATAGGGGCTCTGGCACAACTGAAACCCACCAAGAGCCTGTAGCTCAGTGGCAAATTCTACTGCCTTTGGTGCAGGAACCTATCCCTGGACAGGGTTCGAATCCAGCCACCACCGTTAAAGTATGTTTAGATGGAAATTATACAGTATTTGATTTTTTGCACGTAAAAAGAATATTTTTACTTAAAAAAAATACAGGAACAATTTAAGTCATTTTTTGATTGCATTAGTTGGGCACATTTACAAATCTTGCCACCCCCACCACCACCTGCCACCTCCCTCCTTTTGCTCAAGTAGTTTAAATAGGAGCAAGGCCTTATCTTCATTTATGAATGTATTCGTTGTTTCTTCAAAATGGTGTTCTGGAGAGCACAAATATGGCCTAAGGGGGGGCAGAATTGAGCTGTATTATGTGAGGAAGGTGCCATTCAGATAATAAAATAGGTTGAATGGTGTTGATTTAATGCAGGGTAAAATTTTGTGCAGGTGAAAGCACCCTTATTAGCTGCAGTCAGAAGGTAGCATGTTGAATTTTGAAGTGATAGAAAAGGACAAAGTCATGCCTCTTATTGACTATGTCTTGAAAATGCATAATGCAGCAAGTGTGGGGAAGAGGCAGTTGGTTTGCAAGGATTTGCATGGCCAAGTCTGGCATGCTATGTTATGCTGTGCCTCTGACAGTGAGACCAGGACTGGGACTTTAGACATCACAGTTTTAGCATGCAGTCTTTACAGTAGGCCCACATAGGCCCACGAACGCCCATGTACTGTATAGAGGATTACTGCAGGTAATTCTGGACCCTGCTAAGTGAGGGTGGGGTCCTTATCGGAAGGCCTTCGACTGGAACAATCCTTAGCCTAAGACAATTTGGCAACTTTAGAAATCTGCTGAAGACCATTTGTTGAAGGTCCTATCATCGCACCACTACGGAAGCTCAGAGAAGTAATCATGGGAGGAGATTATTTGCATAGGACTGCCCCTTTCTCAATCCTGTGATTATGCTGCAGTTGCCATATAACATTACTAGAGGGCAGCAGCATCAACATAAATCCAAAGAGAGGCTTTAAATCTGCTTGCTGAACTAGCTCTTGTTCTTGTTGAATTTTGTAGAGCCTGTAGAATGGAGGAGTGGAATGACTGAGTGAATGAGTATCGAGGAATGATTGGACTGTATTTGGGGTGAAGGGGTTGCAGGATTTGGAAGGAAAACTTAATTAAAAGCAAAGTGATTAATGCAGATATGCTTGCTGAGAGACTGAGTGTGTCATCTGTCAGGCCTGGGAATTGAACCCTGCTTGTCTGGGTGAAAGGCAGGAACTTACCCACTGGACCAGACAGGCTTCCCTACCTCTAGCTGGTCAAATCTTCCCTATATCATGGTTATGATGTGTCCTTTGCAGTGGCAGCCATTGGCAATGACACCTAAGCCTGTCAGATGCTGATAGGGGCTCTTGCACAACTGAAACCCATCAAGAGCCTGTAGCTCAGTGGCAAAGTCTAGTGCCTTTGGTGCAGGAACCTACCTCTGGACAGGGTTCAAATCCAGCCACCACCGTTATAGTATGTTTAGATGGAAAAAATACAGTATTTGATTTTTTGCACGTAAAAAGAATATTTTTACTTAAAAAAAATACAGGAACAATTTAAGTCATTTTTTGATTGCATTAGTTGGGCACATTTACAAATCTTGCCACCCCCACCACCACCTGCCACCTCCCTCCTTTTGCTCAAGTAGTTTAAATAGGAGCAAGGCCTTATCTTCATTTATGAATGTATTCGTTGTTTCTTCAAAATGGTGTTCTGGAGAGCACAAATATGGCCTAAGGGGGGGCAGAATTGAGCTGTATTATGTGAGGAAGGTGCCATTCAGATAATAAAATAGGTTGAATGGTGTTGATTTAATGCAGGGTAAAATTTTGCGCAGGTGAAAGCGCCCTTATTAGCTGCAGTCAGAAGGTAGCATGTTGAATTTTGAAGTGATAGAAAAGGACAAAGTCATGCCTCTTATTGACTATGTCTTGAAAATGCATAATGCAGCAAGTGTGGGGAAGAGGCAGTTGGTTTGCAAAGATTTGCATGGCCAAGTCTAGCATGCTATGTTATGCTGTGCCTCTGACAGTGAGACCAGGACTGGGACTTTAGACATCACAGTTTTAGCATGCAGTCTTTACAGTAGGCCCACATAGGCCCACGAACGCCCATGTACTGTATAGAGGATTACTGCAGGTAATTCTGGACCCTGCTAAGTGAGGGTGGGGTCCTTATCGGAAGGCCTTCGACTGGAACAATCCTTAGCCTAAGACAATTTGGCAACTTTAGAAATCTGCTGAAGACCATTTGTTGAAGGTCCTATCATCGCACCACTACGGAAGCTCAGAGAAGTAATCATGGGAGGAGATTA
Source organism: Pleurodeles waltl (assembly GCF_031143425.1). Lineage (NCBI taxonomy): Eukaryota > Metazoa > Chordata > Amphibia > Caudata > Salamandridae > Pleurodeles > Pleurodeles waltl. The sequence goes on along the minus strand of NW_027150409.1, from coordinate 197,811 downwards.
TTTGCATAGGACTGCCCCTTTCTCAATCCTGTGATTATGCTGCAGTTGCCATATAACATTACTAGAGGGCAGGAGCATCAACATAAATCCAAAGAGAGGCTTTAAATCTGCTTGCTGAACTAGCTCTTGTTCTTGTTGAATTTTGTAGAGCCTGTAGAATGGAGGAGTGGAATGACTGAGTGAATGAGTATCGAGGAATGATTGGACTGTATTTGGGGTGAAGGGGTTGCAGGATTTGGAAGGAAAACTGAATTAAAAGCAAAGTGATTAATGCAGATATGCTTGCTGAGAGACTGAGTGTGTCATCTGTCAGGCCTGGGAATTGAACGCTGCTTGTCTGGGAGAAAGGCAGGAACTTACCCACTGGACCAGACAGGCCTCCCTATCTCTAGCTGGTCAAATCTTCCCTATATCATGGTTATGATGTGTCCTCTGCAGTGGCAGCCATTGGCAATGACACCAAAGCCTGTCAGATGCTGATAGGGGCTCTTGCACAACTGAAACCCACCAAGAGCCTGTAGCTCAGTGGCAAATTCTACTGCCTTTGGTGCAGGAACCTATCCCTGGACAGGGTTCGAATCCAGCCACCACCGTTAAAGTATGTTTAGATGGAAATAATACAGTATTTGATTTTTTGCACGTAAAAAGAATATTTTTACTTAAAAAAAATACAGGAACAATTTAAGTCATTTTTTGATTGCATTAGTTGGGCACATTTACAAATCTTGCCACCCCCACCACCACCTGCCACCTCCCTCCTTTTGCTCAAGTAGTTTAAATAGGAGCAAGGCCTTATCTTCATTTATGAATGTATTCGTTGTTTCTTCAAAATGGTGTTCTGGAGAGCACAAATATGGCCTAAGGGGGGGCAGAATTGAGCTGTATTATGTGAGGAAGGTGCCATTCAGATAATAAAATAGGTTGAATGGTGTTGATTTAATGCAGGGTAAAATTTTGCGCAGGTGAAAGCGCCCTTATTAGCTGCAGTCAGAAGGTAGCATGTTGAATTTTGAAGTGATAGAAAAGGACAAAGTCATGCCTCTTATTGACTATGTCTTGAAAATGCATAATGCAGCAAGTGTGGGGAAGAGGCAGTTGGTTTGCAAGGATTTGCATGGCCAAGTCTAGCATGCTATGTTATGCTGTGCCTCTGACAGTGAGACCAGGACTGGGACTTTAGACATCACAGTTTTAGCATGCAGTCTTTACAGTAGGCCCACATAGGCCCACGAACGCCCATGTACTGTATAGAGGATTACTGCAGGTAATTCTGGACCCTGCTAAGTGAGGGTGGGGTCCTTATCGGAAGGCCTTCGACTGGAACAATCCTTAGCCTAAGACAATTTGGCAACTTTAGAAATCTGCTGAAGACCATTTGTTGAAGGTCCTATCATCGCACCACTACGGAAGCTCAGAGAAGTAATCATGGGAGGAGATTATTTGCATAGGACTGCCCCTTTCTCAATCCTGTGATTATGCTGCAGTTGCCATATAACATTACTAGAGGGCAGCAGCATCAACATAAATCCAAAGAGAGGCTTTAAATCTGCTTGCTGAACTAGCTCTTGTTCTTGTTGAATTTTGTAGAGCCTGTAGAATGGAGGAGTGGAATGACTGAGTGAATGAGTATCGAGGAATGATTGGACTGTATTTGGGGTGAAGGGGTTGCAGGATTTGGAAGGAAAACTTAATTAAAAGCAAAGTGATTAATGCAGATATGCTTGCTGAGAGACTGAGTGTGTCATCTGTCAGGCCTGGCAATTGAACCCTGCTTGTCTGGGTGAAAGGCAGGAACTTACCCACTGGACCAGACAGGCTTCCCTACCTCTAGCTGGTCAAATCTTCCCTATATCATGGTTATGATGTGTCCTTTGCAGTGGCAGCCATTGGCAATGACGCCAAAGCCTGTCAGATGCTGATAGGGGCTCTTGCACAACTGAAACCCATCAAGAGCCTGTAGCTCAGTGGCAAAGTCTAGTGCCTTTGGTGCAGGAACCTACCCCTGGACAGGGTTCAAATCCAGCCACCACCGTTATAGTATGTTTAGATGGAAAAAATACAGTATTTGATTTTTTGCACGTAAAAAGAATATTTTTACTTAAAAAAAATACAGGAACAATTTAAGTCATTTTTTGATTGCATTAGTTGGGCACATTTACAAATCTTGCCACCCCCACCACCACCTGCCACCTCCCTCCTTTTGCTCAAGTAGTTTAAATAGGAGCAAGGCCTTATCTTCATTTATGAATGTATTCGTTGTTTCTTCAAAATGGTGTTCTGGAGAGCACAAATATGGCCTAAGGGGGGGCAGAATTGAGCTGTATTATGTGAGGAAGGTGCCATGCAGATAATAAAATAGGTTGAATGGTGTTGATTTAATGCAGGGTAAAATTTTGTGCAGGTGAAAGCGCCGTTATTAGCTGCAGTCAGAAGGTAGCATGTTGAATTTTGAAGTGATAGAAAAGGACAAAGTCATGCCTCTTATTGACTATGTCTTGAAAATGCATAATGCAGCAAGTGTGGGGAAGAGGCAGTTGGTTTGCAAGGATTTGCATGGCCAGGTCTGGCATGCTATGTTATGCTGTGCCTCTGACAGTGAGACCAGGACTGGGACTTTAGACATCACAGTTTTAGCATTCAGTCTTTACAGTAGGCCCACGTAGGCCCACAAACACCCATGTTCTGTATAGAGGATTACTGCAGGTAATTCTGGACCCTGCTAAGTGAGGGTGGGGTCCTTATCGGAAGGCCTTCGACTGGAACAATCCTTAGCCTAAGACAATTTGGCAACGTTAGAAATCTGCTAAAGACCATTTGTTGAAGGTCCTATCATCGCACCACTACGGAAGCTCAGAGAAGTAATCATGGGAGGAGATTATTTGCATAGGACTGCCCCTTTCTCAATCCTGTGATTATGCTGCAGTTGCCATATAACATTACTAGAGGGCAGCAGCATCAACATAAATCCAAAGAGAGGCTTTAAATCTGCTTGCTGAACTAGCTCTTGTTCTTGTTGAATTTTGTAGAGCCTGTAGAATGGAGGAGTGGAATGACTGAGTGAATGAGTATCGAGGAATGATTGGACTGTATTTGGGGTGAAGGGGTTGCAGGATTTGGAAGGAAAACTGAATTAAAAGCAAAGTGATTAATGCAGATATGCTTGCTGAGAGACTGAGAGTGTCATCTGTCAGGCCTGGGAATTGAACGCTGCTTGTCTGGGTGAAAGGCAGGAACTTACCCACTGGACCAGACAGGCTTCCCTATCTCTAGCTGGTCAAATCTTCCCTATATCATGGTTATGATGTGTCCTCTGCAGTGGCAGCCATTGGCAATGACACCAAAGCCTGTCAGATGCTGATAGGGGCTCTGGCACAACTGAAACCCACCAAGAGCCTGTAGCTCAGTGGCAAATTCTACTGCCTTTGGTGCAGGAACCTATCCCTGGACAGGGTTCGAATCCAGCCACCACCGTTAAAGTATGTTTAGATGGAAATTATACAGTATTTGATTTTTTGCACGTAAAAAGAATATTTTTACTTAAAAAAAATACAGGAACAATTTAAGTCATTTTTTGATTGCATTAGTTGGGCACATTTACAAATCTTGCCACCCCCACCACCACCTGCCACCTCCCTCCTTTTGCTCAAGTAGTTTAAATAGGAGCAAGGCCTTATCTTCATTTATGAATGTATTCGTTGTTTCTTCAAAATGGTGTTCTGGAGAGCACAAATATGGCCTAAGGGGGGGCAGAATTGAGCTGTATTATGTGAGGAAGGTGCCATTCAGATAATAAAATAGGTTGAATGGTGTTGATTTAATGCAGGGTAAAATTTTGTGCAGGTGAAAGCACCCTTATTAGCTGCAGTCAGAAGGTAGCATGTTGAATTTTGAAGTGATAGAAAAGGACAAAGTCATGCCTCTTATTGACTATGTCTTGAAAATGCATAATGCAGCAAGTGTGGGGAAGAAGCAGTTGGTTTGCAAGGATTTGCATGGCCAAGTCTGGCATGCTATGTTATGCTGTGCCTCTGACAGTGAGACCAGGACTGGGACTTTAGACATCACAGTTTTAGCATGCAGTCTTTACAGTAGGCCCACATAGGCCCACGAACGCCCATGTACTGTATAGAGGATTACTGCAGGTAATTCTGGACCCTGCTAAGTGAGGGTGGGGTCCTTATCGGAAGGCCTTCGACTGGAACAATCCTTAGCCTAAGACAATTTGGCAACTTTAGAAATCTGCTGAAGACCATTTGTTGAAGGTCCTATCATCGCACCACTACGGAAGCTCAGAGAAGTAATCATGGGAGGAGATTATTTGCATAGGACTGCCCCTTTCTCAATCCTGTGATTATGCTGCAGTTGCCATATAACATTACTAGAGGGCAGCAGCATCAACATAAATCCAAAGAGAGGCTTTAAATCTGCTTGCTGAACTAGCTCTTGTTCTTGTTGAATTTTGTAGAGCCTGTAGAATGGAGGAGTGGAATGACTGAGTGAATGAGTATCGAGGAATGATTGGACTGTATTTGGGGTGAAGGGGTTGCAGGATTTGGAAGGAAAACTTAATTAAAAGCAAAGTGATTAATGCAGATATGCTTGCTGAGAGACTGAGTGTGTCATCTGTCAGGCCTGGGAATTGAACCCTGCTTGTCTGGGTGAAAGGCAGGAACTTACCCACTGGACCAGACAGGCTTCCCTACCTCTAGCTGGTCAAATCTTCCCTATATCATGGTTATGATGTGTCCTCTGCAGTGGCAGCCATTGGCAATGACACCAAAGCCTGTCAGATGCTGATAGGGGCTCTTGCACAACTGAAACCCATCAAGAGCCTGTAGCTCAGTGGCAAAGTCAAGTGCCTTTGGTGCAGGAACCTACCTCTGGACAGGGTTCAAATCCAGCCACCACCGTTATAGTATGTTTAGATGGAAAAAATACAGTATTTGATTTTTTGCACGTAAAAAGAATATTTTTACTTAAAAAAAATACAGGAACAATTTAAGTCATTTTTTGATTGCATTAGTTGGGCACATTTACAAATCTTGCCACCCCCACCACCACCTGCCACCTCCCTCCTTTTGCTCAAGTAGTTTAAATAGGAGCAAGGCCTTATCTTCATTTATGAATGTATTCGTTGTTTCTTCAAAATGGTGTTCTGGAGAGCACAAATATGGCCTAAGGGGGGGCAGAATTGAGCTGTATTATGTGAGGAAGGTGCCATTCAGATAATAAAATAGGTTGAATGGTGTTGATTTAATGCAGGGTAAAATTTTGCGCAGGTGAAAGCGCCCTTATTAGCTGCAGTCAGAAGGTAGCATGTTGAATTTTGAAGTGATAGAAAAGGACAAAGTCATGCCTCTTATTGACTATGTCTTGAAAATGCATAATGCAGCAAGTGTGGGGAAGAGGCAGTTGGTTTGCAAAGATTTGCATGGCCAAGTCTAGCATGCTATGTTATGCTGTGCCTCTGACAGTGAGACCAGGACTGGGACTTTAGACATCACAGTTTTAGCATGCAGTCTTTACAGTAGGCCCACATAGGCCCACGAACGCCCATGTACTGTATAGAGGATTACTGCAGGTAATTCTGGACCCTGCTAAGTGAGGGTGGGGTCCTTATCGGAAGGCCTTCGACTGGAACAATCCTTAGCCTAAGACAATTTGGCAACTTTAGAAATCTGCTGAAGACCATTTGTTGAAGGTCCTATCATCGCACCACTACGGAAGCTCAGAGAAGTAATCATGGGAGGAGATTATTTGCATAGGACTGCCCCTTTCTCAATCCTGTGATTATGCTGCAGTTGCCATATAACATTACTAGAGGGCAGCAGCATCAACATAAATCCAAAGAGAGGCTTTAAATCTGCTTGCTGAACTAGCTCTTGTTCTTGTTGAATTTTGTAGAGCCTGTAGAATGGAGGAGTGGAATGACTGAGTGAATGAGTATCGAGGAATGATTGGACTGTATTTGGGGTGAAGGGGTTGCAGGATTTGGAAGGAAAACTTAATTAAAAGCAAAGTGATTAATGCAGATATGCTTGCTGAGAGACTGAGTGTGTCATCTGTCAGGCCTGGCAATTGAACCCTGCTTGTCTGGGTGAAAGGCAGGAACTTACCCACTGGACCAGACAGGCTTCCCTACCTCTAGCTGGTCAAATCTTCCCTATATCATGGTTATGATGTGTCCTTTGCAGTGGCAGCCATTGGCAATGACGCCAAAGCCTGTCAGATGCTGATAGGGGCTCTTGCACAACTGAAACCCATCAAGAGCCTGTAGCTCAGTGGCAAAGTCTAGTGCCTTTGGTGCAGGAACCTACCCCTGGACAGGGTTCAAATCCAGCCACCACCGTTATAGTATGTTTAGATGGAAAAAATACAGTATTTGATTTTTTGCACGTAAAAAGAATATTTTTACTTAAAAAAAATACAGGAACAATTTAAGTCATTTTTTGATTGCATTAGTTGGGCACATTTACAAATCTTGCCACCCCCACCACCACCTGCCACCTCCCTCCTTTTGCTCAAGTAGTTTAAATAGGAGCAAGGCCTTATCTTCATTTATGAATGTATTCGTTGTTTCTTCAAAATGGTGTTCTGGAGAGCACAAATATGGCCTAAGGGGGGGCAGAATTGAGCTGTATTATGTGAGGAAGGTGCCATTCAGATAATAAAATAGGTTGAATGGTGTTGATTTAATGCAGGGTAAAATTTTGTGCAGGTGAAAGCGCCCTTATTAGCTGCAGTCAGAAGGTAGCATGTTGAATTTTGAAGTGATAGAAAAGGACAAAGTCATGCCTCTTATTGACTATGTCTTGAAAATGCATAATGCAGCAAGTGTGGGGAAGAGGCAGTTGGTTTGCAAGGATTTGCATGGCCAGGTCTGGCATGCTATGTTATGCTGTGCCTCTGACAGTGAGACCAGGACTGGGACTTTAGACATCACAGTTTTAGCATGCAGTCTTTACAGTAGGCCCACATAGGCCCACGAACGCCCATGTACTGTATAGAGGATTACTGCAGGTAATTCTGGACCCTGCTAAGTGAGGGTGGGGTCCTTATCGGAAGGCCTTCGACTGGAACAATCCTTAGCCTAAGACAATTTGGCAACTTTAGAAATCTGCTGAAGACCATTTGTTGAAGGTCCTATCATCGCACCACTACGGAAGCTCAGAGAAGTAATCATGGGAGGAGATTATTTGCATAGGACTGCCCCTTTCTCAATCCTGTGATTATGCTGCAGTTGCCATATAACATTACTAGAGGGCAGCAGCATCAACATAAATCCAAAGAGAGGCTTTAAATCTGCTTGCTGAACTAGCTCTTGTTCTTGTTGAATTTTGTAGAGCCTGTAGAATGGAGGAGTGGAATGACTGAGTGAATGAGTATCGAGGAATGATTGGACTGTATTTGGGGTGAAGGGGTTGCAGGATTTGGAAGGAAAACTGAATTAAAAGCAAAGTGATTAATGCAGATATGCTTGCTGAGAGACTGAGTGTGTCATCTGTCAGGCCTGGGAATTGAACCCTGCTTGTCTGTGTGAAAGGCAGGAACTTACCCACTGGACCAGACAGGCTTCCCTACCTCTAGCTGGTCAAATCTTCCCTATATCATGGTTATGATGTGTCCTTTGCAGTGGCAGCCATTGGCAATGACACCAAAGCCTGTCAGATGCTGATAGGGGATCTTGCACAACTGAAACCCATCAAGAGCCTGTAGCTCAGTGGCAAAGTCTAGTGCCTTTGGTGCAGAAACCTACCCCTGGACAGGGTTCAAATCCAGCCACCACCGTTATAGTATGTTTAGATGGAAAAAATACAGTATTTGATTTTTTGCACGTAAAAAGAATATTTTTACTTAAAAAAAATACAGGAACAATTTAAGTCATTTTTTGATTGCATTAGTTGGGCACATTTACAAATCTTGCCACCCCCACCACCACCTGCCACCTCCCTCCTTTTGCTCAAGTAGTTTAAATAGGAGCAAGGCCTTATCTTCATTTATGAATGTATTCGTTGTTTCTTCAAAATGGTGTTCTGGAGAGCACAAATATGGCCTAAGGGGGGGCAGAATTGAGCTGTATTATGTGAGGAAGGTGCCATGCAGATAATAAAATAGGTTGAATGGTGTTGATTTAATGCAGGGTAAAATTTTGTGCAGGTGAAAGCGCCGTTATTAGCTGCAGTCAGAAGGTAGCATGTTGAATTTTGAAGTGATAGAAAAGGACAAAGTCATGCCTCTTATTGACTATGTCTTGAAAATGCATAATGCAGCAAGTGTGGGGAAGAGGCAGTTGGTTTGCAAGGATTTGCATGGCCAGGTCTGGCATGCTATGTTATGCTGTGCCTCTGACAGTGAGACCAGGACTGGGACTTTAGACATCACAGTTTTAGCATTCAGTCTTTACAGTAGGCCCACGTAGGCCCACAAACACCCATGTTCTGTATAGAGGATTACTGCAGGTAATTCTGGACCCTGCTAAGTGAGGGTGGGGTCCTTATCGGAAGGCCTTCGACTGGAACAATCCTTAGCCTAAGACAATTTGGCAACTTTAGAAATCTGCTAAAGACCATTTGTTGAAGGTCCTATCATCGCACCACTACGGAAGCTCAGAGAAGTAATCATGGGAGGAGATTATTTGCATAGGACTGCCCCTTTCTCAATCCTGTGATTATGCTGCAGTTGCCATATAACATTACTAGAGGGCAGCAGCATCAACATAAATCCAAAGAGAGGCTTTAAATCTGCTTGCTGAACTAGCTCTTGTTCTTGTTGAATTTTGTAGAGCCTGTAGAATGGAGGAGTGGAATGACTGAGTGAATGAGTATCGAGGAATGATTGGACTGTATTTGGGGTGAAGGGGTTGCAGGATTTGGAAGGAAAACTGAATTAAAAGCAAAGTGATTAATGCAGATATGCTTGCTGAGAGACTGAGAGTGTCATCTGTCAGGCCAGGGAATTGAACGCTGCTTGTCTGGGTGAAAGGCAGGAACTTACCCACTGGACCAGACAGGCTTCCCTATCTCTAGCTGGTCAAATCTTCCCTATATCATGGTTATGATGTGTCCTCTGCAGTGGCAGCCATTGGCAATGACACCAAAGCCTGTCAGATGCTGATAGGGGCTCTGGCACAACTGAAACCCACCAAGAGCCTGTAGCTCAGTGGCAAATTCTACTGCCTTTGGTGCAGGAACCTAACTCTGGACAGGGTTCGAATCCAGCCACCACCGTTAAAGTACGTTTAGATGGAAATTATACAGTATTTGATTTTTTGCACGTAAAAAGAATATTTTTACTTAAAAAAAATACAGGAACAATTTAAGTCATTTTTTGATTGCATTAGTTGGGCACATTTACAAATCTTGCCACCCCCACCACCACCTGCCACCTCCCTCCTTTTGCTCAAGTAGTTTAAATAGGAGCAAGGCCTTATCTTCATTTATGAATGTATTCGTTGTTTCTTCAAAATGGTGTTCTGGAGAGCACAAATATGGCCTAAGGGGGGGCAGAATTGAGCTGTATTATGTGAGGAAGGTGCCATTCAGATAATAAAATAGGTTGAATGGTGTTGATTTAATGCAGGGTAAAATTTTGTGCAGGTGAAAGCACCCTTATTAGCTGCAGTCAGAAGGTAGCATGTTGAATTTTGAAGTGATAGAAAAGGACAAAGTCATGCCTCTTATTGACTATGTCTTGAAAATGCATAATGCAGCAAGTGTGGGGAAGAGGCAGTTGGTTTGCAAGGATTTGCATGGCCAAGTCTGGCATGCTATGTTATGCTGTGCCTCTGACAGTGAGACCAGGACTGGGACTTTAGACATCACAGTTTTAGCATGCAGTCTTTACAGTAGGCCCACATAGGCCCACGAACGCCCATGTACTGTATAGAGGATTACTGCAGGTAATTCTGGACCCTGCTAAGTGAGGGTGGGGTCCTTATCGGAAGGCCTTCGACTGGAACAATCCTTAGCCTAAGACAATTTGGCAACTTTAGAAATCTGCTGAAGACCATTTGTTGAAGGTCCTATCATCGCACCACTACGGAAGCTCAGAGAAGTAATCATGGGAGGAGATTATTTGCATAGGACTGCCCCTTTCTCAATCCTGTGATTATGCTGCAGTTGCCATATAACATTACTAGAGGGCAGCAGCATCAACATAAATCCAAAGAGAGGCTTTAAATCTGCTTGCTGAACTAGCTCTTGTTCTTGTTGAATTTTGTAGAGCCTGTAGAATGGAGGAGTGGAATGACTGAGTGAATGAGTATCGAGGAATGATTGGACTGTATTTGGGGTGAAGGGGTTGCAGGATTTGGAAGGAAAACTTAATTAAAAGCAAAGTGATTAATGCAGATATGCTTGCTGAGAGACTGAGTGTGTCATCTGTCAGGCCTGGGAATTGAACCCTGCTTGTCTGGGTGAAAGGCAGGAACTTACCCACTGGACCAGACAGGCTTCCCTACCTCTAGCTGGTCAAATCTTCCCTATATCATGGTTATGATGTGTCCTTTGCAGTGGCAGCCATTGGCAATGACACCAAAGCCTGTCAGATGCTGATAGGGGCTCTTGCACAACTGAAACCCATCAAGAGCCTGTAGCTCAGTGGCAAAGTCTAGTGCCTTTGGTGCAGGAACCTACCTCTGGACAGGGTTCAAATCCAGCCACCACCGTTATAGTATGTTTAGATGGAAAAAATACAGTATTTGATTTTTTGCACGTAAAAAGAATATTTTTACTTAAAAAAAATACAGGAACAATTTAAGTCATTTTTTGATTGCATTAGTTGGGCACATTTACAAATCTTGCCACCCCCACCACCACCTGCCACCTCCCTCCTTTTGCTCAAGTAGTTTAAATAGGAGCAAGGCCTTATCTTCATTTATGAATGTATTCGTTGTTTCTTCAAAATGGTGTTCTGGAGAGCACAAATATGGCCTAAGGGGGGGCAGAATTGAGCTGTATTATGTGAGGAAGGTGCCATTCAGATAATAAAATAGGTTGAATGGTGTTGATTTAATGCAGGGTAAAATTTTGCGCAGGTGAAAGCGCCCTTATTAGCTGCAGTCAGAAGGTAGCATGTTGAATTTTGAAGTGATAGAAAAGGACAAAGTCATGCCTCTTATTGGCTATGTCTTGAAAATGCATAATGCAGCAAGTGTGGGGAAGAGGCAGTTGGTTTGCAAAGATTTGCATGGCCAAGTCTAGCATGCTATGTTATGCTGTGCCTCTGACAGTGAGACCAGGACTGGGACTTTAGACATCACAGTTTTAGCATGCAGTCTTTACAGTAGGCCCACATAGGCCCACGAACGCCCATGTACTGTATAGAGGATTACTGCAGGTAATTCTGGACCCTGCTAAGTGAGGGTGGGGTCCTTATCGGAAGGCCTTCGACTGGAACAATCCTTAGCCTAAGACAATTTGGCAACTTTAGAAATCTGCTGAAGACCATTTGTTGAAGGTCCTATCATCGCACCACTACGGAAGCTCAGAGAAGTAATCATGGGAGGAGATTATTTGCATAGGACTGCCCCTTTCTCAATCCTGTGATTATGCTGCAGTTGCCATATAACATTACTAGAGGGCAGCAGCATCAACATAAATCCAAAGAGAGGCTTTAAATCTGCTTGCTGAACTAGCTCTTGTTCTTGTTGAATTTTGTAGAGCCTGTAGAATGGAGGAGTGGAATGACTGAGTGAATGAGTATCGAGGAATGATTGGACTGTATTTGGGGTGAAGGGGTTGCAGGATTTGGAAGGAAAACTTAATTAAAAGCAAAGTGATTAATGCAGATATGCTTGCTGAGAGACTGAGTGTGTCATCTGTCAGGCCTGGCAATTGAACCCTGCTTGTCTGGGTGAAAGGCAGGAACTTACCCACTGGACCAGACAGGCTTCCCTACCTCTAGCTGGTCAAATCTTCCCTATATCATGGTTATGATGTGTCCTTTGCAGTGGCAGCCATTGGCAATGACGCCAAAGCCTGTCAGATGCTGATAGGGGCTCTTGCACAACTGAAACCCATCAAGAGCCTGTAGCTCAGTGGCAAAGTCTAGTGCCTTTGGTGCAGGAACCTACCCCTGGACAGCGTTCAAATCCAGCCACCACCGTTATAGTATGTTTAGATGGAAAAAATACAGTATTTGATTTTTTGCACGTAAAAAGAATATTTTTACTTAAAAAAAATACAGGAACAATTTAAGTCATTTTTTGATTGCATTAGTTGGGCACATTTACAAATCTTGCCACCCCCACCACCACCTGCCACCTCCCTCCTTTTGCTCAAGTAGTTTAAATAGGAGCAAGGCCTTATCTTCATTTATGAATGTATTCGTTGTTTCTTCAAAATGGTGTTCTGGAGAGCACAAATATGGCCTAAGGGGGGGCAGAATTGAGCTGTATTATGTGAGGAAGGTGCCATGCAGATAATAAAATAGGTTGAATGGTGTTGATTTAATGCAGGGTAAAATTTTGTGCAGGTGAAAGCGCCGTTATTAGCTGCAGTCAGAAGGTAGCATGTTGAATTTTGAAGTGATAGAAAAGGACAAAGTCATGCCTCTTATTGACTATGTCTTGAAAATGCATAATGCAGCAAGTGTGGGGAAGAGGCAGTTGGTTTGCAAGGATTTGCATGGCCAGGTCTGGCATGCTATGTTATGCTGTGCCTCTGACAGTGAGACCAGGACTGGGAATTTAGACATCACAGTTTTAGCATTCAGTCTTTACAGTAGGCCCACGTAGGCCCACAAACACCCATGTTCTGTATAGAGGATTACTGCAGGTAATTCTGGACCCTGCTAAGTGAGGGTGGGGTCCTTATCGGAAGGCCTTCGACTGGAACAATCCTTAGCCTAAGACAATTTGGCAACTTTAGAAATCTGCTAAAGACCATTTGTTGAAGGTCCTATCATCGCACCACTACGGAAGCTCAGAGAAGTAATCATGGGAGGAGATTATTTGCATAGGACTGCCCCTTTCTCAATCCTGTGATTATGCTGCAGTTGCCATATAACATTACTAGAGGGCAGCAGCATCAACATAAATCCAAAGAGAGGCTTTAAATCTGCTTGCTGAACTAGCTCTTGTTCTTGTTGAATTTTGTAGAGCCTGTAGAATGGAGGAGTGGAATGACTGAGTGAATGAGTATCGAGGAATGATTGGACTGTATTTGGGGTGAAGGGGTTGCAGGATTTGGAAGGAAAACTTAATTAAAAGCAAAGTGATTAATGCAGATATGCTTGCTGAGAGACTGAGTGTGTCATCTGTCAGGCCTGGGAATTGAACCCTGCTTGTCTGGGTGAAAGGCAGGAACTTACCCACTGGACCAATCAGGCTTCCCTACCTCTAGCTGGTCAAATCTTCCCTATATCATGGTTATGATGTGTCCTTTGCAGTGGCAGCCATTGGCAATGACACCAAAGCCTGTCAGATGCTGATAGGGGCTCTTGCACAACTGAAACCCATCAAGAGCCTGTAGCTCAGTGGCAAAGTCTAGTGCCTTTGGTGCAGGAACCTACCTCTGGACAGGGTTCAAATCCAGCCACCACCGTTATAGTATGTTTAGATGGAAAAAATACAGTATTTGATTTTTTGCACGTAAAAAGAATATTTTTACTTAAAAAAAATACAGGAACAATTTAAGTCATTTTTTGATTGCATTAGTTGGGCACATTTACAAATCTTGCCACCCCCACCACCACCTGCCACCTCCCTCCTTTTGCTCAAGTAGTTTAAATAGGAGCAAGGCCTTATCTTCATTTATGAATGTATTCGTTGTTTCTTCAAAATGGTGTTCTGGAGAGCACAAATATGGCCTAAGGGGGGGCAGAATTGAGCTGTATTATGTGAGGAAGGTGCCATTCAGATAATAAAATAGGTTGAATGGTGTTGATTTAATGCAGGGTAAAATTTTGTGCAGGTGAAAGCGCCCTTATTAGCTGCAGTCAGAAGGTAGCATGTTGAATTTTGAAGTGATAGAAAAGGACAAAGTCATGCCTCTTATTGACTATGTCTTGAAAATGCATAATGCAGCAAGTGTGGGGAAGAGGCAGTTGGTTTGCAAGGATTTGCATGGCCAGGTCTGGCATGCTATGTTATGCTGTGCCTCTGACAGTGAGACCAGGACTGGGACTTTAGACATCACAGTTTTAGCATGCAGTCTTTACAGTAGGCCCACATAGGCCCACGAACGCCCATGTACTGTATAGAGGATTACTGCAGGTAATTCTGGACCCTGCTAAGTGAGGGTGGGGTCCTTATCGGAAGGCCTTCGACTGGAACAATCCTTAGCCTAAGACAATTTGGCAACTTTAGAAATCTGCTGAAGACCATTTGTTGAAGGTCCTATCATCGCACCACTACGGAAGCTCAGAGAAGTAATCATGGGAGGAGATTATTTGCATAGGACTGCCCCTTTCTCAATCCTGTGATTATGCTGCAGTTGCCATATAACATTACTAGAGGGCAGCAGCATCAACATAAATCCAAAGAGAGGCTTTAAATCTGCTTGCTGAACTAGCTCTTGTTCTTGTTGAATTTTGTAGAGCCTGTAGAATGGAGGAGTGGAATGACTGAGTGAATGAGTATCGAGGAATGATTGGACTGTATTTGGGGTGAAGGGGTTGCAGGATTTGGAAGGAAAACTGAATTAAAAGCAAAGTGATTAATGCAGATATGCTTGCTGAGAGACTGAGTGTGTCATCTGTCAGGCCTGGGAATTGAACCCTGCTTGTCTGTGTGAAAGGCAGGAACTTACCCACTGGACCAGACAGGCTTCCCTACCTCTAGCTGGTCAAATCTTCCCTATATCATGGTTATGATGTGTCCTTTGCAGTGGCAGCCATTGGCAATGACACCAAAGCCTGTCAGATGCTGATAGGGGATCTTGCACAACTGAAACCCATCAAGAGCCTGTAGCTCAGTGGCAAAGTCTAGTGCCTTTGGTGCAGGAACCTACCCCTGGACAGGGTTCAAATCCAGCCACCACCGTTATAGTATGTTTAGATGGAAAAAATACAGTATTTGATTTTTTGCACGTAAAAATAATATTTTTACTTAAAAAAAATACAGGAACAATTTAAGTCATTTTTTAATTGCATTAGTTGGGCACATTTACAAATCTTGCCACCCCCACCACCACCTGCCACCTCCCTCCTTTTGCTCAAGTAGTTTAAATAGGAGCAAGGCCTTATCTTCATTTATGAATGTATTCGTTGTTTCTTCAAAATGGTGTTCTGGAGAGCACAAATATGGCCTAAGGGGGGGCAGAATTGAGCTGTATTATGTGAGGAAGGTGCCATGCAGATAATAAAATAGGTTGAATGGTGTTGATTTAATGCAGGGTAAAATTTTGTGCAGGTGAAAGCGCCCTTATTAGCTGCAGTCAGAAGGTAGCATGTTGAATTTTGAAGTGATAGAAAAGGACAAAGTCATGCCTCTTATTGACTATGTCTTGAAAATGCATAATGCAGCAAGTGTGGGGAAGAGGCAGTTGGTTTGCAAGGATTTGCATGGCCAGGTCTGGCATGCTATGTTATGCTGTGCCTCTGACAGTGAGACCAGGACTGGGACTTTAGACATCACAGTTTTAGCATTCAGTCTTTACAGTAGGCCCACGTAGGCCCACAAACACCCATGTTTTGTATAGAGGATTACTGCAGGTAATTCTGGACCCTGCTAGGTGAGGGTGGGGTCCTTATCGGAAGGCCTTCGACTGGAACAATCCTTAGCCTAAGACAATTTGGCAACTTTAGAAATCTGCTGAAGACCATTTGTTGAAGGTCCTATCATCGCACCACTACGGAAGCTCAGAGAAGAAATCATGGGAGGAGATTATTTGCATAGGACTGCCCCTTTCTCAATCCTGTGATTATGCTGCAGTTGCCATATAACATTACTAGAGGGCAGGAGCATCAACATAAATCCAAAGAGAGGCTTTAAATCTGCTTGCTGAACTAGCTCTTGTTCTTGTTGAATTTTGTAGAGCCTGTAGAATGGAGGAGTGGAATGACTGAGTGAATGAGTATCGAGGAATGATTGGACTGCATTTGGGGTGAAGGGGTTGCAGGATTTGGAAGGAAAACTGAATTAAAAGCAAAGTGATTAATGCAGATATGCTTGCTGAGAGACTGAGTGTGTCATCTGTCAGGACTGGGAATTGAACCCTGCTTGTCTGGGTGAAAGGCAGGAACTTACCCACTGGACCAGACAGGCTTCCCTATCTCTAACTGGTCAAATCTTCCCTATATCATGGTTATGATGTGTCCTTTGCAGTGGCAGCCATTGGCAATGACACCAAAGCCTGTCAGATGCTGATAGGGGCTCTTGCACAACTAAAACCCATCAAGAGCCTGTAGCTCAGTTGCAAAGTCTAGTGCCTTTGGTGCAGGAACCTACCCCTGGACAGGGTTCAAATCCAGCCACCACCATTAAAGTATGTTTAGATGGAAAAAATACAGTATTTGATTTTTTGCACGTAAAAAGAATATTTTTACTTAAAAAAACTACAGGAACAATTTAAGTCATTTTTTGATTGCATTAGTTGGGCACATTTACAAATCTTGCCACCCCCACCACCACCTGCCACCTCCCTCCTTTTGCTCAAGTAGTTTAAATAGGAGCAAGGCCTTATCTTCATTTATGAATGTATTCGTTGTTTCTTCAAAATGGTGTTCTGGAGAGCACAAATATGGCCTAAGGGGGGGCAGAATTGAGCTGTATTATGTGAGGAAGGTGCCATGCAGATAATAAAATAGGTTGAATGGTGTTGATTTAATGCAGGGTAAAATTTTGTGCAGGTGAAAGCGCCCATATTAGCTGCAGTCAGAAGGTAGCATGTTGAATTTTGAAGTGATAGAAAAGGACAAAGTCATGCCTCTTATTGACTATGTCTTGAAAATGCATAACGCAGCAAGTGTGGGGAAGAGGCAGTTGGTTTGCAAGGATTTGCATGGCCAGGTCTGGCATGCTATGTTATGCTGTGCCTCTGACAGTGAGACCAGAACTGGGACTTTAGACATCACAGTTTTAGCATGCAGTCTTTACAGTAGGCCCACGAACGCCCATGTTCGGTATAGAGGATTACTGCAGGTAATTCTGGACCCTGCTAAGTGAGGGTGGGGTCCTTATCGGAAGGCCTTTGACTGGAACAATCCTTAGCCTAAGACAATTTGGCAACTTTAGAAATCTGCTAAAGACCATTTGTTGAAGGTCCTATCATCGCACCACTACGGAAGCTCAGAGAAGTAATCATGGGAGGAGATTATTTGCATAGGACTGCCCCTTTCTCAATCCTGTGATTATGCTGCAGTTGCCATATAACATTACTAGAGGGCAGCAGCATCAACATAAATCCAAAGAGAGGCTTTAAATCTGCTTGCTGAACTAGCTCTTGTTCTTGTTGAATTTTGTAGAGCCTGTAGAATGGAGGAGTGGAATGACTGAGTGAATGAGTATCGAGGAATGATTGGACTGTATTTGGGGTGAAGGGGTTGCAGGATTTGGAAGGAAAACTGAATTAAAAGCAAAGTGATTAATGCAGATATGCTTGCTGAGAGACTGAGTGTGTCATCTGTCAGGCCTGGGAATTGAACCCTGCTTGTCTGTGTGAAAGGCAGGAACTTACCCACTGGACCAGACAGGCTTCCCTACCTCTAGCTGGTCAAATCTTCCCTATATCATGGTTATGATGTGTCCTTTGCAGTGGCAGCCATTGGCAATGACACCAAAGCCTGTCAGATGCTGATAGGGGATCTTGCACAACTGAAACCCATCAAGAGCCTGTAGCTCAGTGGCAAAGTCTAGTGCCTTTGGTGCAGGAACCTACCCCTGGACAGGGTTCAAATCCAGCCACCACCGTTATAGTATGTTTAGATGGAAAAAATACAGTATTTGATTTTTTGCACGTAAAAATAATATTTTTACTTAAAAAAAATACAGGAACAATTTAAGTCATTTTTTAATTGCATTAGTTGGGCACATTTACAAATCTTGCCACCCCCACCACCACCTGCCACCTCCCTCCTTTTGCTCAAGTAGTTTAAATAGGAGCAAGGCCTTATCTTCATTTATGAATGTATTCGTTGTTTCTTCAAAATGGTGTTCTGGAGAGCACAAATATGGCCTAAGGGGGGGCAGAATTGAGCTGTATTATGTGAGGAAGGTGCCATGCAGATAATAAAATAGGTTGAATGGTGTTGATTTAATGCAGGGTAAAATTTTGTGCAGGTGAAAGCGCCCTTATTAGCTGCAGTCAGAAGGTAGCATGTTGAATTTTGAAGTGATAGAAAAGGACAAAGTCATGCCTCTTATTGACTATGTCTTGAAAATGCATAATGCAGCAAGTGTGGGGAAGAGGCAGTTGGTTTGCAAGGATTTGCATGGCCAGGTCTGGCATGCTATGTTATGCTGTGCCTCTGACAGTGAGACCAGGACTGGGACTTTAGACATCACAGTTTTAGCATTCAGTCTTTACAGTAGGCCCACGTAGGCCCACAAACACCCATGTTTTGTATAGAGGATTACTGCAGGTAATTCTGGACCCTGCTAAGTGAGGGTGGGGTCCTTATCGGAAGGCCTTCGACTGGAACAATCCTTAGCCTAAGACAATTTGGCAACTTTAGAAATCTGCTGAAGACCATTTGTTGAAGGTCCTATCATCGCACCACTACGGAAGCTCAGAGAAGAAATCATGGGAGGAGATTATTTGCATAGGACTGCCCCTTTCTCAATCCTGTGATTATGCTGCAGTTGCCATATAACATTACTAGAGGGCAGGAGCATCAACATAAATCCAAAGAGAGGCTTTAAATCTGCTTGCTGAACTAGCTCTTGTTCTTGTTGAATTTTGTAGAGCCTGTAGAATGGAGGAGTGGAATGACTGAGTGAATGAGTATCGAGGAATGATTGGACTGCATTTGGGGTGAAGGGGTTGCAGGATTTGGAAGGAAAACTGAATTAAAAGCAAAGTGATTAATGCAGATATGCTTGCTGAGAGACTGAGTGTGTCATCTGTCAGGACTGGGAATTGAACCCTGCTTGTCTGGGTGAAAGGCAGGAACTTACCCACTGGACCAGACAGGCTTCCCTATCTCTAACTGGTCAAATCTTCCCTATATCATGGTTATGATGTGTCCTTTGCAGTGGCAGCCATTGGCAATGACACCAAAGCCTGTCAGATGCTGATAGGGGCTCTTGCACAACTAAAACCCATCAAGAGCCTGTAGCTCAGTTGCAAAGTCTAGTGCCTTTGGTGCAGGAACCTACCCCTGGACAGGGTTCAAATCCAGCCACCACCATTAAAGTATGTTTAGATGGAAAAAATACAGTATTTGATTTTTTGCACGTAAAAAGAATATTTTTACTTAAAAAAACTACAGGAACAATTTAAGTCATTTTTTGATTGCATTAGTTGGGCACATTTACAAATCTTGCCACCCCCACCACCACCTGCCACCTCCCTCCTTTTGCTCAAGTAGTTTAAATAGGAGCAAGGCCTTATCTTCATTTATGAATGTATTCGTTGTTTCTTCAAAATGGTGTTCTGGAGAGCACAAATATGGCCTAAGGGGGGGCAGAATTGAGCTGTATTATGTGAGGAAGGTGCCATGCAGATAATAAAATAGGTTGAATGGTGTTGATTTAATGCAGGGTAAAATTTTGTGCAGGTGAAAGCGCCCATATTAGCTGCAGTCAGAAGGTAGCATGTTGAATTTTGAAGTGATAGAAAAGGACAAAGTCATGCCTCTTATTGACTATGTCTTGAAAATGCATAACGCAGCAAGTGTGGGGAAGAGGCAGTTGGTTTGCAAGGATTTGCATGGCCAGGTCTGGCATGCTATGTTATGCTGTGCCTCTGACAGTGAGACCAGAACTGGGACTTTAGACATCACAGTTTTAGCATGCAGTCTTTACAGTAGGCCCACAAACGCCCACGAACGCCCATGTTCTGTATAGAGGATTACTGCAGGTAATTCTGGACCCTGCTAAGTGAGGGTGGGGTCCTTATCGGAAGGCCTTCGACTGGAACAATCCTTAGCCTAAGACAATTTGGCAACTTTAGAAATCTGCTGAAGACCATTTGTTGAAGGTCCTATCATCGCACCACTACGGAAGCTCAGAGAAGAAATCATGGGAGGAGATTATTTGCATAGGACTGCCCCTTTCTCAATCCTGTGATTATGCTGCAGTTGCCATATAACATTACTAGAGGGCAGGAGCATCAACATAAATCCAAAGAGAGGCTTTAAATCTGCTTGCTGAACTAGCTCTTGTTCTTGTTGAATTTTGTAGAGCCTGTAGAATGGAGGAGTGGAATGACTGAGTGAATGAGTATCGAGGAATGATTGGACTGCATTTGGGGTGAAGGGGTTGCAGGATTTGGAAGGAAAACTGAATTAAAAGCAAAGTGATTAATGCAGATATGCTTGCTGAGAGACTGAGTGTGTCATCTGTCAGGACTGGGAATTGAACCCTGCTTGTCTGGGTGAAAGACAGGAACTTACCCACTGGACCAGACAGGCTTCCCTATCTCTAACTGGTCAAATCTTCCCTATATCATGGTTATGATGTGTCCTTTGCAGTGGCAGCCATTGGCAATGACACCAAAGCCTGTCAGATGCTGATAGGGGCTCTTGCACAACTAAAACCCATCAAGAGCCTGTAGCTCAGTTGCAAAGTCTAGTGCCTTTGGTGCAGGAACCTACCCCTGGACAGGGTTCAAATCCAGCCACCACCATTAAAGTATGTTTAGATGGAAAAAATACAGTATTTGATTTTTTGCACGTAAAAAGAATATTTTTACTTAAAAAAACTACAGGAACAATTTAAGTCATTTTTTGATTGCATTAGTTGGGCACATTTACAAATCTTGCCACCCCCACCACCACCTGCCACCTCCCTCCTTTTGCTCAAGTAGTTTAAATAGGAGCAAGGCCTTATCTTCATTTATGAATGTATTCGTTGTTTCTTCAAAATGGTGTTCTGGAGAGCACAAATATGGCCTAAGGGGGGGCAGAATTGAGCTGTATTATGTGAGGAAGGTGCCATGCAGATAATAAAATAGGTTGAATGGTGTTGATTTAATGCAGGGTAAAATTTTGTGCAGGTGAAAGCGCCCATATTAGCTGCAGTCAGAAGGTAGCATGTTGAATTTTGAAGTGATAGAAAAGGACAAAGTCATGCCTCTTATTGACTATGTCTTGAAAATGCATAACGCAGCAAGTGTGGGGAAGAGGCAGTTGGTTTGCAAGGATTTGCATGGCCAGGTCTGGCATGCTATGTTATGCTGTGCCTCTGACAGTGAGACCAGAACTGGGACTTTAGACATCACAGTTTTAGCATGCAGTCTTTACAGTAGGCCCACAAACGCCCACGAACGCCCATGTTCTGTATAGAGGATTACTGCAGGTAATTCTGGACCCTGCTAAGTGAGGGTGGGGTCCTTATCGGAAGGCCTTTGACTGGAACAATCCTTAGCCTAAGACAATTTGGCAACTTTAGAAATCTGCTAAAGACCATTTGTTGAAGGTCCTATCATCGCACCACTACGGAAGCTCAGAGAAGTAATCATGGGAGGAGATTATTTGCATAGGACTGCCCCTTTCTCAATCCTGTGATTATGCTGCAGTTGCCATATAACATTACTAGAGGGCAGCAGCATCAACATAAATCCAAAGAGAGGCTTTAAATCTGCTTGCTGAACTAGCTCTTGTTCTTGTTGAATTTTGTAGAGCCTGTAGAATGGAGGAGTGGAATGACTGAGTGAATGAGTATCGAGGAATGATTGGACTGTATTTGGGGTGAAGGGGTTGCAGGATTTGGAAGGAAAACTGAATTAAAAGCAAAGTGATTAATGCAGATATGCTTGCTGAGAGACTGAGTGTGTCATCTGTCAGGCCTGGGAATTGAACCCTGCTTGTCTGTGTGAAAGGCAGGAACTTACCCACTGGACCAGACAGGCTTCCCTACCTCTAGCTGGTCAAATCTTCCCTATATCATGGTTATGATGTGTCCTTTGCAGTGGCAGCCATTGGCAATGACACCAAAGCCTGTCAGATGCTGATAGGGGATCTTGCACAACTGAAACCCATCAAGAGCCTGTAGCTCAGTGGCAAAGTCTAGTGCCTTTGGTGCAGGAACCTACCCCTGGACAGGGTTCAAATCCAGCCACCACCGTTATAGTATGTTTAGATGGAAAAAATACAGTATTTGATTTTTTGCACGTAAAAAGAATATTTTTACTTAAAAAAACTACAGGAACAATTTAAGTCATTTTTTAATTGCATTAGTTGGGCACATTTACAAATCTTGCCACCCCCACCACCACCTGCCACCTCCCTCCTTTTGCTCAAGTAGTTTAAATAGGAGCAAGGCCTTATCTTCATTTATGAATGTATTCGTTGTTTCTTCAAAATGGTGTTCTGGAGAGCACAAATATGGCCTAAGGGGGGGCAGAATTGAGCTGTATTATGTGAGGAAGGTGCCATGCAGATAATAAAATAGGTTGAATGGTGTTGATTTAATGCAGGGTAAAATTTTGTGCAGGTGAAAGCGCCCTTATTAGCTGCAGTCAGAAGGTAGCATGTTGAATTTTGAAGTGATAGAAAAGGACAAAGTCATGCCTCTTATTGACTATGTCTTGAAAATGCATAATGCAGCAAGTGTGGGGAAGAGGCAGTTGGTTTGCAAGGATTTGCATGGCCAGGTCTGGCATGCTATGTTATGCTGTGCCTCTGACAGTGAGACCAGGACTGGGACTTTAGACATCACAGTTTTAGCATTCAGTCTTTACAGTAGGCCCACGTAGGCCCACAAACACCCATGTTTTGTATAGAGGATTACTGCAGGTAATTCTGGACCCTGCTAAGTGAGGGTGGGGTCCTTATCGGAAGGCCTTCGACTGGAACAATCCTTAGCCTAAGACAATTTGGCAACTTTAGAAATCTGCTGAAGACCATTTGTTGAAGGTCCTATCATCGCACCACTACGGAAGCTCAGAGAAGAAATCATGGGAGGAGATTATTTGCATAGGACTGCCCCTTTCTCAATCCTGTGATTATGCTGCAGTTGCCATATAACATTACTAGAGGGCAGGAGCATCAACATAAATCCAAAGAGAGGCTTTAAATCTGCTTGCTGAACTAGCTCTTGTTCTTGTTGAATTTTGTAGAGCCTGTAGAATGGAGGAGTGGAATGACTGAGTGAATGAGTATCGAGGAATGATTGGACTGCATTTGGGGTGAAGGGGTTGCAGGATTTGGAAGGAAAACTGAATTAAAAGCAAAGTGATTAATGCAGATATGCTTGCTGAGAGACTGAGTGTGTCATCTGTCAGGACTGGGAATTGAACCCTGCTTGTCTGGGTGAAAGGCAGGAACTTACCCACTGGACCAGACAGGCTTCCCTATCTCTAACTGGTCAAATCTTCCCTATATCATGGTTATGATGTGTCCTTTGCAGTGGCAGCCATTGGCAATGACACCAAAGCCTGTCAGATGCTGATAGGGGCTCTTGCACAACTAAAACCCATCAAGAGCCTGTAGCTCAGTTGCAAAGTCTAGTGCCTTTGGTGCAGGAACCTACCCCTGGACAGGGTTCAAATCCAGCCACCACCATTAAAGTATGTTTAGATGGAAAAAATACAGTATTTGATTTTTTGCACGTAAAAAGAATATTTTTACTTAAAAAAACTACAGGAACAATTTAAGTCATTTTTTGATTGCATTAGTTGGGCACATTTACAAATCTTGCCACCCCCACCACCACCTGCCACCTCCCTCCTTTTGCTCAAGTAGTTTAAATAGGAGCAAGGCCTTATCTTCATTTATGAATGTATTCGTTGTTTCTTCAAAATGGTGTTCTGGAGAGCACAAATATGGCCTAAGGGGGGGCAGAATTGAGCTGTATTATGTGAGGAAGGTGCCATGCAGATAATAAAATAGGTTGAATGGTGTTGATTTAATGCAGGGTAAAATTTTGTGCAGGTGAAAGCGCCCATATTAGCTGCAGTCAGAAGGTAGCATGTTGAATTTTGAAGTGATAGAAAAGGACAAAGTCATGCCTCTTATTGACTATGTCTTGAAAATGCATAACGCAGCAAGTGTGGGGAAGAGGCAGTTGGTTTGCAAGGATTTGCATGGCCAGGTCTGGCATGCTATGTTATGCTGTGCCTCTGACAGTGAGACCAGAACTGGGACTTTAGACATCACAGTTTTAGCATGCAGTCTTTACAGTAGGCCCACAAACGCCCACGAACGCCCATGTTCTGTATAGAGGATTACTGCAGGTAATTCTGGACCCTGCTAAGTGAGGGTGGGGTCCTTATCGGAAGGCCTTTGACTGGAACAATCCTTAGCCTAAGACAATTTGGCAACTTTAGAAATCTGCTAAAGACCATTTGTTGAAGGTCCTATCATCGCACCACTACGGAAGCTCAGAGAAGTAATCATGGGAGGAGATTATTTGCATAGGACTGCCCCTTTCTCAATCCTGTGATTATGCTGCAGTTGCCATATAACATTACTAGAGGGCAGCAGCATCAACATAAATCCAAAGAGAGGCTTTAAATCTGCTTGCTGAACTAGCTCTTGTTCTTGTTGAATTTTGTAGAGCCTGTAGAATGGAGGAGTGGAATGACTGAGTGAATGAGTATCGAGGAATGATTGGACTGCATTTGGGGTGAAGGGGTTGCAGGATTTGGAAGGAAAACTGAATTAAAAGCAAAGTGATTAATGCAGATATGCTTGCTGAGAGACTGAGTGTGTCATCTGTCAGGACTGGGAATTGAACCCTGCTTGTCTGGGTGAAAGGCAGGAACTTACCCACTGGACCAGACAGGCTTCCCTATCTCTAACTGGTCAAATCTTCCCTATATCATGGTTATGATGTGTCCTTTGCAGTGGCAGCCATTGGCAATGACACCAAAGCCTGTCAGATGCTGATAGGGGCTCTTGCACAACTAAAACCCATCAAGAGCCTGTAGCTCAGTTGCAAAGTCTAGTGCCTTTGGTGCAGGAACCTACCCCTGGACAGGGTTCAAATCCAGCCACCACCATTAAAGTATGTTTAGATGGAAAAAATACAGTATTTGATTTTTTGCACGTAAAAAGAATATTTTTACTTAAAAAAACTACAGGAACAATTTAAGTCATTTTTTGATTGCATTAGTTGGGCACATTTACAAATCTTGCCACCCCCACCACCACCTGCCACCTCCCTCCTTTTGCTCAAGTAGTTTAAATAGGAGCAAGGCCTTATCTTCATTTATGAATGTATTCGTTGTTTCTTCAAAATGGTGTTCTGGAGAGCACAAATATGGCCTAAGGGGGGGCAGAATTGAGCTGTATTATGTGAGGAAGGTGCCATGCAGATAATAAAATAGGTTGAATGGTGTTGATTTAATGCAGGGTAAAATTTTGTGCAGGTGAAAGCGCCCATATTAGCTGCAGTCAGAAGGTAGCATGTTGAATTTTGAAGTGATAGAAAAGGACAAAGTCATGCCTCTTATTGACTATGTCTTGAAAATGCATAACGCAGCAAGTGTGGGGAAGAGGCAGTTGGTTTGCAAGGATTTGCATGGCCAGGTCTGGCATGCTATGTTATGCTGTGCCTCTGACAGTGAGACCAGAACTGGGACTTTAGACATCACAGTTTTAGCATGCAGTCTTTACAGTAGGCCCACAAACGCCCACGAACGCCCATGTTCTGTATAGAGGATTACTGCAGGTAATTCTGGACCCTGCTAAGTGAGGGTGGGGTCCTTATCGGAAGGCCTTTGACTGGAACAATCCTTAGCCTAAGACAATTTGGCAACTTTAGAAATCTGCTAAAGACCATTTGTTGAAGGTCCTATCATCGCACCACTACGGAAGCTCAGAGAAGTAATCATGGGAGGAGATTATTTGCATAGGACTGCCCCTTTCTCAATCCTGTGATTATGCTGCAGTTGCCATATAACATTACTAGAGGGCAGCAGCATCAACATAAATCCAAAGAGAGGCTTTAAATCTGCTTGCTGAACTAGCTCTTGTTCTTGTTGAATTTTGTAGAGCCTGTAGAATGGAGGAGTGGAATGACTGAGTGAATGAGTATCGAGGAATGATTGGACTGTATTTGGGGTGAAGGGGTTGCAGGATTTGGAAGGAAAACTGAATTAAAAGCAAAGTGATTAATGCAGATATGCTTGCTGAGAGACTGAGTGTGTCATCTGTCAGGCCTGGGAATTGAACCCTGCTTGTCTGTGTGAAAGGCAGGAACTTACCCACTGGACCAGACAGGCTTCCCTACCTCTAGCTGGTCAAATCTTCCCTATATCATGGTTATGATGTGTCCTTTGCAGTGGCAGCCATTGGCAATGACACCAAAGCCTGTCAGATGCTGATAGGGGATCTTGCACAACTGAAACCCATCAAGAGCCTGTAGCTCAGTGGCAAAGTCTAGTGCCTTTGGTGCAGGAACCTACCCCTGGACAGGGTTCAAATCCAGCCACCACCATTAAAGTATGTTTAGATGGAAAAAATACAGTATTTGATTTTTTGCACGTAAAAAGAATATTTTTACTTAAAAAAACTACAGGAACAATTTAAGTCATTTTTTGATTGCATTAGTTGGGCACATTTACAAATCTTGCCACCCCCACCACCACCTGCCACCTCCCTCCTTTTGCTCAAGTAGTTTAAATAGGAGCAAGGCCTTATCTTCATTTATGAATGTATTCGTTGTTTCTTCAAAATGGTGTTCTGGAGAGCACAAATATGGCCTAAGGGGGGGCAGAATTGAGCTGTATTATGTGAGGAAGGTGCCATGCAGATAATAAAATAGGTTGAATGGTGTTGATTTAATGCAGGGTAAAATTTTGTGCAGGTGAAAGCGCCCATATTAGCTGCAGTCAGAAGGTAGCATGTTGAATTTTGAAGTGATAGAAAAGGACAAAGTCATGCCTCTTATTGACTATGTCTTGAAAATGCATAACGCAGCAAGTGTGGGGAAGAGGCAGTTGGTTTGCAAGGATTTGCATGGCCAGGTCTGGCATGCTATGTTATGCTGTGCCTCTGACAGTGAGACCAGAACTGGGACTTTAGACATCACAGTTTTAGCATGCAGTCTTTACAGTAGGCCCACAAACGCCCACGAACGCCCATGTTCTGTATAGAGGATTACTGCAGGTAATTCTGGACCCTGCTAAGTGAGGGTGGGGTCCTTATCGGAAGGCCTTTGACTGGAACAATCCTTAGCCTAAGACAATTTGGCAACTTTAGAAATCTGCTAAAGACCATTTGTTGAAGGTCCTATCATCGCACCACTACGGAAGCTCAGAGAAGTAATCATGGGAGGAGATTATTTGCATAGGACTGCCCCTTTCTCAATCCTGTGATTATGCTGCAGTTGCCATATAACATTACTAGAGGGCAGCAGCATCAACATAAATCCAAAGAGAGGCTTTAAATCTGCTTGCTGAACTAGCTCTTGTTCTTGTTGAATTTTGTAGAGCCTGTAGAATGGAGGAGTGGAATGACTGAGTGAATGAGTATCGAGGAATGATTGGACTGTATTTGGGGTGAAGGGGTTGCAGGATTTGGAAGGAAAACTGAATTAAAAGCAAAGTGATTAATGCAGATATGCTTGCTGAGAGACTGAGTGTGTCATCTGTCAGGCCTGGGAATTGAACCCTGCTTGTCTGTGTGAAAGGCAGGAACTTACCCACTGGACCAGACAGGCTTCCCTACCTCTAGCTGGTCAAATCTTCCCTATATCATGGTTATGATGTGTCCTTTGCAGTGGCAGCCATTGGCAATGACACCAAAGCCTGTCAGATGCTGATAGGGGATCTTGCACAACTGAAACCCATCAAGAGCCTGTAGCTCAGTGGCAAAGTCTAGTGCCTTTGGTGCAGGAACCTACCCCTGGACAGGGTTCAAATCCAGCCACCACCGTTATAGTATGTTTAGATGGAAAAAATACAGTATTTGATTTTTTGCACGTAAAAATAATATTTTTACTTAAAAAAAATACAGGAACAATTTAAGTCATTTTTTAATTGCATTAGTTGGGCACATTTACAAATCTTGCCACCCCCACCACCACCTGCCACCTCCCTCCTTTTGCTCAAGTAGTTTAAATAGGAGCAAGGCCTTATCTTCATTTATGAATGTATTCGTTGTTTCTTCAAAATGGTGTTCTGGAGAGCACAAATATGGCCTAAGGGGGGGCAGAATTGAGCTGTATTATGTGAGGAAGGTGCCATGCAGATAATAAAATAGGTTGAATGGTGTTGATTTAATGCAGGGTAAAATTTTGTGCAGGTGAAAGCGCCCTTATTAGCTGCAGTCAGAAGGTAGCATGTTGAATTTTGAAGTGATAGAAAAGGACAAAGTCATGCCTCTTATTGACTATGTCTTGAAAATGCATAATGCAGCAAGTGTGGGGAAGAGGCAGTTGGTTTGCAAGGATTTGCATGGCCAGGTCTGGCATGCTATGTTATGCTGTGCCTCTGACAGTGAGACCAGGACTGGGACTTTAGACATCACAGTTTTAGCATTCAGTCTTTACAGTAGGCCCACGTAGGCCCACAAACACCCATGTTTTGTATAGAGGATTACTGCAGGTAATTCTGGACCCTGCTAAGTGAGGGTGGGGTCCTTATCGGAAGGCCTTCGACTGGAACAATCCTTAGCCTAAGACAATTTGGCAACTTTAGAAATCTGCTGAAGACCATTTGTTGAAGGTCCTATCATCGCACCACTACGGAAGCTCAGAGAAGAAATCATGGGAGGAGATTATTTGCATAGGACTGCCCCTTTCTCAATCCTGTGATTATGCTGCAGTTGCCATATAACATTACTAGAGGGCAGGAGCATCAACATAAATCCAAAGAGAGGCTTTAAATCTGCTTGCTGAACTAGCTCTTGTTCTTGTTGAATTTTGTAGAGCCTGTAGAATGGAGGAGTGGAATGACTGAGTGAATGAGTATCGAGGAATGATTGGACTGCATTTGGGGTGAAGGGGTTGCAGGATTTGGAAGGAAAACTGAATTAAAAGCAAAGTGATTAATGCAGATATGCTTGCTGAGAGACTGAGTGTGTCATCTGTCAGGACTGGGAATTGAACCCTGCTTGTCTGGGTGAAAGGCAGGAACTTACCCACTGGACCAGACAGGCTTCCCTATCTCTAACTGGTCAAATCTTCCCTATATCATGGTTATGATGTGTCCTTTGCAGTGGCAGCCATTGGCAATGACACCAAAGCCTGTCAGATGCTGATAGGGGCTCTTGCACAACTAAAACCCATCAAGAGCCTGTAGCTCAGTTGCAAAGTCTAGTGCCTTTGGTGCAGGAACCTACCCCTGGACAGGGTTCAAATCCAGCCACCACCATTAAAGTATGTTTAGATGGAAAAAATACAGTATTTGATTTTTTGCACGTAAAAAGAATATTTTTACTTAAAAAAACTACAGGAACAATTTAAGTCATTTTTTGATTGCATTAGTTGGGCACATTTACAAATCTTGCCACCCCCACCACCACCTGCCACCTCCCTCCTTTTGCTCAAGTAGTTTAAATAGGAGCAAGGCCTTATCTTCATTTATGAATGTATTCGTTGTTTCTTCAAAATGGTGTTCTGGAGAGCACAAATATGGCCTAAGGGGGGGCAGAATTGAGCTGTATTATGTGAGGAAGGTGCCATGCAGATAATAAAATAGGTTGAATGGTGTTGATTTAATGCAGGGTAAAATTTTGTGCAGGTGAAAGCGCCCTTATTAGCTGCAGTCAGAAGGTAGCATGTTGAATTTTGAAGTGATAGAAAAGGACAAAGTCATGCCTCTTATTGACTATGTCTTGAAAATGCATAATGCAGCAAGTGTGGGGAAGAGGCAGTTGGTTTGCAAGGATTTGCATGGCCAGGTCTGGCATGCTATGTTATGCTGTGCCTCTGACAGTGAGACCAGGACTGGGACTTTAGACATCACAGTTTTAGCATTCAGTCTTTACAGTAGGCCCACGTAGGCCCACAAACACCCATGTTTTGTATAGAGGATTACTGCAGGTAATTCTGGACCCTGCTAAGTGAGGGTGGGGTCCTTATCGGAAGGCCTTCGACTGGAACAATCCTTAGCCTAAGACAATTTGGCAACTTTAGAAATCTGCTGAAGACCATTTGTTGAAGGTCCTATCATCGCACCACTACGGAAGCTCAGAGAAGAAATCATGGGAGGAGATTATTTGCATAGGACTGCCCCTTTCTCAATCCTGTGATTATGCTGCAGTTGCCATATAACATTACTAGAGGGCAGGAGCATCAACATAAATCCAAAGAGAGGCTTTAAATCTGCTTGCTGAACTAGCTCTTGTTCTTGTTGAATTTTGTAGAGCCTGTAGAATGGAGGAGTGGAATGACTGAGTGAATGAGTATCGAGGAATGATTGGACTGCATTTGGGGTGAAGGGGTTGCAGGATTTGGAAGGAAAACTGAATTAAAAGCAAAGTGATTAATGCAGATATGCTTGCTGAGAGACTGAGTGTGTCATCTGTCAGGACTGGGAATTGAACCCTGCTTGTCTGGGTGAAAGACAGGAACTTACCCACTGGACCAGACAGGCTTCCCTATCTCTAACTGGTCAAATCTTCCCTATATCATGGTTATGATGTGTCCTTTGCAGTGGCAGCCATTGGCAATGACACCAAAGCCTGTCAGATGCTGATAGGGGCTCTTGCACAACTAAAACCCATCAAGAGCCTGTAGCTCAGTTGCAAAGTCTAGTGCCTTTGGTGCAGGAACCTACCCCTGGACAGGGTTCAAATCCAGCCACCACCATTAAAGTATGTTTAGATGGAAAAAATACAGTATTTGATTTTTTGCACGTAAAAAGAATATTTTTACTTAAAAAAACTACAGGAACAATTTAAGTCATTTTTTGATTGCATTAGTTGGGCACATTTACAAATCTTGCCACCCCCACCACCACCTGCCACCTCCCTCCTTTTGCTCAAGTAGTTTAAATAGGAGCAAGGCCTTATCTTCATTTATGAATGTATTCGTTGTTTCTTCAAAATGGTGTTCTGGAGAGCACAAATATGGCCTAAGGGGGGGCAGAATTGAGCTGTATTATGTGAGGAAGGTGCCATGCAGATAATAAAATAGGTTGAATGGTGTTGATTTAATGCAGGGTAAAATTTTGTGCAGGTGAAAGCGCCCATATTAGCTGCAGTCAGAAGGTAGCATGTTGAATTTTGAAGTGATAGAAAAGGACAAAGTCATGCCTCTTATTGACTATGTCTTGAAAATGCATAACGCAGCAAGTGTGGGGAAGAGGCAGTTGGTTTGCAAGGATTTGCATGGCCAGGTCTGGCATGCTATGTTATGCTGTGCCTCTGACAGTGAGACCAGAACTGGGACTTTAGACATCACAGTTTTAGCATGCAGTCTTTACAGTAGGCCCACAAACGCCCACGAACGCCCATGTTCTGTATAGAGGATTACTGCAGGTAATTCTGGACCCTGCTAAGTGAGGGTGGGGTCCTTATCGGAAGGCCTTTGACTGGAACAATCCTTAGCCTAAGACAATTTGGCAACTTTAGAAATCTGCTAAAGACCATTTGTTGAAGGTCCTATCATCGCACCACTACGGAAGCTCAGAGAAGTAATCATGGGAGGAGATTATTTGCATAGGACTGCCCCTTTCTCAATCCTGTGATTATGCTGCAGTTGCCATATAACATTACTAGAGGGCAGCAGCATCAACATAAATCCAAAGAGAGGCTTTAAATCTGCTTGCTGAACTAGCTCTTGTTCTTGTTGAATTTTGTAGAGCCTGTAGAATGGAGGAGTGGAATGACTGAGTGAATGAGTATCGAGGAATGATTGGACTGTATTTGGGGTGAAGGGGTTGCAGGATTTGGAAGGAAAACTGAATTAAAAGCAAAGTGATTAATGCAGATATGCTTGCTGAGAGACTGAGTGTGTCATCTGTCAGGCCTGGGAATTGAACCCTGCTTGTCTGTGTGAAAGGCAGGAACTTACCCACTGGACCAGACAGGCTTCCCTACCTCTAGCTGGTCAAATCTTCCCTATATCATGGTTATGATGTGTCCTTTGCAGTGGCAGCCATTGGCAATGACACCAAAGCCTGTCAGATGCTGATAGGGGATCTTGCACAACTGAAACCCATCAAGAGCCTGTAGCTCAGTGGCAAAGTCTAGTGCCTTTGGTGCAGGAACCTACCCCTGGACAGGGTTCAAATCCAGCCACCACCGTTATAGTATGTTTAGATGGAAAAAATACAGTATTTGATTTTTTGCACGTAAAAATAATATTTTTACTTAAAAAAAATACAGGAACAATTTAAGTCATTTTTTAATTGCATTAGTTGGGCACATTTACAAATCTTGCCACCCCCACCACCACCTGCCACCTCCCTCCTTTTGCTCAAGTAGTTTAAATAGGAGCAAGGCCTTATCTTCATTTATGAATGTATTCGTTGTTTCTTCAAAATGGTGTTCTGGAGAGCACAAATATGGCCTAAGGGGGGGCAGAATTGAGCTGTATTATGTGAGGAAGGTGCCATGCAGATAATAAAATAGGTTGAATGGTGTTGATTTAATGCAGGGTAAAATTTTGTGCAGGTGAAAGCGCCCTTATTAGCTGCAGTCAGAAGGTAGCATGTTGAATTTTGAAGTGATAGAAAAGGACAAAGTCATGCCTCTTATTGACTATGTCTTGAAAATGCATAATGCAGCAAGTGTGGGGAAGAGGCAGTTGGTTTGCAAGGATTTGCATGGCCAGGTCTGGCATGCTATGTTATGCTGTGCCTCTGACAGTGAGACCAGGACTGGGACTTTAGACATCACAGTTTTAGCATTCAGTCTTTACAGTAGGCCCACGTAGGCCCACAAACACCCATGTTTTGTATAGAGGATTACTGCAGGTAATTCTGGACCCTGCTAAGTGAGGGTGGGGTCCTTATCGGAAGGCCTTCGACTGGAACAATCCTTAGCCTAAGACAATTTGGCAACTTTAGAAATCTGCTGAAGACCATTTGTTGAAGGTCCTATCATCGCACCACTACGGAAGCTCAGAGAAGAAATCATGGGAGGAGATTATTTGCATAGGACTGCCCCTTTCTCAATCCTGTGATTATGCTGCAGTTGCCATATAACATTACTAGAGGGCAGGAGCATCAACATAAATCCAAAGAGAGGCTTTAAATCTGCTTGCTGAACTAGCTCTTGTTCTTGTTGAATTTTGTAGAGCCTGTAGAATGGAGGAGTGGAATGACTGAGTGAATGAGTATCGAGGAATGATTGGACTGCATTTGGGGTGAAGGGGTTGCAGGATTTGGAAGGAAAACTGAATTAAAAGCAAAGTGATTAATGCAGATATGCTTGCTGAGAGACTGAGTGTGTCATCTGTCAGGACTGGGAATTGAACCCTGCTTGTCTGGGTGAAAGGCAGGAACTTACCCACTGGACCAGACAGGCTTCCCTATCTCTAACTGGTCAAATCTTCCCTATATCATGGTTATGATGTGTCCTTTGCAGTGGCAGCCATTGGCAATGACACCAAAGCCTGTCAGATGCTGATAGGGGCTCTTGCACAACTAAAACCCATCAAGAGCCTGTAGCTCAGTTGCAAAGTCTAGTGCCTTTGGTGCAGGAACCTACCCCTGGACAGGGTTCAAATCCAGCCACCACCATTAAAGTATGTTTAGATGGAAAAAATACAGTATTTGATTTTTTGCACGTAAAAAGAATATTTTTACTTAAAAAAACTACAGGAACAATTTAAGTCATTTTTTGATTGCATTAGTTGGGCACATTTACAAATCTTGCCACCCCCACCACCACCTGCCACCTCCCTCCTTTTGCTCAAGTAGTTTAAATAGGAGCAAGGCCTTATCTTCATTTATGAATGTATTCGTTGTTTCTTCAAAATGGTGTTCTGGAGAGCACAAATATGGCCTAAGGGGGGGCAGAATTGAGCTGTATTATGTGAGGAAGGTGCCATGCAGATAATAAAATAGGTTGAATGGTGTTGATTTAATGCAGGGTAAAATTTTGTGCAGGTGAAAGCGCCCTTATTAGCTGCAGTCAGAAGGTAGCATGTTGAATTTTGAAGTGATAGAAAAGGACAAAGTCATGCCTCTTATTGACTATGTCTTGAAAATGCATAATGCAGCAAGTGTGGGGAAGAGGCAGTTGGTTTGCAAGGATTTGCATGGCCAGGTCTGGCATGCTATGTTATGCTGTGCCTCTGACAGTGAGACCAGGACTGGGACTTTAGACATCACAGTTTTAGCATTCAGTCTTTACAGTAGGCCCACGTAGGCCCACAAACACCCATGTTTTGTATAGAGGATTACTGCAGGTAATTCTGGACCCTGCTAAGTGAGGGTGGGGTCCTTATCGGAAGGCCTTCGACTGGAACAATCCTTAGCCTAAGACAATTTGGCAACTTTAGAAATCTGCTGAAGACCATTTGTTGAAGGTCCTATCATCGCACCACTACGGAAGCTCAGAGAAGAAATCATGGGAGGAGATTATTTGCATAGGACTGCCCCTTTCTCAATCCTGTGATTATGCTGCAGTTGCCATATAACATTACTAGAGGGCAGGAGCATCAACATAAATCCAAAGAGAGGCTTTAAATCTGCTTGCTGAACTAGCTCTTGTTCTTGTTGAATTTTGTAGAGCCTGTAGAATGGAGGAGTGGAATGACTGAGTGAATGAGTATCGAGGAATGATTGGACTGCATTTGGGGTGAAGGGGTTGCAGGATTTGGAAGGAAAACTGAATTAAAAGCAAAGTGATTAATGCAGATATGCTTGCTGAGAGACTGAGTGTGTCATCTGTCAGGACTGGGAATTGAACCCTGCTTGTCTGGGTGAAAGACAGGAACTTACCCACTGGACCAGACAGGCTTCCCTATCTCTAACTGGTCAAATCTTCCCTATATCATGGTTATGATGTGTCCTTTGCAGTGGCAGCCATTGGCAATGACACCAAAGCCTGTCAGATGCTGATAGGGGCTCTTGCACAACTAAAACCCATCAAGAGCCTGTAGCTCAGTTGCAAAGTCTAGTGCCTTTGGTGCAGGAACCTACCCCTGGACAGGGTTCAAATCCAGCCACCACCATTAAAGTATGTTTAGATGGAAAAAATACAGTATTTGATTTTTTGCACGTAAAAAGAATATTTTTACTTAAAAAAACTACAGGAACAATTTAAGTCATTTTTTGATTGCATTAGTTGGGCACATTTACAAATCTTGCCACCCCCACCACCACCTGCCACCTCCCTCCTTTTGCTCAAGTAGTTTAAATAGGAGCAAGGCCTTATCTTCATTTATGAATGTATTCGTTGTTTCTTCAAAATGGTGTTCTGGAGAGCACAAATATGGCCTAAGGGGGGGCAGAATTGAGCTGTATTATGTGAGGAAGGTGCCATGCAGATAATAAAATAGGTTGAATGGTGTTGATTTAATGCAGGGTAAAAGTTTGTGCAGGTGAAAGCGCCCATATTAGCTGCAGTCAGAAGGTAGCATGTTGAATTTTGAAGTGATAGAAAAGGACAAAGTCATGCCTCTTATTGACTATGTCTTGAAAATGCATAACGCAGCAAGTGTGGGGAAGAGGCAGTTGGTTTGCAAGGATTTGCATGGCCAGGTCTGGCATGCTATGTTATGCTGTGCCTCTGACAGTGAGACCAGAACTGGGACTTTAGACATCACAGTTTTAGCATGCAGTCTTTACAGTAGGCCCACAAACGCCCACGAACGCCCATGTTCTGTATAGAGGATTACTGCAGGTAATTCTGGACCCTGCTAAGTGAGGGTGGGGTCCTTATCGGAAGGCCTTCGACTGGAACAATCCTTAGCCTAAGACAATTTGGCAACTTTAGAAATCTGCTGAAGACCATTTGTTGAAGGTCCTATCATCGCACCACTACGGAAGCTCAGAGAAGAAATCATGGGAGGAGATTATTTGCATAGGACTGCCCCTTTCTCAATCCTGTGATTATGCTGCAGTTGCCATATAACATTACTAGAGGGCAGGAGCATCAACATAAATCCAAAGAGAGGCTTTAAATCTGCTTGCTGAACTAGCTCTTGTTCTTGTTGAATTTTGTAGAGCCTGTAGAATGGAGGAGTGGAATGACTGAGTGAATGAGTATCGAGGAATGATTGGACTGCATTTGGGGTGAAGGGGTTGCAGGATTTGGAAGGAAAACTGAATTAAAAGCAAAGTGATTAATGCAGATATGCTTGCTGAGAGACTGAGTGTGTCATCTGTCAGGACTGGGAATTGAACCCTGCTTGTCTGGGTGAAAGACAGGAACTTACCCACTGGACCAGACAGGCTTCCCTATCTCTAACTGGTCAAATCTTCCCTATATCATGGTTATGATGTGTCCTTTGCAGTGGCAGCCATTGGCAATGACACCAAAGCCTGTCAGATGCTGATAGGGGCTCTTGCACAACTAAAACCCATCAAGAGCCTGTAGCTCAGTTGCAAAGTCTAGTGCCTTTGGTGCAGGAACCTACCCCTGGACAGGGTTCAAATCCAGCCACCACCATTAAAGTATGTTTAGATGGAAAAAATACAGTATTTGATTTTTTGCACGTAAAAAGAATATTTTTACTTAAAAAAACTACAGGAACAATTTAAGTCATTTTTTGATTGCATTAGTTGGGCACATTTACAAATCTTGCCACCCCCACCACCACCTGCCACCTCCCTCCTTTTGCTCAAGTAGTTTAAATAGGAGCAAGGCCTTATCTTCATTTATGAATGTATTCGTTGTTTCTTCAAAATGGTGTTCTGGAGAGCACAAATATGGCCTAAGGGGGGGCAGAATTGAGCTGTATTATGTGAGGAAGGTGCCATGCAGATAATAAAATAGGTTGAATGGTGTTGATTTAATGCAGGGTAAAATTTTGTGCAGGTGAAAGCGCCCATATTAGCTGCAGTCAGAAGGTAGCATGTTGAATTTTGAAGTGATAGAAAAGGACAAAGTCATGCCTCTTATTGACTATGTCTTGAAAATGCATAACGCAGCAAGTGTGGGGAAGAGGCAGTTGGTTTGCAAGGATTTGCATGGCCAGGTCTGGCATGCTATGTTATGCTGTGCCTCTGACAGTGAGACCAGAACTGGGACTTTAGACATCACAGTTTTAGCATGCAGTCTTTACAGTAGGCCCACAAACGCCCACGAACGCCCATGTTCTGTATAGAGGATTACTGCAGGTAATTCTGGACCCTGCTAAGTGAGGGTGGGGTCCTTATCGGAAGGCCTTTGACTGGAACAATCCTTAGCCTAAGACAATTTGGCAACTTTAGAAATCTGCTAAAGACCATTTGTTGAAGGTCCTATCATCGCACCACTACGGAAGCTCAGAGAAGTAATCATGGGAGGAGATTATTTGCATAGGACTGCCCCTTTCTCAATCCTGTGATTATGCTGCAGTTGCCATATAACATTACTAGAGGGCAGCAGCATCAACATAAATCCAAAGAGAGGCTTTAAATCTGCTTGCTGAACTAGCTCTTGTTCTTGTTGAATTTTGTAGAGCCTGTAGAATGGAGGAGTGGAATGACTGAGTGAATGAGTATCGAGGAATGATTGGACTGTATTTGGGGTGAAGGGGTTGCAGGATTTGGAAGGAAAACTGAATTAAAAGCAAAGTGATTAATGCAGATATGCTTGCTGAGAGACTGAGTGTGTCATCTGTCAGGCCTGGGAATTGAACCCTGCTTGTCTGTGTGAAAGGCAGGAACTTACCCACTGGACCAGACAGGCTTCCCTACCTCTAGCTGGTCAAATCTTCCCTATATCATGGTTATGATGTGTCCTTTGCAGTGGCAGCCATTGGCAATGACACCAAAGCCTGTCAGATGCTGATAGGGGATCTTGCACAACTGAAACCCATCAAGAGCCTGTAGCTCAGTGGCAAAGTCTAGTGCCTTTGGTGCAGGAACCTACCCCTGGACAGGGTTCAAATCCAGCCACCACCGTTATAGTATGTTTAGATGGAAAAAATACAGTATTTGATTTTTTGCACGTAAAAATAATATTTTTACTTAAAAAAAATACAGGAACAATTTAAGTCATTTTTTAATTGCATTAGTTGGGCACATTTACAAATCTTGCCACCCCCACCACCACCTGCCACCTCCCTCCTTTTGCTCAAGTAGTTTAAATAGGAGCAAGGCCTTATCTTCATTTATGAATGTATTCGTTGTTTCTTCAAAATGGTGTTCTGGAGAGCACAAATATGGCCTAAGGGGGGGCAGAATTGAGCTGTATTATGTGAGGAAGGTGCCATGCAGATAATAAAATAGGTTGAATGGTGTTGATTTAATGCAGGGTAAAATTTTGTGCAGGTGAAAGCGCCCTTATTAGCTGCAGTCAGAAGGTAGCATGTTGAATTTTGAAGTGATAGAAAAGGACAAAGTCATGCCTCTTATTGACTATGTCTTGAAAATGCATAATGCAGCAAGTGTGGGGAAGAGGCAGTTGGTTTGCAAGGATTTGCATGGCCAGGTCTGGCATGCTATGTTATGCTGTGCCTCTGACAGTGAGACCAGGACTGGGACTTTAGACATCACAGTTTTAGCATTCAGTCTTTACAGTAGGCCCACGTAGGCCCACAAACACCCATGTTTTGTATAGAGGATTACTGCAGGTAATTCTGGACCCTGCTAAGTGAGGGTGGGGTCCTTATCGGAAGGCCTTCGACTGGAACAATCCTTAGCCTAAGACAATTTGGCAACTTTAGAAATCTGCTGAAGACCATTTGTTGAAGGTCCTATCATCGCACCACTACGGAAGCTCAGAGAAGAAATCATGGGAGGAGATTATTTGCATAGGACTGCCCCTTTCTCAATCCTGTGATTATGCTGCAGTTGCCATATAACATTACTAGAGGGCAGGAGCATCAACATAAATCCAAAGAGAGGCTTTAAATCTGCTTGCTGAACTAGCTCTTGTTCTTGTTGAATTTTGTAGAGCCTGTAGAATGGAGGAGTGGAATGACTGAGTGAATGAGTATCGAGGAATGATTGGACTGCATTTGGGGTGAAGGGGTTGCAGGATTTGGAAGGAAAACTGAATTAAAAGCAAAGTGATTAATGCAGATATGCTTGCTGAGAGACTGAGTGTGTCATCTGTCAGGACTGGGAATTGAACCCTGCTTGTCTGGGTGAAAGGCAGGAACTTACCCACTGGACCAGACAGGCTTCCCTATCTCTAACTGGTCAAATCTTCCCTATATCATGGTTATGATGTGTCCTTTGCAGTGGCAGCCATTGGCAATGACACCAAAGCCTGTCAGATGCTGATAGGGGCTCTTGCACAACTAAAACCCATCAAGAGCCTGTAGCTCAGTTGCAAAGTCTAGTGCCTTTGGTGCAGGAACCTACCCCTGGACAGGGTTCAAATCCAGCCACCACCATTAAAGTATGTTTAGATGGAAAAAATACAGTATTTGATTTTTTGCACGTAAAA
The DNA here is from genome assembly GCF_031143425.1 of Pleurodeles waltl. Taxonomy (NCBI): domain Eukaryota; kingdom Metazoa; phylum Chordata; class Amphibia; order Caudata; family Salamandridae; genus Pleurodeles; species Pleurodeles waltl. The sequence continues at coordinate 158,322 of NW_027150409.1, read as the reverse complement.
AGAATATTTTTACTTAAAAAAACTACAGGAACAATTTAAGTCATTTTTTGATTGCATTAGTTGGGCACATTTACAAATCTTGCCACCCCCACCACCACCTGCCACCTCCCTCCTTTTGCTCAAGTAGTTTAAATAGGAGCAAGGCCTTATCTTCATTTATGAATGTATTCGTTGTTTCTTCAAAATGGTGTTCTGGAGAGCACAAATATGGCCTAAGGGGGGGCAGAATTGAGCTGTATTATGTGAGGAAGGTGCCATGCAGATAATAAAATAGGTTGAATGGTGTTGATTTAATGCAGGGTAAAATTTTGTGCAGGTGAAAGCGCCCTTATTAGCTGCAGTCAGAAGGTAGCATGTTGAATTTTGAAGTGATAGAAAAGGACAAAGTCATGCCTCTTATTGACTATGTCTTGAAAATGCATAATGCAGCAAGTGTGGGGAAGAGGCAGTTGGTTTGCAAGGATTTGCATGGCCAGGTCTGGCATGCTATGTTATGCTGTGCCTCTGACAGTGAGACCAGGACTGGGACTTTAGACATCACAGTTTTAGCATTCAGTCTTTACAGTAGGCCCACGTAGGCCCACAAACACCCATGTTTTGTATAGAGGATTACTGCAGGTAATTCTGGACCCTGCTAAGTGAGGGTGGGGTCCTTATCGGAAGGCCTTCGACTGGAACAATCCTTAGCCTAAGACAATTTGGCAACTTTAGAAATCTGCTGAAGACCATTTGTTGAAGGTCCTATCATCGCACCACTACGGAAGCTCAGAGAAGAAATCATGGGAGGAGATTATTTGCATAGGACTGCCCCTTTCTCAATCCTGTGATTATGCTGCAGTTGCCATATAACATTACTAGAGGGCAGGAGCATCAACATAAATCCAAAGAGAGGCTTTAAATCTGCTTGCTGAACTAGCTCTTGTTCTTGTTGAATTTTGTAGAGCCTGTAGAATGGAGGAGTGGAATGACTGAGTGAATGAGTATCGAGGAATGATTGGACTGCATTTGGGGTGAAGGGGTTGCAGGATTTGGAAGGAAAACTGAATTAAAAGCAAAGTGATTAATGCAGATATGCTTGCTGAGAGACTGAGTGTGTCATCTGTCAGGACTGGGAATTGAACCCTGCTTGTCTGGGTGAAAGACAGGAACTTACCCACTGGACCAGACAGGCTTCCCTATCTCTAACTGGTCAAATCTTCCCTATATCATGGTTATGATGTGTCCTTTGCAGTGGCAGCCATTGGCAATGACACCAAAGCCTGTCAGATGCTGATAGGGGCTCTTGCACAACTAAAACCCATCAAGAGCCTGTAGCTCAGTTGCAAAGTCTAGTGCCTTTGGTGCAGGAACCTACCCCTGGACAGGGTTCAAATCCAGCCACCACCATTAAAGTATGTTTAGATGGAAAAAATACAGTATTTGATTTTTTGCACGTAAAAAGAATATTTTTACTTAAAAAAACTACAGGAACAATTTAAGTCATTTTTTGATTGCATTAGTTGGGCACATTTACAAATCTTGCCACCCCCACCACCACCTGCCACCTCCCTCCTTTTGCTCAAGTAGTTTAAATAGGAGCAAGGCCTTATCTTCATTTATGAATGTATTCGTTGTTTCTTCAAAATGGTGTTCTGGAGAGCACAAATATGGCCTAAGGGGGGGCAGAATTGAGCTGTATTATGTGAGGAAGGTGCCATGCAGATAATAAAATAGGTTGAATGGTGTTGATTTAATGCAGGGTAAAATTTTGTGCAGGTGAAAGCGCCCATATTAGCTGCAGTCAGAAGGTAGCATGTTGAATTTTGAAGTGATAGAAAAGGACAAAGTCATGCCTCTTATTGACTATGTCTTGAAAATGCATAACGCAGCAAGTGTGGGGAAGAGGCAGTTGGTTTGCAAGGATTTGCATGGCCAGGTCTGGCATGCTATGTTATGCTGTGCCTCTGACAGTGAGACCAGAACTGGGACTTTAGACATCACAGTTTTAGCATGCAGTCTTTACAGTAGGCCCACAAACGCCCACGAACGCCCATGTTCTGTATAGAGGATTACTGCAGGTAATTCTGGACCCTGCTAAGTGAGGGTGGGGTCCTTATCGGAAGGCCTTTGACTGGAACAATCCTTAGCCTAAGACAATTTGGCAACTTTAGAAATCTGCTAAAGACCATTTGTTGAAGGTCCTATCATCGCACCACTACGGAAGCTCAGAGAAGTAATCATGGGAGGAGATTATTTGCATAGGACTGCCCCTTTCTCAATCCTGTGATTATGCTGCAGTTGCCATATAACATTACTAGAGGGCAGCAGCATCAACATAAATCCAAAGAGAGGCTTTAAATCTGCTTGCTGAACTAGCTCTTGTTCTTGTTGAATTTTGTAGAGCCTGTAGAATGGAGGAGTGGAATGACTGAGTGAATGAGTATCGAGGAATGATTGGACTGTATTTGGGGTGAAGGGGTTGCAGGATTTGGAAGGAAAACTGAATTAAAAGCAAAGTGATTAATGCAGATATGCTTGCTGAGAGACTGAGTGTGTCATCTGTCAGGCCTGGGAATTGAACCCTGCTTGTCTGTGTGAAAGGCAGGAACTTACCCACTGGACCAGACAGGCTTCCCTACCTCTAGCTGGTCAAATCTTCCCTATATCATGGTTATGATGTGTCCTTTGCAGTGGCAGCCATTGGCAATGACACCAAAGCCTGTCAGATGCTGATAGGGGATCTTGCACAACTGAAACCCATCAAGAGCCTGTAGCTCAGTGGCAAAGTCTAGTGCCTTTGGTGCAGGAACCTACCCCTGGACAGGGTTCAAATCCAGCCACCACCGTTATAGTATGTTTAGATGGAAAAAATACAGTATTTGATTTTTTGCACGTAAAAATAATATTTTTACTTAAAAAAAATACAGGAACAATTTAAGTCATTTTTTAATTGCATTAGTTGGGCACATTTACAAATCTTGCCACCCCCACCACCACCTGCCACCTCCCTCCTTTTGCTCAAGTAGTTTAAATAGGAGCAAGGCCTTATCTTCATTTATGAATGTATTCGTTGTTTCTTCAAAATGGTGTTCTGGAGAGCACAAATATGGCCTAAGGGGGGGCAGAATTGAGCTGTATTATGTGAGGAAGGTGCCATGCAGATAATAAAATAGGTTGAATGGTGTTGATTTAATGCAGGGTAAAATTTTGTGCAGGTGAAAGCGCCCTTATTAGCTGCAGTCAGAAGGTAGCATGTTGAATTTTGAAGTGATAGAAAAGGACAAAGTCATGCCTCTTATTGACTATGTCTTGAAAATGCATAACGCAGCAAGTGTGGGGAAGAGGCAGTTGGTTTGCAAGGATTTGCATGGCCAGGTCTGGCATGCTATGTTATGCTGTGCCTCTGACAGTGAGACCAGGACTGGGACTTTAGACATCACAGTTTTAGCATTCAGTCTTTACAGTAGGCCCACGTAGGCCCACAAACACCCATGTTTTGTATAGAGGATTACTGCAGGTAATTCTGGACCCTGCTAAGTGAGGGTGGGGTCCTTATCGGAAGGCCTTCGACTGGAACAATCCTTAGCCTAAGACAATTTGGCAACTTTAGAAATCTGCTGAAGACCATTTGTTGAAGGTCCTATCATCGCACCACTACGGAAGCTCAGAGAAGAAATCATGGGAGGAGATTATTTGCATAGGACTGCCCCTTTCTCAATCCTGTGATTATGCTGCAGTTGCCATATAACATTACTAGAGGGCAGGAGCATCAACATAAATCCAAAGAGAGGCTTTAAATCTGCTTGCTGAACTAGCTCTTGTTCTTGTTGAATTTTGTAGAGCCTGTAGAATGGAGGAGTGGAATGACTGAGTGAATGAGTATCGAGGAATGATTGGACTGCATTTGGGGTGAAGGGGTTGCAGGATTTGGAAGGAAAACTGAATTAAAAGCAAAGTGATTAATGCAGATATGCTTGCTGAGAGACTGAGTGTGTCATCTGTCAGGACTGGGAATTGAACCCTGCTTGTCTGGGTGAAAGGCAGGAACTTACCCACTGGACCAGACAGGCTTCCCTATCTCTAACTGGTCAAATCTTCCCTATATCATGGTTATGATGTGTCCTTTGCAGTGGCAGCCATTGGCAATGACACCAAAGCCTGTCAGATGCTGATAGGGGCTCTTGCACAACTAAAACCCATCAAGAGCCTGTAGCTCAGTTGCAAAGTCTAGTGCCTTTGGTGCAGGAACCTACCCCTGGACAGGGTTCAAATCCAGCCACCACCATTAAAGTATGTTTAGATGGAAAAAATACAGTATTTGATTTTTTGCACGTAAAAAGAATATTTTTACTTAAAAAAACTACAGGAACAATTTAAGTCATTTTTTGATTGCATTAGTTGGGCACATTTACAAATCTTGCCACCCCCACCACCACCTGCCACCTCCCTCCTTTTGCTCAAGTAGTTTAAATAGGAGCAAGGCCTTATCTTCATTTATGAATGTATTCGTTGTTTCTTCAAAATGGTGTTCTGGAGAGCACAAATATGGCCTAAGGGGGGGCAGAATTGAGCTGTATTATGTGAGGAAGGTGCCATGCAGATAATAAAATAGGTTGAATGGTGTTGATTTAATGCAGGGTAAAATTTTGTGCAGGTGAAAGCGCCCATATTAGCTGCAGTCAGAAGGTAGCATGTTGAATTTTGAAGTGATAGAAAAGGACAAAGTCATGCCTCTTATTGACTATGTCTTGAAAATGCATAACGCAGCAAGTGTGGGGAAGAGGCAGTTGGTTTGCAAGGATTTGCATGGCCAGGTCTGGCATGCTATGTTATGCTGTGCCTCTGACAGTGAGACCAGAACTGGGACTTTAGACATCACAGTTTTAGCATGCAGTCTTTACAGTAGGCCCACAAACGCCCACGAACGCCCATGTTCTGTATAGAGGATTACTGCAGGTAATTCTGGACCCTGCTAAGTGAGGGTGGGGTCCTTATCGGAAGGCCTTTGACTGGAACAATCCTTAGCCTAAGACAATTTGGCAACTTTAGAAATCTGCTAAAGACCATTTGTTGAAGGTCCTATCATCGCACCACTACGGAAGCTCAGAGAAGTAATCATGGGAGGAGATTATTTGCATAGGACTGCCCCTTTCTCAATCCTGTGATTATGCTGCAGTTGCCATATAACATTACTAGAGGGCAGCAGCATCAACATAAATCCAAAGAGAGGCTTTAAATCTGCTTGCTGAACTAGCTCTTGTTCTTGTTGAATTTTGTAGAGCCTGTAGAATGGAGGAGTGGAATGACTGAGTGAATGAGTATCGAGGAATGATTGGACTGTATTTGGGGTGAAGGGGTTGCAGGATTTGGAAGGAAAACTGAATTAAAAGCAAAGTGATTAATGCAGATATGCTTGCTGAGAGACTGAGTGTGTCATCTGTCAGGCCTGGGAATTGAACCCTGCTTGTCTGTGTGAAAGGCAGGAACTTACCCACTGGACCAGACAGGCTTCCCTACCTCTAGCTGGTCAAATCTTCCCTATATCATGGTTATGATGTGTCCTTTGCAGTGGCAGCCATTGGCAATGACACCAAAGCCTGTCAGATGCTGATAGGGGATCTTGCACAACTGAAACCCATCAAGAGCCTGTAGCTCAGTGGCAAAGTCTAGTGCCTTTGGTGCAGGAACCTACCCCTGGACAGGGTTCAAATCCAGCCACCACCGTTATAGTATGTTTAGATGGAAAAAATACAGTATTTGATTTTTTGCACGTAAAAATAATATTTTTACTTAAAAAAAATACAGGAACAATTTAAGTCATTTTTTAATTGCATTAGTTGGGCACATTTACAAATCTTGCCACCCCCACCACCACCTGCCACCTCCCTCCTTTTGCTCAAGTAGTTTAAATAGGAGCAAGGCCTTATCTTCATTTATGAATGTATTCGTTGTTTCTTCAAAATGGTGTTCTGGAGAGCACAAATATGGCCTAAGGGGGGGCAGAATTGAGCTGTATTATGTGAGGAAGGTGCCATGCAGATAATAAAATAGGTTGAATGGTGTTGATTTAATGCAGGGTAAAATTTTGTGCAGGTGAAAGCGCCCTTATTAGCTGCAGTCAGAAGGTAGCATGTTGAATTTTGAAGTGATAGAAAAGGACAAAGTCATGCCTCTTATTGACTATGTCTTGAAAATGCATAATGCAGCAAGTGTGGGGAAGAGGCAGTTGGTTTGCAAGGATTTGCATGGCCAGGTCTGGCATGCTATGTTATGCTGTGCCTCTGACAGTGAGACCAGGACTGGGACTTTAGACATCACAGTTTTAGCATTCAGTCTTTACAGTAGGCCCACGTAGGCCCACAAACACCCATGTTTTGTATAGAGGATTACTGCAGGTAATTCTGGACCCTGCTAAGTGAGGGTGGGGTCCTTATCGGAAGGCCTTCGACTGGAACAATCCTTAGCCTAAGACAATTTGGCAACTTTAGAAATCTGCTGAAGACCATTTGTTGAAGGTCCTATCATCGCACCACTACGGAAGCTCAGAGAAGAAATCATGGGAGGAGATTATTTGCATAGGACTGCCCCTTTCTCAATCCTGTGATTATGCTGCAGTTGCCATATAACATTACTAGAGGGCAGGAGCATCAACATAAATCCAAAGAGAGGCTTTAAATCTGCTTGCTGAACTAGCTCTTGTTCTTGTTGAATTTTGTAGAGCCTGTAGAATGGAGGAGTGGAATGACTGAGTGAATGAGTATCGAGGAATGATTGGACTGCATTTGGGGTGAAGGGGTTGCAGGATTTGGAAGGAAAACTGAATTAAAAGCAAAGTGATTAATGCAGATATGCTTGCTGAGAGACTGAGTGTGTCATCTGTCAGGACTGGGAATTGAACCCTGCTTGTCTGGGTGAAAGGCAGGAACTTACCCACTGGACCAGACAGGCTTCCCTATCTCTAACTGGTCAAATCTTCCCTATATCATGGTTATGATGTGTCCTTTGCAGTGGCAGCCATTGGCAATGACACCAAAGCCTGTCAGATGCTGATAGGGGCTCTTGCACAACTAAAACCCATCAAGAGCCTGTAGCTCAGTTGCAAAGTCTAGTGCCTTTGGTGCAGGAACCTACCCCTGGACAGGGTTCAAATCCAGCCACCACCATTAAAGTATGTTTAGATGGAAAAAATACAGTATTTGATTTTTTGCACGTAAAAAGAATATTTTTACTTAAAAAAACTACAGGAACAATTTAAGTCATTTTTTGATTGCATTAGTTGGGCACATTTACAAATCTTGCCACCCCCACCACCACCTGCCACCTCCCTCCTTTTGCTCAAGTAGTTTAAATAGGAGCAAGGCCTTATCTTCATTTATGAATGTATTCGTTGTTTCTTCAAAATGGTGTTCTGGAGAGCACAAATATGGCCTAAGGGGGGGCAGAATTGAGCTGTATTATGTGAGGAAGGTGCCATGCAGATAATAAAATAGGTTGAATGGTGTTGATTTAATGCAGGGTAAAATTTTGTGCAGGTGAAAGCGCCCTTATTAGCTGCAGTCAGAAGGTAGCATGTTGAATTTTGAAGTGATAGAAAAGGACAAAGTCATGCCTCTTATTGACTATGTCTTGAAAATGCATAATGCAGCAAGTGTGGGGAAGAGGCAGTTGGTTTGCAAGGATTTGCATGGCCAGGTCTGGCATGCTATGTTATGCTGTGCCTCTGACAGTGAGACCAGGACTGGGACTTTAGACATCACAGTTTTAGCATTCAGTCTTTACAGTAGGCCCACGTAGGCCCACAAACACCCATGTTTTGTATAGAGGATTACTGCAGGTAATTCTGGACCCTGCTAAGTGAGGGTGGGGTCCTTATCGGAAGGCCTTCGACTGGAACAATCCTTAGCCTAAGACAATTTGGCAACTTTAGAAATCTGCTGAAGACCATTTGTTGAAGGTCCTATCATCGCACCACTACGGAAGCTCAGAGAAGAAATCATGGGAGGAGATTATTTGCATAGGACTGCCCCTTTCTCAATCCTGTGATTATGCTGCAGTTGCCATATAACATTACTAGAGGGCAGGAGCATCAACATAAATCCAAAGAGAGGCTTTAAATCTGCTTGCTGAACTAGCTCTTGTTCTTGTTGAATTTTGTAGAGCCTGTAGAATGGAGGAGTGGAATGACTGAGTGAATGAGTATCGAGGAATGATTGGACTGCATTTGGGGTGAAGGGGTTGCAGGATTTGGAAGGAAAACTGAATTAAAAGCAAAGTGATTAATGCAGATATGCTTGCTGAGAGACTGAGTGTGTCATCTGTCAGGACTGGGAATTGAACCCTGCTTGTCTGGGTGAAAGACAGGAACTTACCCACTGGACCAGACAGGCTTCCCTATCTCTAACTGGTCAAATCTTCCCTATATCATGGTTATGATGTGTCCTTTGCAGTGGCAGCCATTGGCAATGACACCAAAGCCTGTCAGATGCTGATAGGGGCTCTTGCACAACTAAAACCCATCAAGAGCCTGTAGCTCAGTTGCAAAGTCTAGTGCCTTTGGTGCAGGAACCTACCCCTGGACAGGGTTCAAATCCAGCCACCACCATTAAAGTATGTTTAGATGGAAAAAATACAGTATTTGATTTTTTGCACGTAAAAAGAATATTTTTACTTAAAAAAACTACAGGAACAATTTAAGTCATTTTTTGATTGCATTAGTTGGGCACATTTACAAATCTTGCCACCCCCACCACCACCTGCCACCTCCCTCCTTTTGCTCAAGTAGTTTAAATAGGAGCAAGGCCTTATCTTCATTTATGAATGTATTCGTTGTTTCTTCAAAATGGTGTTCTGGAGAGCACAAATATGGCCTAAGGGGGGGCAGAATTGAGCTGTATTATGTGAGGAAGGTGCCATGCAGATAATAAAATAGGTTGAATGGTGTTGATTTAATGCAGGGTAAAATTTTGTGCAGGTGAAAGCGCCCATATTAGCTGCAGTCAGAAGGTAGCATGTTGAATTTTGAAGTGATAGAAAAGGACAAAGTCATGCCTCTTATTGACTATGTCTTGAAAATGCATAACGCAGCAAGTGTGGGGAAGAGGCAGTTGGTTTGCAAGGATTTGCATGGCCAGGTCTGGCATGCTATGTTATGCTGTGCCTCTGACAGTGAGACCAGAACTGGGACTTTAGACATCACAGTTTTAGCATGCAGTCTTTACAGTAGGCCCACAAACGCCCACGAACGCCCATGTTCTGTATAGAGGATTACTGCAGGTAATTCTGGACCCTGCTAAGTGAGGGTGGGGTCCTTATCGGAAGGCCTTTGACTGGAACAATCCTTAGCCTAAGACAATTTGGCAACTTTAGAAATCTGCTAAAGACCATTTGTTGAAGGTCCTATCATCGCACCACTACGGAAGCTCAGAGAAGTAATCATGGGAGGAGATTATTTGCATAGGACTGCCCCTTTCTCAATCCTGTGATTATGCTGCAGTTGCCATATAACATTACTAGAGGGCAGCAGCATCAACATAAATCCAAAGAGAGGCTTTAAATCTGCTTGCTGAACTAGCTCTTGTTCTTGTTGAATTTTGTAGAGCCTGTAGAATGGAGGAGTGGAATGACTGAGTGAATGAGTATCGAGGAATGATTGGACTGTATTTGGGGTGAAGGGGTTGCAGGATTTGGAAGGAAAACTGAATTAAAAGCAAAGTGATTAATGCAGATATGCTTGCTGAGAGACTGAGTGTGTCATCTGTCAGGCCTGGGAATTGAACCCTGCTTGTCTGTGTGAAAGGCAGGAACTTACCCACTGGACCAGACAGGCTTCCCTACCTCTAGCTGGTCAAATCTTCCCTATATCATGGTTATGATGTGTCCTTTGCAGTGGCAGCCATTGGCAATGACACCAAAGCCTGTCAGATGCTGATAGGGGATCTTGCACAACTGAAACCCATCAAGAGCCTGTAGCTCAGTGGCAAAGTCTAGTGCCTTTGGTGCAGGAACCTACCCCTGGACAGGGTTCAAATCCAGCCACCACCGTTATAGTATGTTTAGATGGAAAAAATACAGTATTTGATTTTTTGCACGTAAAAATAATATTTTTACTTAAAAAAAATACAGGAACAATTTAAGTCATTTTTTAATTGCATTAGTTGGGCACATTTACAAATCTTGCCACCCCCACCACCACCTGCCACCTCCCTCCTTTTGCTCAAGTAGTTTAAATAGGAGCAAGGCCTTATCTTCATTTATGAATGTATTCGTTGTTTCTTCAAAATGGTGTTCTGGAGAGCACAAATATGGCCTAAGGGGGGGCAGAATTGAGCTGTATTATGTGAGGAAGGTGCCATGCAGATAATAAAATAGGTTGAATGGTGTTGATTTAATGCAGGGTAAAATTTTGTGCAGGTGAAAGCGCCCTTATTAGCTGCAGTCAGAAGGTAGCATGTTGAATTTTGAAGTGATAGAAAAGGACAAAGTCATGCCTCTTATTGACTATGTCTTGAAAATGCATAATGCAGCAAGTGTGGGGAAGAGGCAGTTGGTTTGCAAGGATTTGCATGGCCAGGTCTGGCATGCTATGTTATGCTGTGCCTCTGACAGTGAGACCAGGACTGGGACTTTAGACATCACAGTTTTAGCATTCAGTCTTTACAGTAGGCCCACGTAGGCCCACAAACACCCATGTTTTGTATAGAGGATTACTGCAGGTAATTCTGGACCCTGCTAAGTGAGGGTGGGGTCCTTATCGGAAGGCCTTCGACTGGAACAATCCTTAGCCTAAGACAATATGGCAACTTTAGAAATCTGCTGAAGACCATTTGTTGAAGGTCCTATCATCGCACCACTACGGAAGCTCAGAGAAGAAATCATGGGAGGAGATTATTTGCATAGGACTGCCCCTTTCTCAATCCTGTGATTATGCTGCAGTTGCCATATAACATTACTAGAGGGCAGGAGCATCAACATAAATCCAAAGAGAGGCTTTAAATCTGCTTGCTGAACTAGCTCTTGTTCTTGTTGAATTTTGTAGAGCCTGTAGAATGGAGGAGTGGAATGACTGAGTGAATGAGTATCGAGGAATGATTGGACTGCATTTGGGGTGAAGGGGTTGCAGGATTTGGAAGGAAAACTGAATTAAAAGCAAAGTGATTAATGCAGATATGCTTGCTGAGAGACTGAGTGTGTCATCTGTCAGGACTGGGAATTGAACCCTGCTTGTCTGGGTGAAAGGCAGGAACTTACCCACTGGACCAGACAGGCTTCCCTATCTCTAACTGGTCAAATCTTCCCTATATCATGGTTATGATGTGTCCTTTGCAGTGGCAGCCATTGGCAATGACACCAAAGCCTGTCAGATGCTGATAGGGGCTCTTGCACAACTAAAACCCATCAAGAGCCTGTAGCTCAGTTGCAAAGTCTAGTGCCTTTGGTGCAGGAACCTACCCCTGGACAGGGTTCAAATCCAGCCACCACCATTAAAGTATGTTTAGATGGAAAAAATACAGTATTTGATTTTTTGCACGTAAAAAGAATATTTTTACTTAAAAAAACTACAGGAACAATTTAAGTCATTTTTTGATTGCATTAGTTGGGCACATTTACAAATCTTGCCACCCCCACCACCACCTGCCACCTCCCTCCTTTTGCTCAAGTAGTTTAAATAGGAGCAAGGCCTTATCTTCATTTATGAATGTATTCGTTGTTTCTTCAAAATGGTGTTCTGGAGAGCACAAATATGGCCTAAGGGGGGGCAGAATTGAGCTGTATTATGTGAGGAAGGTGCCATGCAGATAATAAAATAGGTTGAATGGTGTTGATTTAATGCAGGGTAAAATTTTGTGCAGGTGAAAGCGCCCATATTAGCTGCAGTCAGAAGGTAGCATGTTGAATTTTGAAGTGATAGAAAAGGACAAAGTCATGCCTCTTATTGACTATGTCTTGAAAATGCATAACGCAGCAAGTGTGGGGAAGAGGCAGTTGGTTTGCAAGGATTTGCATGGCCAGGTCTGGCATGCTATGTTATGCTGTGCCTCTGACAGTGAGACCAGAACTGGGACTTTAGACATCACAGTTTTAGCATGCAGTCTTTACAGTAGGCCCACAAACGCCCACGAACGCCCATGTTCTGTATAGAGGATTACTGCAGGTAATTCTGGACCCTGCTAAGTGAGGGTGGGGTCCTTATCGGAAGGCCTTTGACTGGAACAATCCTTAGCCTAAGACAATTTGGCAACTTTAGAAATCTGCTAAAGACCATTTGTTGAAGGTCCTATCATCGCACCACTACGGAAGCTCAGAGAAGTAATCATGGGAGGAGATTATTTGCATAGGACTGCCCCTTTCTCAATCCTGTGATTATGCTGCAGTTGCCATATAACATTACTAGAGGGCAGCAGCATCAACATAAATCCAAAGAGAGGCTTTAAATCTGCTTGCTGAACTAGCTCTTGTTCTTGTTGAATTTTGTAGAGCCTGTAGAATGGAGGAGTGGAATGACTGAGTGAATGAGTATCGAGGAATGATTGGACTGTATTTGGGGTGAAGGGGTTGCAGGATTTGGAAGGAAAACTGAATTAAAAGCAAAGTGATTAATGCAGATATGCTTGCTGAGAGACTGAGTGTGTCATCTGTCAGGCCTGGGAATTGAACCCTGCTTGTCTGTGTGAAAGGCAGGAACTTACCCACTGGACCAGACAGGCTTCCCTACCTCTAGCTGGTCAAATCTTCCCTATATCATGGTTATGATGTGTCCTTTGCAGTGGCAGCCATTGGCAATGACACCAAAGCCTGTCAGATGCTGATAGGGGATCTTGCACAACTGAAACCCATCAAGAGCCTGTAGCTCAGTGGCAAAGTCTAGTGCCTTTGGTGCAGGAACCTACCCCTGGACAGGGTTCAAATCCAGCCACCACCGTTATAGTATGTTTAGATGGAAAAAATACAGTATTTGATTTTTTGCACGTAAAAATAATATTTTTACTTAAAAAAAATACAGGAACAATTTAAGTCATTTTTTAATTGCATTAGTTGGGCACATTTACAAATCTTGCCACCCCCACCACCACCTGCCACCTCCCTCCTTTTGCTCAAGTAGTTTAAATAGGAGCAAGGCCTTATCTTCATTTATGAATGTATTCGTTGTTTCTTCAAAATGGTGTTCTGGAGAGCACAAATATGGCCTAAGGGGGGGCAGAATTGAGCTGTATTATGTGAGGAAGGTGCCATGCAGATAATAAAATAGGTTGAATGGTGTTGATTTAATGCAGGGTAAAATTTTGTGCAGGTGAAAGCGCCCTTATTAGCTGCAGTCAGAAGGTAGCATGTTGAATTTTGAAGTGATAGAAAAGGACAAAGTCATGCCTCTTATTGACTATGTCTTGAAAATGCATAATGCAGCAAGTGTGGGGAAGAGGCAGTTGGTTTGCAAGGATTTGCATGGCCAGGTCTGGCATGCTATGTTATGCTGTGCCTCTGACAGTGAGACCAGGACTGGGACTTTAGACATCACAGTTTTAGCATTCAGTCTTTACAGTAGGCCCACGTAGGCCCACAAACACCCATGTTTTGTATAGAGGATTACTGCAGGTAATTCTGGACCCTGCTAAGTGAGGGTGGGGTCCTTATCGGAAGGCCTTCGACTGGAACAATCCTTAGCCTAAGACAATTTGGCAACTTTAGAAATCTGCTGAAGACCATTTGTTGAAGGTCCTATCATCGCACCACTACGGAAGCTCAGAGAAGAAATCATGGGAGGAGATTATTTGCATAGGACTGCCCCTTTCTCAATCCTGTGATTATGCTGCAGTTGCCATATAACATTACTAGAGGGCAGGAGCATCAACATAAATCCAAAGAGAGGCTTTAAATCTGCTTGCTGAACTAGCTCTTGTTCTTGTTGAATTTTGTAGAGCCTGTAGAATGGAGGAGTGGAATGACTGAGTGAATGAGTATCGAGGAATGATTGGACTGCATTTGGGGTGAAGGGGTTGCAGGATTTGGAAGGAAAACTGAATTAAAAGCAAAGTGATTAATGCAGATATGCTTGCTGAGAGACTGAGTGTGTCATCTGTCAGGACTGGGAATTGAACCCTGCTTGTCTGGGTGAAAGGCAGGAACTTACCCACTGGACCAGACAGGCTTCCCTATCTCTAACTGGTCAAATCTTCCCTATATCATGGTTATGATGTGTCCTTTGCAGTGGCAGCCATTGGCAATGACACCAAAGCCTGTCAGATGCTGATAGGGGCTCTTGCACAACTAAAACCCATCAAGAGCCTGTAGCTCAGTTGCAAAGTCTAGTGCCTTTGGTGCAGGAACCTACCCCTGGACAGGGTTCAAATCCAGCCACCACCATTAAAGTATGTTTAGATGGAAAAAATACAGTATTTGATTTTTTGCACGTAAAAAGAATATTTTTACTTAAAAAAACTACAGGAACAATTTAAGTCATTTTTTGATTGCATTAGTTGGGCACATTTACAAATCTTGCCACCCCCACCACCACCTGCCACCTCCCTCCTTTTGCTCAAGTAGTTTAAATAGGAGCAAGGCCTTATCTTCATTTATGAATGTATTCGTTGTTTCTTCAAAATGGTGTTCTGGAGAGCACAAATATGGCCTAAGGGGGGGCAGAATTGAGCTGTATTATGTGAGGAAGGTGCCATGCAGATAATAAAATAGGTTGAATGGTGTTGATTTAATGCAGGGTAAAATTTTGTGCAGGTGAAAGCGCCCTTATTAGCTGCAGTCAGAAGGTAGCATGTTGAATTTTGAAGTGATAGAAAAGGACAAAGTCATGCCTCTTATTGACTATGTCTTGAAAATGCATAATGCAGCAAGTGTGGGGAAGAGGCAGTTGGTTTGCAAGGATTTGCATGGCCAGGTCTGGCATGCTATGTTATGCTGTGCCTCTGACAGTGAGACCAGGACTGGGACTTTAGACATCACAGTTTTAGCATTCAGTCTTTACAGTAGGCCCACGTAGGCCCACAAACACCCATGTTTTGTATAGAGGATTACTGCAGGTAATTCTGGACCCTGCTAAGTGAGGGTGGGGTCCTTATCGGAAGGCCTTCGACTGGAACAATCCTTAGCCTAAGACAATTTGGCAACTTTAGAAATCTGCTGAAGACCATTTGTTGAAGGTCCTATCATCGCACCACTACGGAAGCTCAGAGAAGAAATCATGGGAGGAGATTATTTGCATAGGACTGCCCCTTTCTCAATCCTGTGATTATGCTGCAGTTGCCATATAACATTACTAGAGGGCAGGAGCATCAACATAAATCCAAAGAGAGGCTTTAAATCTGCTTGCTGAACTAGCTCTTGTTCTTGTTGAATTTTGTAGAGCCTGTAGAATGGAGGAGTGGAATGACTGAGTGAATGAGTATCGAGGAATGATTGGACTGCATTTGGGGTGAAGGGGTTGCAGGATTTGGAAGGAAAACTGAATTAAAAGCAAAGTGATTAATGCAGATATGCTTGCTGAGAGACTGAGTGTGTCATCTGTCAGGACTGGGAATTGAACCCTGCTTGTCTGGGTGAAAGGCAGGAACTTACCCACTGGACCAGACAGGCTTCCCTATCTCTAACTGGTCAAATCTTCCCTATATCATGGTTATGATGTGTCCTTTGCAGTGGCAGCCATTGGCAATGACACCAAAGCCTGTCAGATGCTGATAGGGGCTCTTGCACAACTAAAACCCATCAAGAGCCTGTAGCTCAGTTGCAAAGTCTAGTGCCTTTGGTGCAGGAACCTACCCCTGGACAGGGTTCAAATCCAGCCACCACCATTAAAGTATGTTTAGATGGAAAAAATACAGTATTTGATTTTTTGCACGTAAAAAGAATATTTTTACTTAAAAAAACTACAGGAACAATTTAAGTCATTTTTTGATTGCATTAGTTGGGCACATTTACAAATCTTGCCACCCCCACCACCACCTGCCACCTCCCTCCTTTTGCTCAAGTAGTTTAAATAGGAGCAAGGCCTTATCTTCATTTATGAATGTATTCGTTGTTTCTTCAAAATGGTGTTCTGGAGAGCACAAATATGGCCTAAGGGGGGGCAGAATTGAGCTGTATTATGTGAGGAAGGTGCCATGCAGATAATAAAATAGGTTGAATGGTGTTGATTTAATGCAGGGTAAAATTTTGTGCAGGTGAAAGCGCCCATATTAGCTGCAGTCAGAAGGTAGCATGTTGAATTTTGAAGTGATAGAAAAGGACAAAGTCATGCCTCTTATTGACTATGTCTTGAAAATGCATAACGCAGCAAGTGTGGGGAAGAGGCAGTTGGTTTGCAAGGATTTGCATGGCCAGGTCTGGCATGCTATGTTATGCTGTGCCTCTGACAGTGAGACCAGAACTGGGACTTTAGACATCACAGTTTTAGCATGCAGTCTTTACAGTAGGCCCACAAACGCCCACGAACGCCCATGTTCTGTATAGAGGATTACTGCAGGTAATTCTGGACCCTGCTAAGTGAGGGTGGGGTCCTTATCGGAAGGCCTTTGACTGGAACAATCCTTAGCCTAAGACAATTTGGCAACTTTAGAAATCTGCTAAAGACCATTTGTTGAAGGTCCTATCATCGCACCACTACGGAAGCTCAGAGAAGTAATCATGGGAGGAGATTATTTGCATAGGACTGCCCCTTTCTCAATCCTGTGATTATGCTGCAGTTGCCATATAACATTACTAGAGGGCAGCAGCATCAACATAAATCCAAAGAGAGGCTTTAAATCTGCTTGCTGAACTAGCTCTTGTTCTTGTTGAATTTTGTAGAGCCTGTAGAATGGAGGAGTGGAATGACTGAGTGAATGAGTATCGAGGAATGATTGGACTGTATTTGGGGTGAAGGGGTTGCAGGATTTGGAAGGAAAACTGAATTAAAAGCAAAGTGATTAATGCAGATATGCTTGCTGAGAGACTGAGTGTGTCATCTGTCAGGCCTGGGAATTGAACCCTGCTTGTCTGTGTGAAAGGCAGGAACTTACCCACTGGACCAGACAGGCTTCCCTACCTCTAGCTGGTCAAATCTTCCCTATATCATGGTTATGATGTGTCCTTTGCAGTGGCAGCCATTGGCAATGACACCGAAGCCTGTCAGATGCTGATAGGGGATCTTGCACAACTGAAAACCATCAAGAGCGTGTAGCTCAGTGGCAAAGTCTAGTGCCTTTGGTGCAGGAACCTACCCCTGGACAGGGTTCAAATCCAGCCACCACCGTTATAGTATGTTTAGATGGAAAAAATACAGTATTTGATTTTTTGCACGTAAAAATAATATTTTTACTTAAAAAAAATACAGGAACAATTTAAGTCATTTTTTAATTGCATTAGTTGGGCACATTTACAAATCTTGCCACCCCCACCACCACCTGCCACCTCCCTCCTTTTGCTCAAGTAGTTTAAATAGGAGCAAGGCCTTATCTTCATTTATGAATGTATTCGTTGTTTCTTCAAAATGGTGTTCTGGAGAGCACAAATATGGCCTAAGGGGGGGCAGAATTGAGCTGTATTATGTGAGGAAGGTGCCATGCAGATAATAAAATAGGTTGAATGGTGTTGATTTAATGCAGGGTAAAATTTTGTGCAGGTGAAAGCGCCCTTATTAGCTGCAGTCAGAAGGTAGCATGTTGAATTTTGAAGTGATAGAAAAGGACAAAGTCATGCCTCTTATTGACTATGTCTTGAAAATGCATAATGCAGCAAGTGTGGGGAAGAGGCAGTTGGTTTGCAAGGATTTGCATGGCCAGGTCTGGCATGCTATGTTATGCTGTGCCTCTGACAGTGAGACCAGGACTGGGACTTTAGACATCACAGTTTTAGCATTCAGTCTTTACAGTAGGCCCACGTAGGCCCACAAACACCCATGTTTTGTATAGAGGATTACTGCAGGTAATTCTGGACCCTGCTAAGTGAGGGTGGGGTCCTTATCGGAAGGGCTTCGACTGGAACAATCCTTAGCCTAAGACAATTTGGCAACTTTAGAAATCTGCTGAAGACCATTTGTTGAAGGTCCTATCATCGCACCACTACGGAAGCTCAGAGAAGAAATCATGGGAGGAGATTATTTGCATAGGACTGCCCCTTTCTCAATCCTGTGATTATGCTGCAGTTGCCATATAACATTACTAGAGGGCAGGAGCATCAACATAAATCCAAAGAGAGGCTTTAAATCTGCTTGCTGAACTAGCTCTTGTTCTTGTTGAATTTTGTAGAGCCTGTAGAATGGAGGAGTGGAATGACTGAGTGAATGAGTATCGAGGAATGATTGGACTGCATTTGGGGTGAAGGGGTTGCAGGATTTGGAAGGAAAACTGAATTAAAAGCAAAGTGATTAATGCAGATATGCTTGCTGAGAGACTGAGTGTGTCATCTGTCAGGACTGGGAATTGAACCCTGCTTGTCTGGGTGAAAGGCAGGAACTTACCCACTGGACCAGACAGGCTTCCCTATCTCTAACTGGTCAAATCTTCCCTATATCATGGTTATGATGTGTCCTTTGCAGTGGCAGCCATTGGCAATGACACCAAAGCCTGTCAGATGCTGATAGGGGCTCTTGCACAACTAAAACCCATCAAGAGCCTGTAGCTCAGTTGCAAAGTCTAGTGCCTTTGGTGCAGGAACCTACCCCTGGACAGGGTTCAAATCCAGCCACCACCATTAAAGTATGTTTAGATGGAAAAAATACAGTATTTGATTTTTTGCACGTAAAAAGAATATTTTTACTTAAAAAAACTACAGGAACAATTTAAGTCATTTTTTGATTGCATTAGTTGGGCACATTTACAAATCTTGCCACCCCCACCACCACCTGCCACCTCCCTCCTTTTGCTCAAGTAGTTTAAATAGGAGCAAGGCCTTATCTTCATTTATGAATGTATTCGTTGTTTCTTCAAAATGGTGTTCTGGAGAGCACAAATATGGCCTAAGGGGGGGCAGAATTGAGCTGTATTATGTGAGGAAGGTGCCATGCAGATAATAAAATAGGTTGAATGGTGTTGATTTAATGCAGGGTAAAATTTTGTGCAGGTGAAAGCGCCCATATTAGCTGCAGTCAGAAGGTAGCATGTTGAATTTTGAAGTGATAGAAAAGGACAAAGTCATGCCTCTTATTGACTATGTCTTGAAAATGCATAACGCAGCAAGTGTGGGGAAGAGGCAGTTGGTTTGCAAGGATTTGCATGGCCAGGTCTGGCATGCTATGTTATGCTGTGCCTCTGACAGTGAGACCAGAACTGGGACTTTAGACATCACAGTTTTAGCATGCAGTCTTTACAGTAGGCCCACAAACGCCCACGAACGCCCATGTTCTGTATAGAGGATTACTGCAGGTAATTCTGGACCCTGCTAAGTGAGGGTGGGGTCCTTATCGGAAGGCCTTTGACTGGAACAATCCTTAGCCTAAGACAATTTGGCAACTTTAGAAATCTGCTAAAGACCATTTGTTGAAGGTCCTATCATCGCACCACTACGGAAGCTCAGAGAAGTAATCATGGGAGGAGATTATTTGCATAGGACTGCCCCTTTCTCAATCCTGTGATTATGCTGCAGTTGCCATATAACATTACTAGAGGGCAGCAGCATCAACATAAATCCAAAGAGAGGCTTTAAATCTGCTTGCTGAACTAGCTCTTGTTCTTGTTGAATTTTGTAGAGCCTGTAGAATGGAGGAGTGGAATGACTGAGTGAATGAGTATCGAGGAATGATTGGACTGTATTTGGGGTGAAGGGGTTGCAGGATTTGGAAGGAAAACTGAATTAAAAGCAAAGTGATTAATGCAGATATGCTTGCTGAGAGACTGAGTGTGTCATCTGTCAGGCCTGGGAATTGAACCCTGCTTGTCTGTGTGAAAGGCAGGAACTTACCCACTGGACCAGACAGGCTTCCCTACCTCTAGCTGGTCAAATCTTCCCTATATCATGGTTATGATGTGTCCTTTGCAGTGGCAGCCATTGGCAATGACACCAAAGCCTGTCAGATGCTGATAGGGGATCTTGCACAACTGAAACCCATCAAGAGCCTGTAGCTCAGTGGCAAAGTCTAGTGCCTTTGGTGCAGGAACCTACCCCTGGACAGGGTTCAAATCCAGCCACCACCGTTATAGTATGTTTAGATGGAAAAAATACAGTATTTGATTTTTTGCACGTAAAAATAATATTTTTACTTAAAAAAAATACAGGAACAATTTAAGTCATTTTTTAATTGCATTAGTTGGGCACATTTACAAATCTTGCCACCCCCACCACCACCTGCCACCTCCCTCCTTTTGCTCAAGTAGTTTAAATAGGAGCAAGGCCTTATCTTCATTTATGAATGTATTCGTTGTTTCTTCAAAATGGTGTTCTGGAGAGCACAAATATGGCCTAAGGGGGGGCAGAATTGAGCTGTATTATGTGAGGAAGGTGCCATGCAGATAATAAAATAGGTTGAATGGTGTTGATTTAATGCAGGGTAAAATTTTGTGCAGGTGAAAGCGCCCTTATTAGCTGCAGTCAGAAGGTAGCATGTTGAATTTTGAAGTGATAGAAAAGGACAAAGTCATGCCTCTTATTGACTATGTCTTGAAAATGCATAATGCAGCAAGTGTGGGGAAGAGGCAGTTGGTTTGCAAGGATTTGCATGGCCAGGTCTGGCATGCTATGTTATGCTGTGCCTCTGACAGTGAGACCAGGACTGGGACTTTAGACATCACAGTTTTAGCATTCAGTCTTTACAGTAGGCCCACGTAGGCCCACAAACACCCATGTTTTGTATAGAGGATTACTGCAGGTAATTCTGGACCCTGCTAAGTGAGGGTGGGGTCCTTATCGGAAGGCCTTCGACTGGAACAATCCTTAGCCTAAGACAATTTGGCAACTTTAGAAATCTGCTGAAGACCATTTGTTGAAGGTCCTATCATCGCACCACTACGGAAGCTCAGAGAAGAAATCATGGGAGGAGATTATTTGCATAGGACTGCCCCTTTCTCAATCCTGTGATTATGCTGCAGTTGCCATATAACATTACTAGAGGGCAGGAGCATCAACATAAATCCAAAGAGAGGCTTTAAATCTGCTTGCTGAACTAGCTCTTGTTCTTGTTGAATTTTGTAGAGCCTGTAGAATGGAGGAGTGGAATGACTGAGTGAATGAGTATCGAGGAATGATTGGACTGCATTTGGGGTGAAGGGGTTGCAGGATTTGGAAGGAAAACTGAATTAAAAGCAAAGTGATTAATGCAGATATGCTTGCTGAGAGACTGAGTGTGTCATCTGTCAGGACTGGGAATTGAACCCTGCTTGTCTGGGTGAAAGGCAGGAACTTACCCACTGGACCAGACAGGCTTCCCTATCTCTAACTGGTCAAATCTTCCCTATATCATGGTTATGATGTGTCCTTTGCAGTGGCAGCCATTGGCAATGACACCAAAGCCTGTCAGATGCTGATAGGGGCTCTTGCACATCTAAAACCCATCAAGAGCCTGTAGCTCAGTTGCAAAGTCTAGTGCCTTTGGTGCAGGAACCTACCCCTGGACAGGGTTCAAATCCAGCCACCACCATTAAAGTATGTTTAGATGGAAAAAATACAGTATTTGATTTTTTGCACGTAAAAAGAATATTTTTACTTAAAAAAACTACAGGAACAATTTAAGTCATTTTTTGATTGCATTAGTTGGGCACATTTACAAATCTTGCCACCCCCACCACCACCTGCCACCTCCCTCCTTTTGCTCAAGTAGTTTAAATAGGAGCAAGGCCTTATCTTCATTTATGAATGTATTCGTTGTTTCTTCAAAATGGTGTTCTGGAGAGCACAAATATGGCCTAAGGGGGGGCAGAATTGAGCTGTATTATGTGAGGAAGGTGCCATGCAGATAATAAAATAGGTTGAATGGTGTTGATTTAATGCAGGGTAAAATTTTGTGCAGGTGAAAGCGCCCATATTAGCTGCAGTCAGAAGGTAGCATGTTGAATTTTGAAGTGATAGAAAAGGACAAAGTCATGCCTCTTATTGACTATGTCTTGAAAATGCATAACGCAGCAAGTGTGGGGAAGAGGCAGTTGGTTTGCAAGGATTTGCATGGCCAGGTCTGGCATGCTATGTTATGCTGTGCCTCTGACAGTGAGACCAGAACTGGGACTTTAGACATCACAGTTTTAGCATGCAGTCTTTACAGTAGGCCCACAAACGCCCACGAACGCCCATGTTCTGTATAGAGGATTACTGCAGGTAATTCTGGACCCTGCTAAGTGAGGGTGGGGTCCTTATCGGAAGGCCTTTGACTGGAACAATCCTTAGCCTAAGACAATTTGGCAACTTTAGAAATCTGCTAAAGACCATTTGTTGAAGGTCCTATCATCGCACCACTACGGAAGCTCAGAGAAGTAATCATGGGAGGAGATTATTTGCATAGGACTGCCCCTTTCTCAATCCTGTGATTATGCTGCAGTTGCCATATAACATTACTAGAGGGCAGCAGCATCAACATAAATCCAAAGAGAGGCTTTAAATCTGCTTGCTGAACTAGCTCTTGTTCTTGTTGAATTTTGTAGAGCCTGTAGAATGGAGGAGTGGAATGACTGAGTGAATGAGTATCGAGGAATGATTGGACTGTATTTGGGGTGAAGGGGTTGCAGGATTTGGAAGGAAAACTGAATTAAAAGCAAAGTGATTAATGCAGATATGCTTGCTGAGAGACTGAGTGTGTCATCTGTCAGGCCTGGGAATTGAACCCTGCTTGTCTGTGTGAAAGGCAGGAACTTACCCACTGGACCAGACAGGCTTCCCTACCTCTAGCTGGTCAAATCTTCCCTATATCATGGTTATGATGTGTCCTTTGCAGTGGCAGCCATTGGCAATGACACCAAAGCCTGTCAGATGCTGATAGGGGATCTTGCACAACTGAAACCCATCAAGAGCCTGTAGCTCAGTGGCAAAGTCTAGTGCCTTTGGTGCAGGAACCTACCCCTGGACAGGGTTCAAATCCAGCCACCACCGTTATAGTATGTTTAGATGGAAAAAATACAGTATTTGATTTTTTGCACGTAAAAAGAATATTTTTACTTAAAAAAAATACAGGAACAATTTAAGTCATTTTTTAATTGCATTAGTTGGGCACATTTACAAATCTTGCCACCCCCACCACCACCTGCCACCTCCCTCCTTTTGCTCAAGTAGTTTAAATAGGAGCAAGGCCTTATCTTCATTTATGAATGTATTCGTTGTTTCTTCAAAATGGTGTTCTGGAGAGCACAAATATGGCCTAAGGGGGGGCAGAATTGAGCTGTATTATGTGAGGAAGGTGCCATGCAGATAATAAAATAGGTTGAATGGTGTTGATTTAATGCAGGGTAAAATTTTGTGCAGGTGAAAGCGCCCTTATTAGCTGCAGTCAGAAGGTAGCATGTTGAATTTTGAAGTGATAGAAAAGGACAAAGTCATGCCTCTTATTGACTATGTCTTGAAAATGCATAATGCAGCAAGTGTGGGGAAGAGGCAGTTGGTTTGCAAGGATTTGCATGGCCAGGTCTGGCATGCTATGTTATGCTGTGCCTCTGACAGTGAGACCAGGACTGGGACTTTAGACATCACAGTTTTAGCATTCAGTCTTTACAGTAGGCCCACGTAGGCCCACAAACACCCATGTTTTGTATAGAGGATTACTGCAGGTAATTCTGGACCCTGCTAAGTGAGGGTGGGGTCCTTATCGGAAGGCCTTCGACTGGAACAATCCTTAGCCTAAGACAATTTGGCAACTTTAGAAATCTGCTGAAGACCATTTGTTGAAGGTCCTATCATCGCACCACTACGGAAGCTCAGAGAAGAAATCATGGGAGGAGATTATTTGCATAGGACTGCCCCTTTCTCAATCCTGTGATTATGCTGCAGTTGCCATATAACATTACTAGAGGGCAGGAGCATCAACATAAATCCAAAGAGAGGCTTTAAATCTGCTTGCTGAACTAGCTCTTGTTCTTGTTGAATTTTGTAGAGCCTGTAGAATGGAGGAGTGGAATGACTGAGTGAATGAGTATCGAGGAATGATTGGACTGCATTTGGGGTGAAGGGGTTGCAGGATTTGGAAGGAAAACTGAATTAAAAGCAAAGTGATTAATGCAGATATGCTTGCTGAGAGACAGAGTGTGTCATCTGTCAGGACTGGGAATTGAACCCTGCTTGTCTGGGTGAAAGGCAGGAACTTACCCACTGGACCAGACAGGCTTCCCTATCTCTAACTGGTCAAATCTTCCCTATATCATGGTTATGATGTGTCCTTTGCAGTGGCAGCCATTGGCAATGACACCAAAGCCTGTCAGATGCTGATAGGGGCTCTTGCACAACTAAAACCCATCAAGAGCCTGTAGCTCAGTTGCAAAGTCTAGTGCCTTTGGTGCAGGAACCTACCCCTGGACAGGGTTCAAATCCAGCCACCACCATTAAAGTATGTTTAGATGGAAAAAATACAGTATTTGATTTTTTGCACGTAAAAAGAATATTTTTACTTAAAAAAACTACATGAACAATTTAAGTCATTTTTTGATTGCATTAGTTGGGCACATTTACAAATCTTGCCACCCCCACCACCACCTGCCACCTCCCTCCTTTTGCTCAAGTAGTTTAAATAGGAGCAAGGCCTTATCTTCATTTATGAATGTATTCGTTGTTTCTTCAAAATGGTGTTCTGGAGAGCACAAATATGGCCTAAGGGGGGGCAGAATTGAGCTGTATTATGTGAGGAAGGTGCCATGCAGATAATAAAATAGGTTGAATGGTGTTGATTTAATGCAGGGTAAAATTTTGTGCAGGTGAAAGCGCCCATATTAGCTGCAGTCAAAAGGTAGCATGTTGAATTTTGAAGTGATAGAAAAGGACAAAGTCATGCCTCTTATTGACTATGTCTTGAAAATGCATAACGCAGCAAGTGTGGGGAAGAGGCAGTTGGTTTGCAAGGATTTGCATGGCCAGGTCTGGCATGCTATGTTATGCTGTGCCTCTGACAGTGAGACCAGAACTGGGACTTTAGACATCACAGTTTTAGCATGCAGTCTTTACAGTAGGCCCACAAACGCCCACGTTCTGTATAGAGGATTACTGCAGGTAATTCTGGACCCTGCTAAGTGAGGGTGGGGTCCTTATCGGAAGGCCTTCGACTGGAACAATCCTTAGCCTAAGACAATTTGGCAACTTTAGAAATCTGCTAAAGACCATTTGTTGAAGGTCCTATCATCGCACCACTACGGAAGCTCAGAGAAGTAATCATGGGAGGAGATTATTTGCATAGGACTGCCCCTTTCTCAATCCTGTGATTATGCTGCAGTTGCCATATAACATTACTAGAGGGCAGCAGCATCAACATAAATCCAAAGAGAGGCTTTAAATCTGCTTGCTGAACTAGCTCTTGTTCTTGTTGAATTTTGTAGAGCCTGTAGAATGGAGGAGTGGAATGACTGAGTGAATGAGTATCGAGGAATGATTGGACTGTATTTGGGGTGAAGGGGTTGCAGGATTTGGAAGGAAAACTGAATTAAAAGCAAAGTGATTAATGCAGATATGCTTGCTGAGAGACTGAGTGTGTCATCTGTCAGGCCTGGGAATTGAACCCTGCTTGTCTGTGTGAAAGGCAGGAACTTACCCACTGGACCAGACAGGCTTCCCTACCTCTAGCTGGTCAAATCTTCCCTATATCATGGTTATGATGTGTCCTTTGCAGTGGCAGCCATTGGCAATGACACCAAAGCCTGTCAGATGCTGATAGGGGATCTTGCACAACTGAAACCCATCAAGAGCCTGTAGCTCAGTGGCAAAGTCTAGTGCCTTTGGTGCAGGAACCTACCCCTGGACAGGGTTCAAATCCAGCCACCACCGTTATAGTATGTTTAGATGGAAAAAATACAGTATTTGATTTTTTGCACGTAAAAATAATATTTTTACTTAAAAAAAATACAGGAACAATTTAAGTCATTTTTTAATTGCATTAGTTGGGCACATTTACAAATCTTGCCACCCCCACCACCACCTGCCACCTCCCTCCTTTTGCTCAAGTAGTTTAAATAGGAGCAAGGCCTTATCTTCATTTATGAATGTATTCGTTGTTTCTTCAAAATGGTGTTCTGGAGAGCACAAATATGGCCTAAGGGGGGGCAGAATTGAGCTGTATTATGTGAGGAAGGTGCCATGCAGATAATAAAATAGGTTGAATGGTGTTGATTTAATGCAGGGTAAAATTTTGTGCAGGTGAAAGCGCCCTTATTAGCTGCAGTCAGAAGGTAGCATGTTGAATTTTGAAGTGATAGAAAAGGACAAAGTCATGCCTCTTATTGACTATGTCTTGAAAATGCATAATGCAGCAAGTGTGGGGAAGAGGCAGTTGGTTTGCAAGGATTTGCATGGCCAGGTCTGGCATGCTATGTTATGCTGTGCCTCTGACAGTGAGACCAGGACTGGGACTTTAGACATCACAGTTTTAGCATTCAGTCTTTACAGTAGGCCCACGTAGGCCCACAAACACCCATGTTTTGTATAGAGGATTACTGCAGGTAATTCTGGACCCTGCTAAGTGAGGGTGGGGTCCTTATCGGAAGGCCTTCGACTGGAACAATCCTTAGCCTAAGACAATTTGGCAACTTTAGAAATCTGCTGAAGACCATTTGTTGAAGGTCCTATCATCGCACCACTACGGAAGCTCAGAGAAGAAATCATGGGAGGAGATTATTTGCATAGGACTGCCCCTTTCTCAATCCTGTGATTATGCTGCAGTTGCCATATAACATTACTAGAGGGCAGGAGCATCAACATAAATCCAAAGAGAGGCTTTAAATCTGCTTGCTGAACTAGCTCTTGTTCTTGTTGAATTTTGTAGAGCCTGTAGAATGGAGGAGTGGAATGACTGAGTGAATGAGTATCGAGGAATGATTGGACTGCATTTGGGGTGAAGGGGTTGCAGGATTTGGAAGGAAAACTGAATTAAAAGCAAAGTGATTAATGCAGATATGCTTGCTGAGAGACTGAGTGTGTCATCTGTCAGGACTGGGAATTGAACCCTGCTTGTCTGGGTGAAAGGCAGGAACTTACCCACTGGACCAGACAGGCTTCCCTATCTCTAACTGGTCAAATCTTCCCTATATCATGGTTATGATGTGTCCTTTGCAGTGGCAGCCATTGGCAATGACACCAAAGCCTGTCAGATGCTGATAGGGGCTCTTGCACAACTAAAACCCATCAAGAGCCTGTAGCTCAGTTGCAAAGTCTAGTGCCTTTGGTGCAGGAACCTACCCCTGGACAGGGTTCAAATCCAGCCACCACCATTAAAGTATGTTTAGATGGAAAAAATACAGTATTTGATTTTTTGCACGTAAAAAGAATATTTTTACTTAAAAAAACTACAGGAACAATTTAAGTCATTTTTTGATTGCATTAGTTGGGCACATTTACAAATCTTGCCACCCCCACCACCACCTGCCACCTCCCTCCTTTTGCTCAAGTAGTTTAAATAGGAGCAAGGCCTTATCTTCATTTATGAATGTATTCGTTGTTTCTTCAAAATGGTGTTCTGGAGAGCACAAATATGGCCTAAGGGGGGGCAGAATTGAGCTGTATTATGTGAGGAAGGTGCCATGCAGATAATAAAATAGGTTGAATGGTGTTGATTTAATGCAGGGTAAAATTTTGTGCAGGTGAAAGCGCCCATATTAGCTGCAGTCAGAAGGTAGCATGTTGAATTTTGAAGTGATAGAAAAGGACAAAGTCATGCCTCTTATTGACTATGTCTTGAAAATGCATAACGCAGCAAGTGTGGGGAAGAGGCAGTTGGTTTGCAAGGATTTGCATGGCCAGGTCTGGCATGCTATGTTATGCTGTGCCTCTGACAGTGAGACCAGAACTGGGACTTTAGACATCACAGTTTTAGCATGCAGTCTTTACAGTAGGCCCACAAACGCCCACGAACGCCCATGTTCTGTATAGAGGATTACTGCAGGTAATTCTGGACCCTGCTAAGTGAGGGTGGGGTCCTTATCGGAAGGCCTTTGACTGGAACAATCCTTAGCCTAAGACAATTTGGCAACTTTAGAAATCTGCTAAAGACCATTTGTTGAAGGTCCTATCATCGCACCACTACGGAAGCTCAGAGAAGTAATCATGGGAGGAGATTATTTGCATAGGACTGCCCCTTTCTCAATCCTGTGATTATGCTGCAGTTGCCATATAACATTACTAGAGGGCAGCAGCATCAACATAAATCCAAAGAGAGGCTTTAAATCTGCTTGCTGAACTAGCTCTTGTTCTTGTTGAATTTTGTAGAGCCTGTAGAATGGAGGAGTGGAATGACTGAGTGAATGAGTATCGAGGAATGATTGGACTGTATTTGGGGTGAAGGGGTTGCAGGATTTGGAAGGAAAACTGAATTAAAAGCAAAGTGATTAATGCAGATATGCTTGCTGAGAGACTGAGTGTGTCATCTGTCAGGCCTGGGAATTGAACGCTGCTTGTTTGGGTGAAAGGCAGGAACTTACCCACTGGACCAGACAGGCCTCCCTATCTCTAGCTGGTCAAATCTTCCCTATATCATGGTAATGATGTGTCCTCTGCAGTGGCAGACATTGGCAATGACACCACAGCCTGTCAGATGCTGATAGGGGCTCTTGCACAACTGAAACCCACCAAGAGCCTGTAGCTCAGTGGCAAATTCTACTGCCTTTGGTGCAGGAACCTATCCCTGGACAGGGTTCGAATCCAGCCACCACCGTTAAAGTATGTTTAGATGGAAATAATACAGTATTTGATTTTTTGCACGTAAAAAGAATATTTTTACTTAAAAAAAATACAGGAACAATTTAAGTCATTTTTTGATTGCATTAGTTGGGCACATTTACAAATCTTGCCACCCCCACCACCACCTGCCACCTCCCTCCTTTTGCTCAAGTAGTTTAAATAGGAGCAAGGCCTTATCTTCATTTATGAATGTATTCGTTGTTTCTTCAAAATGGTGTTCTGGAGAGCACAAATATGGCCTAAGGGGGGGCAGAATTGAGCTGTATTATGTGAGGAAGGTGCCATTCAGATAATAAAATAGGTTGAATGGTGTTGATTTAATGCAGGGTAAAATTTTGCGCAGGTGAAAGCGCCCTTATTAGCTGCAGTCAGAAGGTAGCATGTTGAATTTTGAAGTGATAGAAAAGGACAAAGTCATGCCTCTTATTGACTATGTCTTGAAAATGCATAATGCAGCAAGTGTGGGGAAGAGGCAGTTGGTTTGCAAGGATTTGCATGGCCAAGTCTAGCATGCTATGTTATGCTGTGCCTCTGACAGTGAGACCAGGACTGGGACTTTAGACATCACAGTTTTAGCATGCAGTCTTTACAGTAGGCCCACATAGGCCCACGAACGCCCATGTACTGTATAGAGGATTACTGCAGGTAATTCTGGACCCTGCTAAGTGAGGGTGGGGTCCTTATCGGAAGGCCTTCGACTGGAACAATCCTTAGCCTAAGACAATTTGGCAACTTTAGAAATCTGCTGAAGACCATTTGTTGAAGGTCCTATCATCGCACCACTACGGAAGCTCAGAGAAGTAATCATGGGAGGAGATTATTTGCATAGGACTGCCCCTTTCTCAATCCTGTGATTATGCTGCAGTTGCCATATAACATTACTAGAGGGCAGCAGCATCAACATAAATCCAAAGAGAGGCTTTAAATCTGCTTGCTGAACTAGCTCTTGTTCTTGTTGAATTTTGTAGAGCCTGTAGAATGGAGGAGTGGAATGACTGAGTGAATGAGTATCGAGGAATGATTGGACTGTATTTGGGGTGAAGGGGTTGCAGGATTTGGAAGGAAAACTTAATTAAAAGCAAAGTGATTAATGCAGATATGCTTGCTGAGAGACTGAGTGTGTCATCTGTCAGGCCTGGGAATTGAACCCTGCTTGTCTGTGTGAAAGGCAGGAACTTACCCACTGGACCAGACAGGCTTCCCTACCTCTAGCTGGTCAAATCTTCCCTATATCATGGTTATGATGTGTCCTTTGCAGTGGCAGCCATTGGCAATGACACCAAAGCCTGTCAGATGCTGATAGGGGATCTTGCACAACTGAAACCCATCAAGAGCCTGTAGCTCAGTGGCAAAGTCTAGTGCCTTTGGTGCAGGAACCTACCCCTGGACAGGGTTCAAATCCAGCCACCACCGTTATAGTATGTTTAGATGGAAAAAATACAGTATTTGATTTTTTGCACGTAAAAATAATATTTTTACTTAAAAAAAATACAGGAACAATTTAAGTCATTTTTTAATTGCATTAGTTGGGCACATTTACAAATCTTGCCACCCCCACCACCACCTGCCACCTCCCTCCTTTTGCTCAAGTAGTTTAAATAGGAGCAAGGCCTTATCTTCATTTATGAATGTATTCGTTGTTTCTTCAAAATGGTGTTCTGGAGAGCACAAATATGGCCTAAGGGGGGGCAGAATTGAGCTGTATTATGTGAGGAAGGTGCCATGCAGATAATAAAATAGGTTGAATGGTGTTGATTTAATGCAGGGTAAAATTTTGTGCAGGTGAAAGCGCCCTTATTAGCTGCAGTCAGAAGGTAGCATGTTGAATTTTGAAGTGATAGAAAAGGACAAAGTCATGCCTCTTATTGACTATGTCTTGAAAATGCATAATGCAGCAAGTGTGGGGAAGAGGCAGTTGGTTTGCAAGGATTTGCATGGCCAGGTCTGGCATGCTATGTTATGCTGTGCCTCTGACAGTGAGACCAGGACTGGGACTTTAGACATCACAGTTTTAGCATTCAGTCTTTACAGTAGGCCCACGTAGGCCCACAAACACCCATGTTTTGTATAGAGGATTACTGCAGGTAATTCTGGACCCTGCTAAGTGAGGGTGGGGTCCTTATCGGAAGGCCTTCGACTGGAACAATCCTTAGCCTAAGACAATTTGGCAACTTTAGAAATCTGCTGAAGACCATTTGTTGAAGGTCCTATCATCGCACCACTACGGAAGCTCAGAGAAGAAATCATGGGAGGAGATTATTTGCATAGGACTGCCCCTTTCTCAATCCTGTGATTATGCTGCAGTTGCCATATAACATTACTAGAGGGCAGGAGCATCAACATAAATCCAAAGAGAGGCTTTAAATCTGCTTGCTGAACTAGCTCTTGTTCTTGTTGAATTTTGTAGAGCCTGTAGAATGGAGGAGTGGAATGACTGAGTGAATGAGTATCGAGGAATGATTGGACTGCATTTGGGGTGAAGGGGTTGCAGGATTTGGAAGGAAAACTGAATTAAAAGCAAAGTGATTAATGCAGATATGCTTGCTGAGAGACAGAGTGTGTCATCTGTCAGGACTGGGAATTGAACCCTGCTTGTCTGGGTGAAAGGCAGGAACTTACCCACTGGACCAGACAGGCTTCCCTATCTCTAACTGGTCAAATCT
Source organism: Pleurodeles waltl (assembly GCF_031143425.1). Classification (NCBI taxonomy): domain Eukaryota; kingdom Metazoa; phylum Chordata; class Amphibia; order Caudata; family Salamandridae; genus Pleurodeles; species Pleurodeles waltl. Next base: position 126,916 of record NW_027150409.1, on the reverse strand, counting down.
TCCCTATATCATGGTTATGATGTGTCCTTTGCAGTGGCAGCCATTGGCAATGACACCAAAGCCTGTCAGATGCTGATAGGGGCTCTTGCACAACTAAAACCCATCAAGAGCCTGTAGCTCAGTTGCAAAGTCTAGTGCCTTTGGTGCAGGAACCTACCCCTGGACAGGGTTCAAATCCAGCCACCACCATTAAAGTATGTTTAGATGGAAAAAATACAGTATTTGATTTTTTGCACGTAAAAAGAATATTTTTACTTAAAAAAACTACAGGAACAATTTAAGTCATTTTTTGATTGCATTAGTTGGGCACATTTACAAATCTTGCCACCCCCACCACCACCTGCCACCTCCCTCCTTTTGCTCAAGTAGTTTAAATAGGAGCAAGGCCTTATCTTCATTTATGAATGTATTCGTTGTTTCTTCAAAATGGTGTTCTGGAGAGCACAAATATGGCCTAAGGGGGGGCAGAATTGAGCTGTATTATGTGAGGAAGGTGCCATGCAGATAATAAAATAGGTTGAATGGTGTTGATTTAATGCAGGGTAAAATTTTGTGCAGGTGAAAGCGCCCATATTAGCTGCAGTCAGAAGGTAGCATGTTGAATTTTGAAGTGATAGAAAAGGACAAAGTCATGCCTCTTATTGACTATGTCTTGAAAATGCATAACGCAGCAAGTGTGGGGAAGAGGCAGTTGGTTTGCAAGGATTTGCATGGCCAGGTCTGGCATGCTATGTTATGCTGTGCCTCTGACAGTGAGACCAGAACTGGGACTTTAGACATCACAGTTTTAGCATGCAGTCTTTACAGTAGGCCCACAAACGCCCACGAACGCCCATGTTCTGTATAGAGGATTACTGCAGGTAATTCTGGACCCTGCTAAGTGAGGGTGGGGTCCTTATCGGAAGGCCTTCGACTGGAACAATCCTTAGCCTAAGACAATTTGGCAACTTTAGAAATCTGCTAAAGACCATTTGTTGAAGGTCCTATCATCGCACCACTACGGAAGCTCAGAGAAGTAATCATGGGAGGAGATTATTTGCATAGGACTGCCCCTTTCTCAATCCTGTGATTATGCTGCAGTTGCCATATAACATTACTAGAGGGCAGCAGCATCAACATAAATCCAAAGAGAGGCTTTAAATCTGCTTGCTGAACTAGCTCTTGTTCTTGTTGAATTTTGTAGAGCCTGTAGAATGGAGGAGTGGAATGACTGAGTGAATGAGTATCGAGGAATGATTGGACTGTATTTGGGGTGAAGGGGTTGCAGGATTTGGAAGGAAAACTGAATTAAAAGCAAAGTGATTAATGCAGATATGCTTGCTGAGAGACTGAGTGTGTCATCTGTCAGGCCTGGGAATTGAACGCTGCTTGTCTGGGTGAAAGGCAGTAACTTACCCACTGGACCAGACAGGCCTCCCTATCTCTAGCTGGTCAAATCTTCCCTATATCATGGTAATGATGTGTCCTCTGCAGTGGCAGACATTGGCAATGACACCACAGCCTGTCAGATGCTGATAGGGGCTCTTGCACAACTGAAACCCACCAAGAGCCTGTAGCTCAGTGGCAAATTCTACTGCCTTTGGTGCAGGAACCTATCCCTGGACAGGGTTCGAATCCAGTCACCACCGTTAAAGTATGTTTAGATGGAAATAATACAGTATTTGATTTTTTGCACGTAAAAAGAATATTTTTACTTAAAAAAAATACAGGAACAATTTAAGTCATTTTTTGATTGCATTAGTTGGGCACATTTACAAATCTTGCCACCCCCACCACCACCTGCCACCTCCCTCCTTTTGCTCAAGTAGTTTAAATAGGAGCAAGGCCTTATCTTCATTTATGAATGTATTCGTTGTTTCTTCAAAATGGTGTTCTGGAGAGCACAAATATGGCCTAAGGGGGGGCAGAATTGAGCTGTATTATGTGAGGAAGGTGCCATTCAGATAATAAAATAGGTTGAATGGTGTTGATTTAATGCAGGGTAAAATTTTGCGCAGGTGAAAGCGCCCTTATTAGCTGCAGTCAGAAGGTAGCATGTTGAATTTTGAAGTGATAGAAAAGGACAAAGTCATGCCTCTTATTGACTATGTCTTGAAAATGCATAATGCAGCAAGTGTGGGGAAAAGGCAGTTGGTTTGCAAGGATTTGCATGGCCAAGTCTGGCATGCTATGTTATGCTGTGCCTCTGACAGTGAGACCAGAACTGGGACTTTAGACATCACAGTTTTAGCATGCAGTCTTTACAGTAGGCCCACGAACGCCCATGTTCTGTATAGAGGATTACTGCAGGTAATTCTGGACCCTGCTAAGTGAGGGTGGGGTCCTTATCGGAAGGCCTTCGACTGGAACAATCCTTAGCCTAAGACAATTTGGCAACTTTAGAAATCTGCTAAAGACCATTTGTTGAAGGTCCTATCATCGCACCACTACGGAAGCTCAGAGAAGTAATCATGGGAGGAGATTATTTGCATAGGACTGCCCCTTTCTCAATCCTGTGATTATGCTGCAGTTGCCATATAACATTACTAGAGGGCAGCAGCATCAACATAAATCCAAAGAGAGGCTTTAAATCTGCTTGCTGAACTAGCTCTTGTTCTTGTTGAATTTTGTAGAGCCTGTAGAATGGAGGAGTGGAATGACTGAGTGAATGAGTATCGAGGAATGATTGGACTGTATTTGGGGTGAAGGGGTTGCAGGATTTGGAAGGAAAACTGAATTAAAAGCAAAGTGATTAATGCAGATATGCTTGCTGAGAGACTGAGTGTGTCATCTGTCAGGCCTGGGAATTGAACGCTGCTTGTCTGGGTGAAAGGCAGGAACTTACCCACTGGACCAGACAGGCTTCCCTATCTCTAGCTGGTCAAATCTTCCCTATATCATGGTTATGATGTGTCCTCTGCAGTGGCAGCCATTGGCAATGACACCAAAGCCTGTCAGATGCTGATAGGGGCTCTTGCACAACTGAAACCCACCAAGAGCCTGTAGCTCAGTGGCAAATTCTACTGCCTTTGGTGCAGGAACCTATCCCTGGACAGGGTTCGAATCCAGCCACCACCGTTAAAGTATGTTTAGATGGAAATAATACAGTATTTGATTTTTTGCACGTAAAAAGAATATTTTTACTTAAAAAAAATACAGGAACAATTTAAGTCATTTTTTGATTGCATTAGTTGGGCACATTTACAAATCTTGCCACCCCCACCACCACCTGCCACCTCCCTCCTTTTGCTCAAGTAGTTTAAATAGGAGCAAGGCCTTATCTTCATTTATGAATGTATTCGTTGTTTCTTCAAAATGGTGTTCTGGAGAGCACAAATATGGCCTAAGGGGGGGCAGAATTGAGCTGTATTATGTGAGGAAGGTGCCATTCAGATAATAAAATAGGTTGAATGGTGTTGATTTAATGCAGGGTAAAATTTTGTGCAGGTGAAAGCGCCCTTATTAGCTGCAGTCAGAAGGTAGCATGTTGAATTTTGAAGTGATAGAAAAGGACAAAGTCATGCCTCTTATTGACTATGTCTTGAAAATGCATAATGCAGCAAGTGTGGGGAAGAGGCAGTTGGTTTGCAAGGATTTGCATGGCCAAGTCTGGCATGCTATGTTATGCTGTGCCTCTGACAGTGAGACCAGGACTGGGACTTTAGACATCACAGTTTTAGCATGCAGTCTTTACAGTAGGCCCACATAGGCCCACGAACGCCCATGTACTGTATAGAGGATTACTGCAGGTAATTCTGGACCCTGCTAAGTGAGGGTGGGGTCCTTATCGGAAGGCCTTCGACTGGAACAATCCTTAGCCTAAGACAATTTGGCAACTTTAGAAATCTGCTGAAGACCATTTGTTGAAGGTCCTATCATCGCACCACTACGGAAGCTCAGAGAAGTAATCATGGGAGGAGATTATTTGCATAGGACTGCCCCTTTCTCAATCCTGTGATTATGCTGCAGTTGCCATATAACATTACTAGAGGGCAGCAGCATCAACATAAATCCAAAGAGAGGCTTTAAATCTGCTTGCTGAACTAGCTCTTGTTCTTGTTGAATTTTGTAGAGCCTGTAGAATGGAGGAGTGGAATGACTGAGTGAATGAGTATCGAGGAATGATTGGACTGTATTTGGGGTGAAGGGGTTGCAGGATTTGGAAGGAAAACTTAATTAAAAGCAAAGTGATTAATGCAGATATGCTTGCTGAGAGACTGAGTGTGTCATCTGTCAGGCCTGGGAATTGAACCCTGCTTGTCTGGGTGAAAGGCAGGAACTTACCCACTGGACCAGACAGGCTTCCCTACCTCTAGCTGGTCAAATCTTCCCTATATCATGGTTATGATGTGTCCTCTGCAGTGGCAGCCATTGGCAATGACACCAAAGCCTGTCAGATGCTGATAGGGGCTCTTGCACAACTGAAACCCATCAAGAGCCTGTAGCTCAGTGGCAAAGTCTAGTTCCTTTGGTGCAGGAACCTACCCCTGGACAGGGTTCAAATCCAGCCACCACCGTTATAGTATGTTTAGATGGAAAAAATACAGTATTTGATTTTTTGCACGTAAAAAGAATATTTTTACTTAAAAAAAATACAGGAACAATTTAAGTCATTTTTTGATTGCATTAGTTGGGCACATTTACAAATCTTGCCACCCCCACCACCACCTGCCACCTCCCTCCTTTTGCTCAAGTAGTTTAAATAGGAGCAAGGCCTTATCTTCATTTATGAATGTATTCGTTGTTTCTTCAAAATGGCGTTCTGGAGAGCACAAATATGGCCTAAGGGGGGGCAGAATTGAGCTGTATTATGTGAGGAAGGTGCCATGCAGATAATAAAATAGGTTGAATGGTGTTGATTTAATGCAGGGTAAAATTTTGTGCAGGTGAAAGCGCCCTTATTAGCTGCAGTCAGAAGGTAGCATGTTGAATTTTGAAGTGATAGAAAAGGACAAAGTCATGCCTCTTATTGACTATGTCTTGAAAATGCATAACGCAGCAAGTGTGGGGAAGAGGCAGTTGGTTTGCAAGGATTTGCATGGCCAGGTCTGGCATGCTATGTTATGCTGTGCCTCTGACAGTGAGACCAGAACTGGGACTTTAGACATCACAGTTTTAGCATGCAGTCTTTACAGTAGGCCCACAAACGCCCACGAACGCCCATGTTCTGTATAGAGGATTACTGCAGGTAATTCTGGACCCTGCTAAGTGAGGGTGGGGTCCTTATCGGAAGGCCTTCGACTGGAACAATCCTTAGCCTAAGACAATTTGGCAACTTTAGAAATCTGCTAAAGACCATTTGTTGAAGGTCCTATCATCGCACCACTACGGAAGCTCAGAGAAGTAATCATGGGAGGAGATTATTTGCATAGGACTGCCCCTTTCTCAATCCTGTGATTATGCTGCAGTTGCCATATAACATTACTAGAGGGCAGCAGCATCAACATAAATCCAAAGAGAGGCTTTAAATCTGCTTGCTGAACTAGCTCTTGTTCTTGTTGAATTTTGTAGAGCCTGTAGAATGGAGGAGTGGAATGACTGAGTGAATGAGTATCGAGGAATGATTGGACTGTATTTGGGGTGAAGGGGTTGCAGGATTTGGAAGGAAAACTGAACTAAAAGCAAAGTGATTAATGCAGATATGCTTGCTGAGAGACTGAGTGTGTCATCTGTCAGGCCTGGGAATTGAACGCTGCTTGTCTGGGTGAAAGGCAGGAACTTACCCACTGGACCAGACAGGCTTCCCTATCTCTAGCTGGTCAAATCTTCCCTATATCATGGTTATGATGTGTCCTCTGCAGTGGCAGCCATTGGCAATGACACCAAAGCCTGTCAGATGCTGATAGGGGCTCTTGCACAACTGAAACCCACCAAGAGCCTGTAGCTCAGTGGCAAATTCTACTGCCTTTGGTGCAGGAACCTATCCCTGGACAGGGTTCGAATCCAGCCACCACCGTTAAAGTATGTTTAGATGGAAATAATACAGTATTTGATTTTTTGCACGTAAAAAGAATATTTTTACTTAAAAAAAATACAGGAACAATTTAAGTCATTTTTTGATTGCATTAGTTGGGCACATTTACAAATCTTGCCACCCCCACCACCACCTGCCACCTCCCTCCTTTTGCTCAAGTAGTTTAAATAGGAGCAAGGCCTTATCTTCATTTATGAATGTAGTCGTTGTTTCTTCAAAATGGTGTTCTGGAGAGCACAAATATGGCCTAAGGGGGGGCAGAATTGAGCTGTATTATGTGAGGAAGGTGCCATTCAGATAATAAAATAGGTTGAATGGTGTTGATTTAATGCAGGGTAAAATTTTGTGCAGGTGAAAGCGCCCTTATTAGCTGCAGTCAGAAGGTAGCATGTTGAATTTTGAAGTGATAGAAAAGGACAAAGTCATGCCTCTTATTGACTATGTCTTGAAAATGCATAATGCAGCAAGTGTGGGGAAGAGGCAGTTGGTTTGCAAGGATTTGCATGGCCAAGTCTGGCATGCTATGTTATGCTGTGCCTCTGACAGTGAGACCAGGACTGGGACTTTAGACATCACAGTTTTAGCATGCAGTCTTTACAGTAGGCCCACATAGGCCCACGAACGCCCATGTACTGTATAGAGGATTACTGCAGGTAATTCTGGACCCTGCTAAGTGAGGGTGGGGTCCTTATCGGAAGGCCTTCGACTGGAACAATCCTTAGCCTAAGACAATTTGGCAACTTTAGAAATCTGCTGAAGACCATTTGTTGAAGGTCCTATCATCGCACCACTACGGAAGCTCAGAGAAGTAATCATGGGAGGAGATTATTTGCATAGGACTGCCCCTTTCTCAATCCTGTGATTATGCTGCAGTTGCCATATAACATTACTAGAGGGCAGCAGCATCAACATAAATCCAAAGAGAGGCTTTAAATCTGCTTGCTGAACTAGCTCTTGTTCTTGTTGAATTTTGTAGAGCCTGTAGAATGGAGGAGTGGAATGACTGAGTGAATGAGTATCGAGGAATGATTGGACTGTATTTGGGGTGAAGGGGTTGCAGGATTTGGAAGGAAAACTTAATTAAAAGCAAAGTGATTAATGCAGATATGCTTGCTGAGAGACTGAGTGTGTCATCTGTCAGGCCTGGGAATTGAACCCTGCTTGTCTGGGTGAAAGGCAGGAACTTACCCACTGGACCAGACAGGCTTCCCTACCTCTAGCTGGTCAAATCTTCCCTATATCATGGTTATGATGTGTCCTTTGCAGTGGCAGCCATTGGCAATGACACCAAAGCCTGTCAGATGCTGATAGGGGCTCTTGCACAACTGAAACCCATCAAGAGCCTGTAGCTCAGTGGCAAAGTCTAGTTCCTTTGGTGCAGGAACCTACCCCTGGACAGGGTTCAAATCCAGCCACCACCGTTAAAGTATGTTTAGATGGAAATAATACAGTATTTGATTTTTTGCACGTAAAAAGAATATTTTTACTTAAAAAAAATACAGGAACAATTTAAGTCATTTTTTGATTGCATTAGTTGGGCACATTTACAAATCTTGCCACCCCCACCACCACCTGCCACCTCCCTCCTTTTGCTCAAGTAGTTTAAATAGGAGCAAGGCCTTATCTTCATTTATGAATGTATTCGTTGTTTCTTCAAAATGGTGTTCTGGAGAGCACAAATATGGCCTAAGGGGGGGCAGAATTGAGCTGTATTATGTGAGGAAGGTGCCATTCAGATAATAAAATAGGTTGAATGGTGTTGATTTAATGCAGGGTAAAATTTTGCGCAGGTGAAAGCGCCCTTATTAGCTGCAGTCAGAAGGTAGCATGTTGAATTTTGAAGTGATAGAAAAGGACAAAGTCATGCCTCTTATTGACTATGTCTTGAAAATGCATAATGCAGCAAGTGTGGGGAAGAGGCAGTTGGTTTGCAAGGATTTGCATGGCCAAGTCTAGCATGCTATGTTATGCTGTGCCTCTGACAGTGAGACCAGGACTGGGACTTTAGACATCACAGTTTTAGCATGCAGTCTTTACAGTAAGCCCACATAGGCCCACGAACGCCCATGTACTGTATAGAGGATTACTGCAGGTAATTCTGGACCCTGCTAAGTGAGGGTGGGGTCCTTATCGGAAGGCCTTCGACTGGAACAATCCTTAGCCTAAGACAATTTGGCAACTTTAGAAATCTGCTGAAGACCATTTGTTGAAGGTCCTATCATCGCACCACTACGGAAGCTCAGAGAAGTAATCATGGGAGGAGATTATTTGCATAGGACTGCCCCTTTCTCAATCCTGTGATTATGCTGCAGTTGCCATATAACATTACTAGAGGGCAGCAGCATCAACATAAATCCAAAGAGAGGCTTTAAATCTGCTTGCTGAACTAGCTCTTGTTCTTGTTGAATTTTGTAGAGCCTGTAGAATGGAGGAGTGGAATGACTGAGTGAATGAGTATCGAGGAATGATTGGACTGTATTTGGGGTGAAGGGGTTGCAGGATTTGGAAGGAAAACTTAATTAAAAGCAAAGTGATTAATGCAGATATGCTTGCTGAGAGACTGAGTGTGTCATCTGTCAGGCCTGGGAATTGAACCCTGCTTGTCTGGGTGAAAGGCAGGAACTTACCCACTGGACCAGACAGGCTTCCCTACCTCTCGCTGGTCAAATCTTCCCTATATCATGGTTATGATGTGTCCTTTGCAGTGGCAGCCATTGGCAATGACACCAAAGCCTGTCAGATGCTGATAGGGGCTCTTGCACAACTGAAACTCATCAAGAGCCTGTAGCTCAGCTGCAAAGTCTAGTGCCTTTGGTGCAGGAGCCTACCCCTGGACAGGGTTCAAATCCAGCCACCACCATTAAAGTATGTTTAGATGGAAAAAATACAGTATTTGATTTTTTGCACGTAAAAAGAATATTTTTACTTAAAAAAACTACAGGAACAATTTAAGTCATTTTTTGATTGCATTAGTTGGGCACATTTACAAATCTTGCCACCCCCACCACCACCTGCCACCTCCCTCCTTTTGCTCAAGTAGTTTAAATAGGAGCAAGGCCTTATCTTCATTTATGAATGTATTCGTTGTTTCTTCAAAATGGTGTTCTGGAGAGCACAAATATGGCCTAAGGGGGGGCAGAATTGAGCTGTATTATGTGAGGAAGGTGCCATGCAGATAATAAAATAGGTTGAATGGTGTTGATTTAATGCAGGGTAAAATTTTGTGCAGGTGAAAGCGCCCTTATTAGCTGCAGTCAGAAGGTAGCATGTTGAATTTTGAAGTGATAGAAAAGGACAAAGTCATGCCTCTTATTGACTATGTCTTGAAAATGCATAATGCAGCAAGTGTGGGGAAGAGGCAGTTGGTTTGCAAGGATTTGCATGGCCAGGTCTGGCATGCTATGTTATGCTGTGCCTCTGACAGTGAGACCAGGACTGGGACTTTAGACATCACAGTTTTAGCATGCAGTCTTTACAGAAGGCCCACATAGGCCCACGAACGCCCATGTACTGTATAGAGGATTACTGCAGGTAATTCTGGACCCTGCTAAGTGAGGGTGGGGTCCTTATCGGAAGGCCTTCGACTGGAACAATCCTTAGCCTAAGACAATTTGGCAACTTTAGAAATCTGCTGAAGACCATTTGTTGAAGGTCCTATCATCGCACCACTACGGAAGCTCAGAGAAGTAATCATGGGAGGAGATTATTTGCATAGGACTGCCCCTTTCTCAATCCTGTGATTATGCTGCAGTTGCCATATAACATTACTAGAGGGCAGCAGCATCAACATAAATCCAAAGAGAGGCTTTAAATCTGCTTGCTGAACTAGCTCTTGTTCTTGTTGAATTTTGTAGAGCCTGTAGAATGGAGGAGTGGAATGACTGAGTGAATGAGTATCGAGGAATGATTGGACTGTATTTGGGGTGATGGGGTTGCAGGATTTGGAAGGAAAACTGAATTAAAAGCAAAGTGATTAATGCAGATATGCTTGCTGAGAGACTGAGTGTGTCATCTGTCAGGCCTGGGAATTGAACCCTGCTTGTCTGTGTGAAAGGCAGGAACTTACCCACTGGACCAGACAGGCTTCCCTACCTCTAGCTGGTCAAATCTTCCCTATATCATGGTTATGATGTGTCCTTTGCAGTGGCAGCCATTGGCAATGACACCAAAGCCTGTCAGATGCTGATAGGGGATCTTGCACAACTGAAACCCATCAAGAGCCTGTAGCTCAGTGGCAAAGTCTAGTGCCTTTGGTGCAGGAACCTACCCCTGTACAGGGTTCAAATCCAGCCGCCACCGTTATAGTATGTTTAGATGGAAAAAATACAGTATTTGATTTTTTGCACGTAAAAAGAATATTTTTACTTAAAAAAAATACAGGAACAATTTAAGTCATTTTTTGATTGCATTAGTTGGGCACATTTACAAATCTTGCCACCCCCACCACCACCTGCCACCTCCCTCCTTTTGCTCAAGTAGTTTAAATAGGAGCAAGGCCTTATCTTCATTTATGAATGTATTCGTTGTTTCTTCAAAATGGTGTTCTGGAGAGCACAAATATGGCCTAAGGGGGGGCAGAATTGAGCTGTATTATGTGAGGAAGGTGCCATGCAGATAATAAAATAGGTTGAATGGTGTTGATTTAATGCAGGGTAAAATTTTGTGCAGGTGAAAGCGCCCTTATTAGCTGCAGTCAGAAGGTAGCATGTTGAATTTTGAAGTGATAGAAAAGGACAAAGTCATGCCTCTTATTGACTATGTCTTGAAAATGCATAATGCAGCAAGTGTGGGGAAGAGGCAGTTGGTTTGCAAGGATTTGCATGGCCAGGTCTGGCATGCTATGTTATGCTGTGCCTCTGACAGTGAGACCAGGACTGGGACTTTAGACATCACAGTTTTAGCATTCAGTCTTTACAGTAGGCCCACGTAGGCCCACAAACACCCATGTTTTGTATAGAGGATTACTGCAGGTAATTCTGGACCCTGCTAAGTGAGGGTGGGGTCCTTATCGGAAGGCCTTCGACTGGAACAATCCTTAGCCTAAGACAATTTGGCAACTTTAGAAATCTGCTGAAGACCATTTGTTGAAGGTCCTATCATCGCACCACTACGGAAGCTCAGAGAAGAAATCATGGGAGGAGATTATTTGCATAGGACTGCCCCTTTCTCAATCCTGTGATTATGCTGCAGTTGCCATATAACATTACTAGAGGGCAGGAGCATCAACATAAATCCAAAGAGAGGCTTTAAATCTGCTTGCTGAACTAGCTCTTGTTCTTGTTGAATTTTGTAGAGCCTGTAGAATGGAGGAGTGGAATGACTGAGTGAATGAGTATCGAGGAATGATTGGACTGCATTTGGGGTGAAGGGGTTGCAGGATTTGGAAGGAAAACTGAATTAAAAGCAAAGTGATTAATGCAGATATGCTTGCTGAGAGACAGAGTGTGTCATCTGTCAGGACTGGGAATTGAACCCTGCTTGTCTGGGTGAAAGGCAGGAACTTACCCACTGGACCAGACAGGCTTCCCTATCTCTAACTGGTCAAATCTTCCCTATATCATGGTTATGATGTGTCCTTTGCAGTGGCAGCCATTGGCAATGACACCAAAGCCTGTCAGATGCTGATAGGGGCTCTTGCACAACTAAAACCCATCAAGAGCCTGTAGCTCAGTTGCAAAGTCTAGTGCCTTTGGTGCAGGAACCTACCCCTGGACAGGGTTCAAATCCAGCCACCACCATTAAAGTATGTTTAGATGGAAAAAATACAGTATTTGATTTTTTGCACGTAAAAAGAATATTTTTACTTAAAAAAACTACAGGAACAATTTAAGTCATTTTTTGATTGCATTAGTTGGGCACATTTACAAATCTTGCCACCCCCACCACCACCTGCCACCTCCCTCCTTTTGCTCAAGTAGTTTAAATAGGAGCAAGGCCTTATCTTCATTTATGAATGTATTCGTTGTTTCTTCAAAATGGTGTTCTGGAGAGCACAAATATGGCCTAAGGGGGGGCAGAATTGAGCTGTATTATGTGAGGAAGGTGCCATGCAGATAATAAAATAGGTTGAATGGTGTTGATTTAATGCAGGGTAAAATTTTGTGCAGGTGAAAGCGCCCATATTAGCTGCAGTCAGAAGGTAGCATGTTGAATTTTGAAGTGATAGAAAAGGACAAAGTCATGCCTCTTATTGACTATGTCTTGAAAATGCATAACGCAGCAAGTGTGGGGAAGAGGCAGTTGGTTTGCAAGGATTTGCATGGCCAGGTCTGGCATGCTATGTTATGCTGTGCCTCTGACAGTGAGACCAGAACTGGGACTTTAGACATCACAGTTTTAGCATGCAGTCTTTACAGTAGGCCCACAAACGCCCACGAACGCCCATGTTCTGTATAGAGGATTACTGCAGGTAATTCTGGACCCTGCTAAGTGAGGGTGGGGTCCTTATCGGAAGGCCTTCGACTGGAACAATCCTTAGCCTAAGACAATTTGGCAACTTTAGAAATCTGCTAAAGACCATTTGTTGAAGGTCCTATCATCGCACCACTACGGAAGCTCAGAGAAGTAATCATGGGAGGAGATTATTTGCATAGGACTGCCCCTTTCTCAATCCTGTGATTATGCTGCAGTTGCCATATAACATTACTAGAGGGCAGCAGCATCAACATAAATCCAAAGAGAGGCTTTAAATCTGCTTGCTGAACTAGCTCTTGTTCTTGTTGAATTTTGTAGAGCCTGTAGAATGGAGGAGTGGAATGACTGAGTGAATGAGTATCGAGGAATGATTGGACTGTATTTGGGGTGAAGGGGTTGCAGGATTTGGAAGGAAAACTGAATTAAAAGCAAAGTGATTAATGCAGATATGCTTGCTGAGAGACTGAGTGTGTCATCTGTCAGGCCTGGGAATTGAACGCTGCTTGTCTGGGTGAAAGGCAGTAACTTACCCACTGGACCAGACAGGCCTCCCTATCTCTAGCTGGTCAAATCTTCCCTATATCATGGTAATGATGTGTCCTCTGCAGTGGCAGACATTGGCAATGACACCACAGCCTGTCAGATGCTGATAGGGGCTCTTGCACAACTGAAACCCACCAAGAGCCTGTAGCTCAGTGGCAAATTCTACTGCCTTTGGTGCAGGAACCTATCCCTGGACAGGGTTCGAATCCAGCCACCACCGTTAAAGTATGTTTAGATGGAAATAATACAGTATTTGATTTTTTGCACGTAAAAAGAATATTTTTACTTAAAAAAAATACAGGAACAATTTAAGTCATTTTTTGATTGCATTAGTTGGGCACATTTACAAATCTTGCCACCCCCACCACCACCTGCCACCTCCCTCCTTTTGCTCAAGTAGTTTAAATAGGAGCAAGGCCTTATCTTCATTTATGAATGTAGTCGTTGTTTCTTCAAAATGGTGTTCTGGAGAGCACAAATATGGCCTAAGGGGGGGCAGAATTGAGCTGTATTATGTGAGGAAGGTGCCATTCAGATAATAAAATAGGTTGAATGGTGTTGATTTAATGCAGGGTAAAATTTTGTGCAGGTGAAAGCGCCCTTATTAGCTGCAGTCAGAAGGTAGCATGTTGAATTTTGAAGTGATAGAAAAGGACAAAGTCATGCCTCTTATTGACTATGTCTTGAAAATGCATAATGCAGCAAGTGTGGGGAAGAGGCAGTTGGTTTGCAAGGATTTGCATGGCCAAGTCTGGCATGCTATGTTATGCTGTGCCTCTGACAGTGAGACCAGGACTGGGACTTTAGACATCACAGTTTTAGCATGCAGTCTTTACAGTAGGCCCACATAGGCCCACGAACGCCCATGTACTGTATAGAGGATTACTGCAGGTAATTCTGGACCCTGCTAAGTGAGGGTGGGGTCCTTATCGGAAGGCCTTCGACTGGAACAATCCTTAGCCTAAGACAATTTGGCAACTTTAGAAATCTGCTGAAGACCATTTGTTGAAGGTCCTATCATCGCACCACTACGGAAGCTCAGAGAAGTAATCATGGGAGGAGATTATTTGCATAGGACTGCCCCTTTCTCAATCCTGTGATTATGCTGCAGTTGCCATATAACATTACTAGAGGGCAGCAGCATCAACATAAATCCAAAGAGAGGCTTTAAATCTGCTTGCTGAACTAGCTCTTGTTCTTGTTGAATTTTGTAGAGCCTGTAGAATGGAGGAGTGGAATGACTGAGTGAATGAGTATCGAGGAATGATTGGACTGTATTTGGGGTGAAGGGGTTGCAGGATTTGGAAGGAAAACTTAATTAAAAGCAAAGTGATTAATGCAGATATGCTTGCTGAGAGACTGAGTGTGTCATCTGTCAGGCCTGGGAATTGAACCCTGCTTGTCTGGGTGAAAGGCAGGAACTTACCCACTGGACCAGACAGGCTTCCCTACCTCTAGCTGGTCAAATCTTCCCTATATCATGGTTATGATGTGTCCTTTGCAGTGGCAGCCATTGGCAATGACACCAAAGCCTGTCAGATGCTGATAGGGGCTCTTGCACAACTGAAACCCATCAAGAGCCTGTAGCTCAGTGGCAAAGTCTAGTTCCTTTGGTGCAGGAACCTACCCCTGGACAGGGTTCAAATCCAGCCACCACCGTTAAAGTATGTTTAGATGGAAATAATACAGTATTTGATTTTTTGCACGTAAAAAGAATATTTTTACTTAAAAAAAATACAGGAACAATTTAAGTCATTTTTTGATTGCATTAGTTGGGCACATTTACAAATCTTGCCACCCCCACCACCACCTGCCACCTCCCTCCTTTTGCTCAAGTAGTTTAAATAGGAGCAAGGCCTTATCTTCATTTATGAATGTATTCGTTGTTTCTTCAAAATGGTGTTCTGGAGAGCACAAATATGGCCTAAGGGGGGGCAGAATTGAGCTGTATTATGTGAGGAAGGTGCCATTCAGATAATAAAATAGGTTGAATGGTGTTGATTTAATGCAGGGTAAAATTTTGCGCAGGTGAAAGCGCCCTTATTAGCTGCAGTCAGAAGGTAGCATGTTGAATTTTGAAGTGATAGAAAAGGACAAAGTCATGCCTCTTATTGACTATGTCTTGAAAATGCATAATGCAGCAAGTGTGGGGAAGAGGCAGTTGGTTTGCAAGGATTTGCATGGCCAAGTCTAGCATGCTATGTTATGCTGTGCCTCTGACAGTGAGACCAGGACTGGGACTTTAGACATCACAGTTTTAGCATGCAGTCTTTACAGTAAGCCCACATAGGCCCACGAACGCCCATGTACTGTATAGAGGATTACTGCAGGTAATTCTGGACCCTGCTAAGTGAGGGTGGGGTCCTTATCGGAAGGCCTTCGACTGGAACAATCCTTAGCCTAAGACAATTTGGCAACTTTAGAAATCTGCTGAAGACCATTTGTTGAAGGTCCTATCATCGCACCACTACGGAAGCTCAGAGAAGTAATCATGGGAGGAGATTATTTGCATAGGACTGCCCCTTTCTCAATCCTGTGATTATGCTGCAGTTGCCATATAACATTACTAGAGGGCAGCAGCATCAACATAAATCCAAAGAGAGGCTTTAAATCTGCTTGCTGAACTAGCTCTTGTTCTTGTTGAATTTTGTAGAGCCTGTAGAATGGAGGAGTGGAATGACTGAGTGAATGAGTATCGAGGAATGATTGGACTGTATTTGGGGTGAAGGGGTTGCAGGATTTGGAAGGAAAACTTAATTAAAAGCAAAGTGATTAATGCAGATATGCTTGCTGAGAGACTGAGTGTGTCATCTGTCAGGCCTGGGAATTGAACCCTGCTTGTCTGGGTGAAAGGCAGGAACTTACCCACTGGACCAGACAGGCTTCCCTACCTCTCGCTGGTCAAATCTTCCCTATATCATGGTTATGATGTGTCCTTTGCAGTGGCAGCCATTGGCAATGACACCAAAGCCTGTCAGATGCTGATAGGGGCTCTTGCACAACTGAAACTCATCAAGAGCCTGTAGCTCAGCTGCAAAGTCTAGTGCCTTTGGTGCAGGAGCCTACCCCTGGACAGGGTTCAAATCCAGCCACCACCATTAAAGTATGTTTAGATGGAAAAAATACAGTATTTGATTTTTTGCACGTAAAAAGAATATTTTTACTTAAAAAAACTACAGGAACAATTTAAGTCATTTTTTGATTGCATTAGTTGGGCACATTTACAAATCTTGCCACCCCCACCACCACCTGCCACCTCCCTCCTTTTGCTCAAGTAGTTTAAATAGGAGCAAGGCCTTATCTTCATTTATGAATGTATTCGTTGTTTCTTCAAAATGGTGTTCTGGAGAGCACAAATATGGCCTAAGGGGGGGCAGAATTGAGCTGTATTATGTGAGGAAGGTGCCATGCAGATAATAAAATAGGTTGAATGGTGTTGATTTAATGCAGGGTAAAATTTTGTGCAGGTGAAAGCGCCCTTATTAGCTGCAGTCAGAAGGTAGCATGTTGAATTTTGAAGTGATAGAAAAGGACAAAGTCATGCCTCTTATTGACTATGTCTTGAAAATGCATAATGCAGCAAGTGTGGGGAAGAGGCAGTTGGTTTGCAAGGATTTGCATGGCCAGGTCTGGCATGCTATGTTATGCTGTGCCTCTGACAGTGAGACCAGGACTGGGACTTTAGACATCACAGTTTTAGCATGCAGTCTTTACAGAAGGCCCACATAGGCCCACGAACGCCCATGTACTGTATAGAGGATTACTGCAGGTAATTCTGGACCCTGCTAAGTGAGGGTGGGGTCCTTATCGGAAGGCCTTCGACTGGAACAATCCTTAGCCTAAGACAATTTGGCAACTTTAGAAATCTGCTGAAGACCATTTGTTGAAGGTCCTATCATCGCACCACTACGGAAGCTCAGAGAAGTAATCATGGGAGGAGATTATTTGCATAGGACTGCCCCTTTCTCAATCCTGTGATTATGCTGCAGTTGCCATATAACATTACTAGAGGGCAGCAGCATCAACATAAATCCAAAGAGAGGCTTTAAATCTGCTTGCTGAACTAGCTCTTGTTCTTGTTGAATTTTGTAGAGCCTGTAGAATGGAGGAGTGGAATGACTGAGTGAATGAGTATCGAGGAATGATTGGACTGTATTTGGGGTGATGGGGTTGCAGGATTTGGAAGGAAAACTGAATTAAAAGCAAAGTGATTAATGCAGATATGCTTGCTGAGAGACTGAGTGTGTCATCTGTCAGGCCTGGGAATTGAACCCTGCTTGTCTGTGTGAAAGGCAGGAACTTACCCACTGGACCAGACAGGCTTCCCTACCTCTAGCTGGTCAAATCTTCCCTATATCATGGTTATGATGTGTCCTTTGCAGTGGCAGCCATTGGCAATGACACCAAAGCCTGTCAGATGCTGATAGGGGATCTTGCACAACTGAAACCCATCAAGAGCCTGTAGCTCAGTGGCAAAGTCTAGTGCCTTTGGTGCAGGAACCTACCCCTGTACAGGGTTCAAATCCAGCCGCCACCGTTATAGTATGTTTAGATGGAAAAAATACAGTATTTGATTTTTTGCACGTAAAAAGAATATTTTTACTTAAAAAAAATACAGGAACAATTTAAGTCATTTTTTGATTGCATTAGTTGGGCACATTTACAAATCTTGCCACCCCCACCACCACCTGCCACCTCCCTCCTTTTGCTCAAGTAGTTTAAATAGGAGCAAGGCCTTATCTTCATTTATGAATGTATTCGTTGTTTCTTCAAAATGGTGTTCTGGAGAGCACAAATATGGCCTAAGGGGGGGCAGAATTGAGCTGTATTATGTGAGGAAGGTGCCATGCAGATAATAAAATAGGTTGAATGGTGTTGATTTAATGCAGGGTAAAATTTTGTGCAGGTGAAAGCGCCCTTATTAGCTGCAGTCAGAAGGTAGCATGTTGAATTTTGAAGTGATAGAAAAGGACAAAGTCATGCCTCTTATTGACTATGTCTTGAAAATGCATAATGCAGCAAGTGTGGGGAAGAGGCAGTTGGTTTGCAAGGATTTGCATGGCCAGGTCTGGCATGCTATGTTATGCTGTGCCTCTGACAGTGAGACCAGGACTGGGACTTTAGACATCACAGTTTTAGCATTCAGTCTTTACAGTAGGCCCACGTAGGCCCACAAACACCCATGTTTTGTATAGAGGATTACTGCAGGTAATTCTGGACCCTGCTAAGTGAGGGTGGGGTCCTTATCGGAAGGCCTTCGACTGGAACAATCCTTAGCCTAAGACAATTTGGCAACTTTAGAAATCTGCTGAAGACCATTTGTTGAAGGTCCTATCATCGCACCACTACGGAAGCTCAGAGAAGAAATCATGGGAGGAGATTATTTGCATAGGACTGCCCCTTTCTCAATCCTGTGATTATGCTGCAGTTGCCATATAACATTACTAGAGGGCAGGAGCATCAACATAAATCCAAAGAGAGGCTTTAAATCTGCTTGCTGAACTAGCTCTTGTTCTTGTTGAATTTTGTAGAGCCTGTAGAATGGAGGAGTGGAATGACTGAGTGAATGAGTATCGAGGAATGATTGGACTGCATTTGGGGTGAAGGGGTTGCAGGATTTGGAAGGAAAACTGAATTAAAAGCAAAGTGATTAATGCAGATATGCTTGCTGAGAGACAGAGTGTGTCATCTGTCAGGACTGGGAATTGAACCCTGCTTGTCTGGGTGAAAGGCAGGAACTTACCCACTGGACCAGACAGGCTTCCCTATCTCTAACTGGTCAAATCTTCCCTATATCATGGTTATGATGTGTCCTTTGCAGTGGCAGCCATTGGCAATGACACCAAAGCCTGTCAGATGCTGATAGGGGCTCTTGCACAACTAAAACCCATCAAGAGCCTGTAGCTCAGTTGCAAAGTCTAGTGCCTTTGGTGCAGGAACCTACCCCTGGACAGGGTTCAAATCCAGCCACCACCATTAAAGTATGTTTAGATGGAAAAAATACAGTATTTGATTTTTTGCACGTAAAAAGAATATTTTTACTTAAAAAAACTACAGGAACAATTTAAGTCATTTTTTGATTGCATTAGTTGGGCACATTTACAAATCTTGCCACCCCCACCACCACCTGCCACCTCCCTCCTTTTGCTCAAGTAGTTTAAATAGGAGCAAGGCCTTATCTTCATTTATGAATGTATTCGTTGTTTCTTCAAAATGGTGTTCTGGAGAGCACAAATATGGCCTAAGGGGGGGCAGAATTGAGCTGTATTATGTGAGGAAGGTGCCATGCAGATAATAAAATAGGTTGAATGGTGTTGATTTAATGCAGGGTAAAATTTTGTGCAGGTGAAAGCGCCCATATTAGCTGCAGTCAGAAGGTAGCATGTTGAATTTTGAAGTGATAGAAAAGGACAAAGTCATGCCTCTTATTGACTATGTCTTGAAAATGCATAACGCAGCAAGTGTGGGGAAGAGGCAGTTGGTTTGCAAGGATTTGCATGGCCAGGTCTGGCATGCTATGTTATGCTGTGCCTCTGACAGTGAGACCAGAACTGGGACTTTAGACATCACAGTTTTAGCATGCAGTCTTTACAGTAGGCCCACAAACGCCCACGAACGCCCATGTTCTGTATAGAGGATTACTGCAGGTAATTCTGGACCCTGCTAAGTGAGGGTGGGGTCCTTATCGGAAGGCCTTCGACTGGAACAATCCTTAGCCTAAGACAATTTGGCAACTTTAGAAATCTGCTAAAGACCATTTGTTGAAGGTCCTATCATCGCACCACTACGGAAGCTCAGAGAAGTAATCATGGGAGGAGATTATTTGCATAGGACTGCCCCTTTCTCAATCCTGTGATTATGCTGCAGTTGCCATATAACATTACTAGAGGGCAGCAGCATCAACATAAATCCAAAGAGAGGCTTTAAATCTGCTTGCTGAACTAGCTCTTGTTCTTGTTGAATTTTGTAGAGCCTGTAGAATGGAGGAGTGGAATGACTGAGTGAATGAGTATCGAGGAATGATTGGACTGTATTTGGGGTGAAGGGGTTGCAGGATTTGGAAGGAAAACTGAATTAAAAGCAAAGTGATTAATGCAGATATGCTTGCTGAGAGACTGAGTGTGTCATCTGTCAGGCCTGGGAATTGAACGCTGCTTGTCTGGGTGAAAGGCAGTAACTTACCCACTGGACCAGACAGGCCTCCCTATCTCTAGCTGGTCAAATCTTCCCTATATCATGGTAATGATGTGTCCTCTGCAGTGGCAGACATTGGCAATGACACCACAGCCTGTCAGATGCTGATAGGGGCTCTTGCACAACTGAAACCCACCAAGAGCCTGTAGCTCAGTGGCAAATTCTACTGCCTTTGGTGCAGGAACCTATCCCTGGACAGGGTTCGAATCCAGCCACCACCGTTAAAGTATGTTTAGATGGAAATAATACAGTATTTGATTTTTTGCACGTAAAAAGAATATTTTTACTTAAAAAAAATACAGGAACAATTTAAGTCATTTTTTGATTGCATTAGTTGGGCACATTTACAAATCTTGCCACCCCCACCACCACCTGCCACCTCCCTCCTTTTGCTCAAGTAGTTTAAATAGGAGCAAGGCCTTATCTTCATTTATGAATGTATTCGTTGTTTCTTCAAAATGGTGTTCTGGAGAGCACAAATATGGCCTAAGGGGGGGCAGAATTGAGCTGTATTATGTGAGGAAGGTGCCATTCAGATAATAAAATAGGTTGAATGGTGTTGATTTAATGCAGGGTAAAATTTTGCGCAGGTGAAAGCGCCCTTATTAGCTGCAGTCAGAAGGTAGCATGTTGAATTTTGAAGTGATAGAAAAGGACAAAGTCATGCCTCTTATTGACTATGTCTTGAAAATGCATAATGCAGCAAGTGTGGGGAAGAGGCAGTTGGTTTGCAAGGATTTGCATGGCCAAGTCTAGCATGCTATGTTATGCTGTGCCTCTGACAGTGAGACCAGGACTGGGACTTTAGACATCACAGTTTTAGCATGCAGTCTTTACAGTAGGCCCACATAGGCCCACGAACGCCCATGTACTGTATAGAGGATTACTGCAGGTAATTCTGGACCCTGCTAAGTGAGGGTGGGGTCCTTATCGGAAGGCCTTCGACTGGAACAATCCTTAGCCTAAGACAATTTGGCAACTTTAGAAATCTGCTGAAGACCATTTGTTGAAGGTCCTATCATCGCACCACTACGGAAGCTCAGAGAAGTAATCATGGGAGGAGATTATTTGCATAGGACTGCCCCTTTCTCAATGCTGTGATTATGCTGCAGTTGCCATATAACATTACTAGAGGGCAGCAGCATCAACATAAATCCAAAGAGAGGCTTTAAATCTGCTTGCTGAACTAGCTCTTGTTCTTGTTGAATTTTGTAGAGCCTGTAGAATGGAGGAGTGGAATGACTGAGTGAATGAGTATCGAGGAATGATTGGACTGTATTTGGGGTGAAGGGGTTGCAGGATTTGGAAGGAAAACTGAATTAAAAGCAAAGTGATTAATGCAGATATGCTTGCTGAGAGACTGAGTGTGTCATCTGTCAGGCCTGGGAATTGAACCCTGCTTGTCTGTGTGAAAGGCAGGAACTTACCCACTGGACCAGACAGGCTTCCCTACCTCTAGCTGGTCAAATCTTCCCTATATCATGGTTATGATGTGTCCTGTGCAGTGGCAGCCATTGGCAATGACACCAAAGCCTGTCAGATGCTGATAGGGGATCTTGCACAACTGAAACCCATCAAGAGCCTGTAGCTCAGTGGCAAAGTCTAGTGCCTTTGGTGCAGGAACCTACCCCTGTACAGGGTTCAAATCCAGCCACCACCGTTATAGTATGTTTAGATGGAAAAAATACAGTATTTGATTTTTTGCACGTAAAAAGAATATTTTTACTTAAAAAAAATACAGGAACAATTTAAGTCATTTTTTGATTGCATTAGTTGGGCACATTTACAAATCTTGCCACCCCCACCACCACCTGCCACCTCCCTCCTTTTGCTCAAGTTGTTTAAATAGGAGCAAGGCCTTATCTTCATTTATGAATGTATTCGTTGTTTCTTCAAAATGGTGTTCTGGAGAGCACAAATATGGCCTAAGGGGGGGCAGAATTGAGCTGTATTATGTGAGGAAGGTGCCATTCAGATAATAAAATAGGTTGAATGGTGTTGATTTAATGCAGGGTAAAATTTTGTGCAGGTGAAAGCGCCCTTATTAGCTGCAGTCAGAAGGTAGCATGTTGAATTTTGAAGTGATAGAAAAGGACAAAGTCATGCCTCTTATTGACTATGTCTTGAAAATGCATAATGCAGCAAGTGTGGGGAAAAGGCAGTTGGTTTGCAAGGATTTGCATGGCCAAGTCTGGCATGCTATGTTATGCTGTGCCTCTGACAGTGAGACCAGAACTGGGACTTTAGACATCACAGTTTTAGCATGCAGTCTTTACAGTAGGCCCACGAACGCCCATGTTCTGTATAGAGGATTACTGCAGGTAATTCTGGACCCTGCTAAGTGAGGGTGGGGTCCTTATCGGAAGGCCTTCGACTGGAACAATCCTTAGCCTAAGACAATTTGGCAACTTTAGAAATCTGCTAAAGACCATTTGTTGAAGGTCCTATCATCGCACCACTACGGAAGCTCAGAGAAGTAATCATGGGAGGAGATTATTTGCATAGGACTGCCCCTTTCTCAATCCTGTGATTATGCTGCAGTTGCCATATAACATTACTAGAGGGCAGCAGCATCAACATAAATCCAAAGAGAGGCTTTAAATCTGCTTGCTGAACTAGCTCTTGTTCTTGTTGAATTTTGTAGAGCCTGTAGAATGGAGGAGTGGAATGACTGAGTGAATGAGTATCGAGGAATGATTGGACTGTATTTGGGGTGAAGGGGTTGCAGGATTTGGAAGGAAAACTGAATTAAAAGCAAAGTGATTAATGCAGATATGCTTGCTGAGAGACTGAGTGTGTCATCTGTCAGGCCTGGGAATTGAACCCTGCTTGTCTGGGTGAAAGGCAGGCACTTACCCACTGGACCAGACAGGCTTCCCTATCTCTAGCTGGTCAAATCTTCCCTATATCATGGTTATGATGTGTCCTTTGCAGTGGCAGCCATTGGCAATGACACCAAAGCCTGTCAGATGCTGATAGGGGATCTTGCACAACTGAAACCCATCAAGAGCCTGTAGCTCAGTGGCAAAGTCTAGTGCCTTTGGTGCAGGAACCTACCCCTGGACAGGGTTCAAATCCAGCCACCACCGTTATAGTATGTTTAGATGGAAAAAATACAGTATTTGATTTTTTGCACGTAAAAAGAATATTTTTACTTAAAAAAAATACAGGAACAATTTAAGTCATTTTTTGATTGCATTAGTTGGGCACATTTACAAATCTTGCCACCCCCACCACCACCTGCCACCTCCCTCCTTTTGCTCAAGTAGTTTAAATAGGAGCAAGGCCTTATCTTCATTTATGAATGTATTCGTTATTTCTTCAAAATGGTGTTATGGAGAGCACAAATATGGCCTAAGGGGGGGCAGAATTGAGCTGTATTATGTGAGGAAGGTGCCATGCAGATAATAAAATAGGTTGAATGGTGTTGATTTAATGCAGGGTAAAATTTTGTGCAGGTGAAAGCGCCCTTATTAGCTGCCGTCAGAAGGTAGCATGTTGAATTTTGAAGTGATAGAAAAGGACAAAGTCATGCCTCTTATTGACTATGTCTTGAAAATGCATAATGCAGCAAGTGTGGGGAAGAGGCAGTTGGTTTGCAAGGATTTGCATGGCCAGGTCTGGCATGCTATGTTATGCTGTGCCTCTGACAGTGAGACCAGGACTGGGACTTTAGACATCACAGTTTTAGCATGCAGTCTTTACAGTAGGCCCACAAACGCCCACGAACGCCCATGTTCTGTATAGAGGATTACTGCAGGTAATTCTGGACCCTGCTAAGTGAGGGTGGGGTCCTTATCGGAAGGCCTTCGACTGGAACAATCCTTAGCCTAAGACAATTTGGCAACTTTAGAAATCTGCTGAAGACCATTTGTTGAAGGTCCTATCATCGCACCACTACGGAAGCTCAGAGAAGTAATCATGGGAGGAGATTATTTGCATAGGACTGCCCCTTTCTCAATCCTGTGATTATGCTGCAGTTGCCATATAACATTACTAGAGGGCAGCAGCATCAACATAAATCCAAAGAGAGGCTTTAAATCTGCTTGCTGAACTAGCTCTTGTTCTTGTTGAATTTTGTAGAGCCTGTAGAATGGAGGAGTGGAATGACTGAGTGAATGAGTATCGAGGAATGATTGGACTGTATTTGGGGTGAAGGGGTTGCAGGATTTGGAAGGAAAACTGAACTAAAAGCAAAGTGATTAATGCAGATATGCTTGCTGAGAGACTGAGTGTGTCATCTGTCAGGCCTGGGAATTGAACGCTGCTTGTCTGGGTGAAAGGCAGGAACTTACCCACTGGACCAGACAGGCTTCCCTATCTCTAGCTGGTCAAATCTTCCCTATATCATGGTTATGATGTGTCCTCTGCAGTGGCAGCCATTGGCAATGACACCAAAGCCTGTCAGATGCTGATAGGGGCTCTTGCACAACTGAAACCCACCAAGAGCCTGTAGCTCAGTGGCAAATTCTACTGCCTTTGGTGCAGGAACCTATCCCTGGACAGGGTTCGAATCCAGCCACCACCGTTAAAGTATGTTTAGATGGAAATAATACAGTATTTGATTTTTTGCACGTAAAAAGAATATTTTTACTTAAAAAAAATACAGGAACAATTTAAGTCATTTTTTGATTGCATTAGTTGGGCACATTTACAAATCTTGCCACCCCCACCACCACCTGCCACCTCCCTCCTTTTGCTCAAGTAGTTTAAATAGGAGCAAGGCCTTATCTTCATTTATGAATGTAGTCGTTGTTTCTTCAAAATGGTGTTCTGGAGAGCACAAATATGGCCTAAGGGGGGGCAGAATTGAGCTGTATTATGTGAGGAAGGTGCCATTCAGATAATAAAATAGGTTGAATGGTGTTGATTTAATGCAGGGTAAAATTTTGTGCAGGTGAAAGCGCCCTTATTAGCTGCAGTCAGAAGGTAGCATGTTGAATTTTGAAGTGATAGAAAAGGACAAAGTCATGCCTCTTATTGACTATGTCTTGAAAATGCATAATGCAGCAAGTGTGGGGAAGAGGCAGTTGGTTTGCAAGGATTTGCATGGCCAAGTCTGGCATGCTATGTTATGCTGTGCCTCTGACAGTGAGACCAGGACTGGGACTTTAGACATCACAGTTTTAGCATGCAGTCTTTACAGTAGGCCCACATAGGCCCACGAACGCCCATGTACTGTATAGAGGATTACTGCAGGTAATTCTGGACCCTGCTAAGTGAGGGTGGGGTCCTTATCGGAAGGCCTTCGACTGGAACAATCCTTAGCCTAAGACAATTTGGCAACTTTAGAAATCTGCTGAAGACCATTTGTTGAAGGTCCTATCATCGCACCACTACGGAAGCTCAGAGAAGTAATCATGGGAGGAGATTATTTGCATAGGACTGCCCCTTTCTCAATCCTGTGATTATGCTGCAGTTGCCATATAACATTACTAGAGGGCAGCAGCATCAACATAAATCCAAAGAGAGGCTTTAAATCTGCTTGCTGAACTAGCTCTTGTTCTTGTTGAATTTTGTAGAGCCTGTAGAATGGAGGAGTGGAATGACTGAGTGAATGAGTATCGAGGAATGATTGGACTGTATTTGGGGTGAAGGGGTTGCAGGATTTGGAAGGAAAACTTAATTAAAAGCAAAGTGATTAATGCAGATATGCTTGCTGAGAGACTGAGTGTGTCATCTGTCAGGCCTGGGAATTGAACCCTGCTTGTCTGGGTGAAAGGCAGGAACTTACCCACTGGACCAGACAGGCTTCCCTACCTCTAGCTGGTCAAATCTTCCCTATATCATGGTTATGATGTGTCCTTTGCAGTGGCAGCCATTGGCAATGACACCAAAGCCTGTCAGATGCTGATAGGGGCTCTTGCACAACTGAAACCCATCAAGAGCCTGTAGCTCAGTGGCAAAGTCTAGTTCCTTTGGTGCAGGAACCTACCCCTGGACAGGGTTCAAATCCAGCCACCACCGTTAAAGTATGTTTAGATGGAAATAATACAGTATTTGATTTTTTGCACGTAAAAAGAATATTTTTACTTAAAAAAAATACAGGAACAATTTAAGTCATTTTTTGATTGCATTAGTTGGGCACATTTACAAATCTTGCCACCCCCACCACCACCTGCCACCTCCCTCCTTTTGCTCAAGTAGTTTAAATAGGAGCAAGGCCTTATCTTCATTTATGAATGTATTCGTTGTTTCTTCAAAATGGTGTTCTGGAGAGCACAAATATGGCCTAAGGGGGGGCAGAATTGAGCTGTATTATGTGAGGAAGGTGCCATTCAGATAATAAAATAGGTTGAATGGTGTTGATTTAATGCAGGGTAAAATTTTGCGCAGGTGAAAGCGCCCTTATTAGCTGCAGTCAGAAGGTAGCATGTTGAATTTTGAAGTGATAGAAAAGGACAAAGTCATGCCTCTTATTGACTATGTCTTGAAAATGCATAATGCAGCAAGTGTGGGGAAGAGGCAGTTGGTTTGCAAGGATTTGCATGGCCAAGTCTAGCATGCTATGTTATGCTGTGCCTCTGACAGTGAGACCAGGACTGGGACTTTAGACATCACAGTTTTAGCATGCAGTCTTTACAGTAAGCCCACATAGGCCCACGAACGCCCATGTACTGTATAGAGGATTACTGCAGGTAATTCTGGACCCTGCTAAGTGAGGGTGGGGTCCTTATCGGAAGGCCTTCGACTGGAACAATCCTTAGCCTAAGACAATTTGGCAACTTTAGAAATCTGCTGAAGACCATTTGTTGAAGGTCCTATCATCGCACCACTACGGAAGCTCAGAGAAGTAATCATGGGAGGAGATTATTTGCATAGGACTGCCCCTTTCTCAATCCTGTGATTATGCTGCAGTTGCCATATAACATTACTAGAGGGCAGCAGCATCAACATAAATCCAAAGAGAGGCTTTAAATCTGCTTGCTGAACTAGCTCTTGTTCTTGTTGAATTTTGTAGAGCCTGTAGAATGGAGGAGTGGAATGACTGAGTGAATGAGTATCGAGGAATGATTGGACTGTATTTGGGGTGAAGGGGTTGCAGGATTTGGAAGGAAAACTTAATTAAAAGCAAAGTGATTAATGCAGATATGCTTGCTGAGAGACTGAGTGTGTCATCTGTCAGGCCTGGGAATTGAACCCTGCTTGTCTGGGTGAAAGGCAGGAACTTACCCACTGGACCAGACAGGCTTCCCTACCTCTCGCTGGTCAAATCTTCCCTATATCATGGTTATGATGTGTCCTTTGCAGTGGCAGCCATTGGCAATGACACCAAAGCCTGTCAGATGCTGATAGGGGCTCTTGCACAACTGAAACTCATCAAGAGCCTGTAGCTCAGCTGCAAAGTCTAGTGCCTTTGGTGCAGGAGCCTACCCCTGGACAGGGTTCAAATCCAGCCACCACCATTAAAGTATGTTTAGATGGAAAAAATACAGTATTTGATTTTTTGCACGTAAAAAGAATATTTTTACTTAAAAAAACTACAGGAACAATTTAAGTCATTTTTTGATTGCATTAGTTGGGCACATTTACAAATCTTGCCACCCCCACCACCACCTGCCACCTCCCTCCTTTTGCTCAAGTAGTTTAAATAGGAGCAAGGCCTTATCTTCATTTATGAATGTATTCGTTGTTTCTTCAAAATGGTGTTCTGGAGAGCACAAATATGGCCTAAGGGGGGGCAGAATTGAGCTGTATTATGTGAGGAAGGTGCCATGCAGATAATAAAATAGGTTGAATGGTGTTGATTTAATGCAGGGTAAAATTTTGTGCAGGTGAAAGCGCCCTTATTAGCTGCAGTCAGAAGGTAGCATGTTGAATTTTGAAGTGATAGAAAAGGACAAAGTCATGCCTCTTATTGACTATGTCTTGAAAATGCATAATGCAGCAAGTGTGGGGAAGAGGCAGTTGGTTTGCAAGGATTTGCATGGCCAGGTCTGGCATGCTATGTTATGCTGTGCCTCTGACAGTGAGACCAGGACTGGGACTTTAGACATCACAGTTTTAGCATGCAGTCTTTACAGAAGGCCCACATAGGCCCACGAACGCCCATGTACTGTATAGAGGATTACTGCAGGTAATTCTGGACCCTGCTAAGTGAGGGTGGGGTCCTTATCGGAAGGCCTTCGACTGGAACAATCCTTAGCCTAAGACAATTTGGCAACTTTAGAAATCTGCTGAAGACCATTTGTTGAAGGTCCTATCATCGCACCACTACGGAAGCTCAGAGAAGTAATCATGGGAGGAGATTATTTGCATAGGACTGCCCCTTTCTCAATCCTGTGATTATGCTGCAGTTGCCATATAACATTACTAGAGGGCAGCAGCATCAACATAAATCCAAAGAGAGGCTTTAAATCTGCTTGCTGAACTAGCTCTTGTTCTTGTTGAATTTTGTAGAGCCTGTAGAATGGAGGAGTGGAATGACTGAGTGAATGAGTATCGAGGAATGATTGGACTGTATTTGGGGTGATGGGGTTGCAGGATTTGGAAGGAAAACTGAATTAAAAGCAAAGTGATTAATGCAGATATGCTTGCTGAGAAACTGAGTGTGTCATCTGTCAGGCCTGGGAATTGAACCCTGCTTGTCTGTGTGAAAGGCAGGAACTTACCCACTGGACCAGACAGGCTTCCCTACCTCTAGCTGGTCAAATCTTCCCTATATCATGGTTATGATGTGTCCTTTGCAGTGGCAGCCATTGGCAATGACACCAAAGCCTGTCAGATGCTGATAGGGGATCTTGCACAACTGAAACCCATCAAGAGCCTGTAGCTCAGTGGCAAAGTCTAGTGCCTTTGGTGCAGGAACCTACCCCTGTACAGGGTTCAAATCCAGCCGCCACCGTTATAGTATGTTTAGATGGAAAAAATACAGTATTTGATTTTTTGCACGTAAAAAGAATATTTTTACTTAAAAAAAATACAGGAACAATTTAAGTCATTTTTTGATTGCATTAGTTGGGCACATTTACAAATCTTGCCACCCCCACCACCACCTGCCACCTCCCTCCTTTTGCTCAAGTAGTTTAAATAGGAGCAAGGCCTTATCTTCATTTATGAATGTATTCGTTGTTTCTTCAAAATGGTGTTCTGGAGAGCACAAATATGGCCTAAGGGGGGGCAGAATTGAGCTGTATTATGTGAGGAAGGTGCCATGCAGATAATAAAATAGGTTGAATGGTGTTGATTTAATGCAGGGTAAAATTTTGTGCAGGTGAAAGCGCCCTTATTAGCTGCAGTCAGAAGGTAGCATGTTGAATTTTGAAGTGATAGAAAAGGACAAAGTCATGCCTCTTATTGACTATGTCTTGAAAATGCATAATGCAGCAAGTGTGGGGAAGAGGCAGTTGGTTTGCAAGGATTTGCATGGCCAGGTCTGGCATGCTATGTTATGCTGTGCCTCTGACAGTGAGACCAGGACTGGGACTTTAGACATCACAGTTTTAGCATTCAGTCTTTACAGTAGGCCCACGTAGGCCCACAAACACCCATGTTTTGTATAGAGGATTACTGCAGGTAATTCTGGACCCTGCTAAGTGAGGGTGGGGTCCTTATCGGAAGGCCTTCGACTGGAACAATCCTTAGCCTAAGACAATTTGGCAACTTTAGAAATCTGCTGAAGACCATTTGTTGAAGGTCCTATCATCGCACCACTACGGAAGCTCAGAGAAGAAATCATGGGAGGAGATTATTTGCATAGGACTGCCCCTTTCTCAATCCTGTGATTATGCTGCAGTTGCCATATAACATTACTAGAGGGCAGGAGCATCAACATAAATCCAAAGAGAGGCTTTAAATCTGCTTGCTGAACTAGCTCTTGTTCTTGTTGAATTTTGTAGAGCCTGTAGAATGGAGGAGTGGAATGACTGAGTGAATGAGTATCGAGGAATGATTGGACTGCATTTGGGGTGAAGGGGTTGCAGGATTTGGAAGGAAAACTGAATTAAAAGCAAAGTGATTAATGCAGATATGCTTGCTGAGAGACAGAGTGTGTCATCTGTCAGGACTGGGAATTGAACCCTGCTTGTCTGGGTGAAAGGCAGGAACTTACCC
Source organism: Pleurodeles waltl (assembly GCF_031143425.1). Lineage (NCBI taxonomy): Eukaryota > Metazoa > Chordata > Amphibia > Caudata > Salamandridae > Pleurodeles > Pleurodeles waltl. The sequence continues at coordinate 96,759 of NW_027150409.1, read as the reverse complement.
ACTGGACCAGACAGGCTTCCCTATCTCTAACTGGTCAAATCTTCCCTATATCATGGTTATGATGTGTCCTTTGCAGTGGCAGCCATTGGCAATGACACCAAAGCCTGTCAGATGCTGATAGGGGCTCTTGCACAACTAAAACCCATCAAGAGCCTGTAGCTCAGTTGCAAAGTCTAGTGCCTTTGGTGCAGGAACCTACCCCTGGACAGGGTTCAAATCCAGCCACCACCATTAAAGTATGTTTAGATGGAAAAAATACAGTATTTGATTTTTTGCACGTAAAAAGAATATTTTTACTTAAAAAAAATACAGGAACAATTTAAGTCATTTTTTGATTGCATTAGTTGGGCACATTTACAAATCTTGCCACCCCCACCACCACCTGCCACCTCCCTCCTTTTGCTCAAGTAGTTTAAATAGGAGCAAGGCCTTATCTTCATTTATGAATGTATTCGTTGTTTCTTCAAAATGGTGTTCTGGAGAGCACAAATATGGCCTAAGGGGGGGCAGAATTGAGCTGTATTATGTGAGGAAGGTGCCATGCAGATAATAAAATAGGTTGAATGGTGTTGATTTAATGCAGGGTAAAATTTTGTGCAGGTGAAAGCGCCCATATTAGCTGCAGTCAGAAGGTAGCATGTTGAATTTTGAAGTGATAGAAAAAGACAAAGTCATGCCTCTTATTGACTATGTCTTGAAAATGCATAACGCAGCAAGTGTGGGGAAGAGGCAGTTGGTTTGCAAGGATTTGCATGGCCAGGTCTGGCATGCTATGTTATGCTGTGCCTCTGACAGTGAGACCAGAACTGGGACTTTAGACATCACAGTTTTAGCATGCAGTCTTTACAGTAGGCCCACAAACGCCCACGAACGCCCATGTTCTGTATAGAGGATTACTGCAGGTAATTCTGGACCCTGCTAAGTGAGGGTGGGGTCCTTATCGGAAGGCCTTCGACTGGAACAATCCTTAGCCTAAGACAATTTGGCAACTTTAGAAATCTGCTAAAGACCATTTGTTGAAGGTCCTATCATCGCACCACTACGGAAGCTCAGAGAAGTAATCATGGGAGGAGATTATTTGCATAGGACTGCCCCTTTCTCAATCCTGTGATTATGCTGCAGTTGCCATATAACATTACTAGAGGGCAGCAGCATCAACATAAATCCAAAGAGAGGCTTTAAATCTGCTTGCTGAACTAGCTCTTGTTCTTGTTGAATTTTGTAGAGCCTGTAGAATGGAGGAGTGGAATGACTGAGTGAATGAGTATCGAGGAATGATTGGACTGTATTTGGGGTGAAGGGGTTGCAGGATTTGGAAGGAAAACTGAATTAAAAGCAAAGTGATTAATGCAGATATGCTTGCTGAGAGACTGAGTGTGTCATCTGTCAGGCCTGGGAATTGAACGCTGCTTGTCTGGGTGAAAGGCAGTAACTTACCCACTGGACCAGACAGGCCTCCCTATCTCTAGCTGGTCAAATCTTCCCTATATCATGGTAATGATGTGTCCTCTGCAGTGGCAGACATTGGCAATGACACCACAGCCTGTCAGATGCTGATAGGGGCTCTTGCACAACTGAAACCCACCAAGAGCCTGTAGCTCAGTGGCAAATTCTACTGCCTTTGGTGCAGGAACCTATCCCTGGACAGGGTTCGAATCCAGCCACCACCGTTAAAGTATGTTTAGATGGAAATAATACAGTATTTGATTTTTTGCACGTAAAAAGAATATTTTTACTTAAAAAAAATACAGGAACAATTTAAGTCATTTTTTGATTGCATTAGTTGGGCACATTTACAAATCTTGCCACCCCCACCACCACCTGCCACCTCCCTCCTTTTGCTCAAGTAGTTTAAATAGGAGCAAGGCCTTATCTTCATTTATGAATGTATTCGTTGTTTCTTCAAAATGGTGTTCTGGAGAGCACAAATATGGCCTAAGGGGGGGCAGAATTGAGCTGTATTATGTGAGGAAGGTGCCATTCAGATAATAAAATAGGTTGAATGGTGTTGATTTAATGCAGGGTAAAATTTTGCGCAGGTGAAAGCGCCCTTATTAGCTGCAGTCAGAAGGTAGCATGTTGAATTTTGAAGTGATAGAAAAGGACAAAGTCATGCCTCTTATTGACTATGTCTTGAAAATGCATAATGCAGCAAGTGTGGGGAAGAGGCAGTTGGTTTGCAAGGATTTGCATGGCCAAGTCTAGCATGCTATGTTATGCTGTGCCTCTGACAGTGAGACCAGGACTGGGACTTTAGACATCACAGTTTTAGCATGCAGTCTTTACAGTAGGCCCACATAGGCCCACGAACGCCCATGTACTGTATAGAGGATTACTGCAGGTAATTCTGGACCCTGCTAAGTGAGGGTGGGGTCCTTATCGGAAGGCCTTCGACTGGAACAATCCTTAGCCTAAGACAATTTGGCAACTTTAGAAATCTGCTGAAGACCATTTGTTGAAGGTCCTATCATCGCACCACTACGGAAGCTCAGAGAAGTAATCATGGGAGGAGATTATTTGCATAGGACTGCCCCTTTCTCAATGCTGTGATTATGCTGCAGTTGCCATATAACATTACTAGAGGGCAGCAGCATCAACATAAATCCAAAGAGAGGCTTTAAATCTGCTTGCTGAACTAGCTCTTGTTCTTGTTGAATTTTGTAGAGCCTGTAGAATGGAGGAGTGGAATGACTGAGTGAATGAGTATCGAGGAATGATTGGACTGTATTTGGGGTGAAGGGGTTGCAGGATTTGGAAGGAAAACTGAATTAAAAGCAAAGTGATTAATGCAGATATGCTTGCTGAGAGACTGAGTGTGTCATCTGTCAGGCCTGGGAATTGAACCCTGCTTGTCTGTGTGAAAGGCAGGAACTTACCCACTGGACCAGACAGGCTTCCCTACCTCTAGCTGGTCAAATCTTCCCTATATCATGGTTATGATGTGTCCTGTGCAGTGGCAGCCATTGGCAATGACACCAAAGCCTGTCAGATGCTGATAGGGGATCTTGCACAACTGAAACCCATCAAGAGCCTGTAGCTCAGTGGCAAAGTCTAGTGCCTTTGGTGCAGGAACCTACCCCTGTACAGGGTTCAAATCCAGCCACCACCGTTATAGTATGTTTAGATGGAAAAAATACAGTATTTGATTTTTTGCACGTAAAAAGAATATTTTTACTTAAAAAAAATACAGGAACAATTTAAGTCATTTTTTGATTGCATTAGTTGGGCACATTTACAAATCTTGCCACCCCCACCACCACCTGCCACCTCCCTCCTTTTGCTCAAGTTGTTTAAATAGGAGCAAGGCCTTATCTTCATTTATGAATGTATTCGTTGTTTCTTCAAAATGGTGTTCTGGAGAGCACAAATATGGCCTAAGGGGGGGCAGAATTGAGCTGTATTATGTGAGGAAGGTGCCATTCAGATAATAAAATAGGTTGAATGGTGTTGATTTAATGCAGGGTAAAATTTTGTGCAGGTGAAAGCGCCCTTATTAGCTGCAGTCAGAAGGTAGCATGTTGAATTTTGAAGTGATAGAAAAGGACAAAGTCATGCCTCTTATTGACTATGTCTTGAAAATGCATAATGCAGCAAGTGTGGGGAAAAGGCAGTTGGTTTGCAAGGATTTGCATGGCCAAGTCTGGCATGCTATGTTATGCTGTGCCTCTGACAGTGAGACCAGAACTGGGACTTTAGACATCACAGTTTTAGCATGCAGTCTTTACAGTAGGCCCACGAACGCCCATGTTCTGTATAGAGGATTACTGCAGGTAATTCTGGACCCTGCTAAGTGAGGGTGGGGTCCTTATCGGAAGGCCTTCGACTGGAACAATCCTTAGCCTAAGACAATTTGGCAACTTTAGAAATCTGCTAAAGACCATTTGTTGAAGGTCCTATCATCGCACCACTACGGAAGCTCAGAGAAGTAATCATGGGAGGAGATTATTTGCATAGGACTGCCCCTTTCTCAATCCTGTGATTATGCTGCAGTTGCCATATAACATTACTAGAGGGCAGCAGCATCAACATAAATCCAAAGAGAGGCTTTAAATCTGCTTGCTGAACTAGCTCTTGTTCTTGTTGAATTTTGTAGAGCCTGTAGAATGGAGGAGTGGAATGACTGAGTGAATGAGTATCGAGGAATGATTGGACTGTATTTGGGGTGAAGGGGTTGCAGGATTTGGAAGGAAAACTGAATTAAAAGCAAAGTGATTAATGCAGATATGCTTGCTGAGAGACTGAGTGTGTCATCTGTCAGGCCTGGGAATTGAACGCTGCTTGTCTGGGTGAAAGGCAGGAACTTACCCACTGGACCAGACAGGCTTCCCTATCTCTAGCTGGTCAAATCTTCCCTATATCATGGTTATGATGTGTCCTCTGCAGTGGCAGCCATTGGCAATGACACCAAAGCCTGTCAGATGCTGATAGGGGCTCTTGCACAACTGAAACCCACCAAGAGCCTGTAGCTCAGTGGCAAATTCTACTGCCTTTGGTGCAGGAACCTATCCCTGGACAGGGTTCGAATCCAGCCACCACCGTTAAAGTATGTTTAGATGGAAATAATACAGTATTTGATTTTTTGCACGTAAAAAGAATATTTTTACTTAAAAAAAATACAGGAACAATTTAAGTCATTTTTTGATTGCATTAGTTGGGCACATTTACAAATCTTGCCACCCCCACCACCACCTGCCACCTCCCTCCTTTTGCTCAAGTAGTTTAAATAGGAGCAAGGCCTTATCTTCATTTATGAATGTATTCGTTGTTTCTTCAAAATGGTGTTCTGGAGAGCACAAATATGGCCTAAGGGGGGGCAGAATTGAGCTGTATTATGTGAGGAAGGTGCCATTCAGATAATAAAATAGGTTGAATGGTGTTGATTTAATGCAGGGTAAAATTTTGTGCAGGTGAAAGCGCCCTTATTAGCTGCAGTCAGAAGGTAGCATGTTGAATTTTGAAGTGATAGAAAAGGACAAAGTCATGCCTCTTATTGACTATGTCTTGAAAATGCATAATGCAGCAAGTGTGGGGAAGAGGCAGTTGGTTTGCAAGGATTTGCATGGCCAAGTCTGGCATGCTATGTTATGCTGTGCCTCTGACAGTGAGACCAGGACTGGGACTTTAGACATCACAGTTTTAGCATGCAGTCTTTACAGTAGGCCCACATAGGCCCACGAACGCCCATGTACTGTATAGAGGATTACTGCAGGTAATTCTGGACCCTGCTAAGTGAGGGTGGGGTCCTTATCGGAAGGCCTTCGACTGGAACAATCCTTAGCCTAAGACAATTTGGCAACTTTAGAAATCTGCTGAAGACCATTTGTTGAAGGTCCTATCATCGCACCACTACGGAAGCTCAGAGAAGTAATCATGGGAGGAGATTATTTGCATAGGACTGCCCCTTTCTCAATCCTGTGATTATGCTGCAGTTGCCATATAACATTACTAGAGGGCAGCAGCATCAACATAAATCCAAAGAGAGGCTTTAAATCTGCTTGCTGAACTAGCTCTTGTTCTTGTTGAATTTTGTAGAGCCTGTAGAATGGAGGAGTGGAATGACTGAGTGAATGAGTATCGAGGAATGATTGGACTGTATTTGGGGTGAAGGGGTTGCAGGATTTGGAAGGAAAACTTAATTAAAAGCAAAGTGATTAATGCAGATATGCTTGCTGAGAGACTGAGTGTGTCATCTGTCAGGCCTGGGAATTGAACCCTGCTTGTCTGGGTGAAAGGCAGGAACTTACCCACTGGACCAGACAGGCTTCCCTACCTCTAGCTGGTCAAATCTTCCCTATATCATGGTTATGATGTGTCCTCTGCAGTGGCAGCCATTGGCAATGACACCAAAGCCTGTCAGATGCTGATAGGGGCTCTTGCACAACTGAAACCCATCAAGAGCCTGTAGCTCAGTGGCAAAGTCTAGTTCCTTTGGTGCAGGAACCTACCCCTGGACAGGGTTCAAATCCAGCCACCACCGTTATAGTATGTTTAGATGGAAAAAATACAGTATTTGATTTTTTGCACGTAAAAAGAATATTTTTACTTAAAAAAAATACAGGAACAATTTAAGTCATTTTTTGATTGCATTAGTTGGGCACATTTACAAATCTTGCCACCCCCACCACCACCTGCCACCTCCCTCCTTTTGCTCAAGTAGTTTAAATAGGAGCAAGGCCTTATCTTCATTTATGAATGTATTCGTTGTTTCTTCAAAATGGCGTTCTGGAGAGCACAAATATGGCCTAAGGGGGGGCAGAATTGAGCTGTATTATGTGAGGAAGGTGCCATGCAGATAATAAAATAGGTTGAATGGTGTTGATTTAATGCAGGGTAAAATTTTGTGCAGGTGAAAGCGCCCTTATTAGCTGCAGTCAGAAGGTAGCATGTTGAATTTTGAAGTGATAGAAAAGGACAAAGTCATGCCTCTTATTGACTATGTCTTGAAAATGCATAACGCAGCAAGTGTGGGGAAGAGGCAGTTGGTTTGCAAGGATTTGCATGGCCAGGTCTGGCATGCTATGTTATGCTGTGCCTCTGACAGTGAGACCAGAACTGGGACTTTAGACATCACAGTTTTAGCATGCAGTCTTTACAGTAGGCCCACAAACGCCCACGAACGCCCATGTTCTGTATAGAGGATTACTGCAGGTAATTCTGGACCCTGCTAAGTGAGGGTGGGGTCCTTATCGGAAGGCCTTCGACTGGAACAATCCTTAGCCTAAGACAATTTGGCAACTTTAGAAATCTGCTAAAGACCATTTGTTGAAGGTCCTATCATCGCACCACTACGGAAGCTCAGAGAAGTAATCATGGGAGGAGATTATTTGCATAGGACTGCCCCTTTCTCAATCCTGTGATTATGCTGCAGTTGCCATATAACATTACTAGAGGGCAGCAGCATCAACATAAATCCAAAGAGAGGCTTTAAATCTGCTTGCTGAACTAGCTCTTGTTCTTGTTGAATTTTGTAGAGCCTGTAGAATGGAGGAGTGGAATGACTGAGTGAATGAGTATCGAGGAATGATTGGACTGTATTTGGGGTGAAGGGGTTGCAGGATTTGGAAGGAAAACTGAACTAAAAGCAAAGTGATTAATGCAGATATGCTTGCTGAGAGACTGAGTGTGTCATCTGTCAGGCCTGGGAATTGAACGCTGCTTGTCTGGGTGAAAGGCAGGAACTTACCCACTGGACCAGACAGGCTTCCCTATCTCTAGCTGGTCAAATCTTCCCTATATCATGGTTATGATGTGTCCTCTGCAGTGGCAGCCATTGGCAATGACACCAAAGCCTGTCAGATGCTGATAGGGGCTCTTGCACAACTGAAACCCACCAAGAGCCTGTAGCTCAGTGGCAAATTCTACTGCCTTTGGTGCAGGAACCTATCCCTGGACAGGGTTCGAATCCAGCCACCACCGTTAAAGTATGTTTAGATGGAAATAATACAGTATTTGATTTTTTGCACGTAAAAAGAATATTTTTACTTAAAAAAAATACAGGAACAATTTAAGTCATTTTTTGATTGCATTAGTTGGGCACATTTACAAATCTTGCCACCCCCACCACCACCTGCCACCTCCCTCCTTTTGCTCAAGTAGTTTAAATAGGAGCAAGGCCTTATCTTCATTTATGAATGTAGTCGTTGTTTCTTCAAAATGGTGTTCTGGAGAGCACAAATATGGCCTAAGGGGGGGCAGAATTGAGCTGTATTATGTGAGGAAGGTGCCATTCAGATAATAAAATAGGTTGAATGGTGTTGATTTAATGCAGGGTAAAATTTTGTGCAGGTGAAAGCGCCCTTATTAGCTGCAGTCAGAAGGTAGCATGTTGAATTTTGAAGTGATAGAAAAGGACAAAGTCATGCCTCTTATTGACTATGTCTTGAAAATGCATAATGCAGCAAGTGTGGGGAAGAGGCAGTTGGTTTGCAAGGATTTGCATGGCCAAGTCTGGCATGCTATGTTATGCTGTGCCTCTGACAGTGAGACCAGGACTGGGACTTTAGACATCACAGTTTTAGCATGCAGTCTTTACAGTAGGCCCACATAGGCCCACGAACGCCCATGTACTGTATAGAGGATTACTGCAGGTAATTCTGGACCCTGCTAAGTGAGGGTGGGGTCCTTATCGGAAGGCCTTCGACTGGAACAATCCTTAGCCTAAGACAATTTGGCAACTTTAGAAATCTGCTGAAGACCATTTGTTGAAGGTCCTATCATCGCACCACTACGGAAGCTCAGAGAAGTAATCATGGGAGGAGATTATTTGCATAGGACTGCCCCTTTCTCAATCCTGTGATTATGCTGCAGTTGCCATATAACATTACTAGAGGGCAGCAGCATCAACATAAATCCAAAGAGAGGCTTTAAATCTGCTTGCTGAACTAGCTCTTGTTCTTGTTGAATTTTGTAGAGCCTGTAGAATGGAGGAGTGGAATGACTGAGTGAATGAGTATCGAGGAATGATTGGACTGTATTTGGGGTGAAGGGGTTGCAGGATTTGGAAGGAAAACTTAATTAAAAGCAAAGTGATTAATGCAGATATGCTTGCTGAGAGACTGAGTGTGTCATCTGTCAGGCCTGGGAATTGAACCCTGCTTGTCTGGGTGAAAGGCAGGAACTTACCCACTGGACCAGACAGGCTTCCCTACCTCTAGCTGGTCAAATCTTCCCTATATCATGGTTATGATGTGTCCTTTGCAGTGGCAGCCATTGGCAATGACACCAAAGCCTGTCAGATGCTGATAGGGGCTCTTGCACAACTGAAACCCATCAAGAGCCTGTAGCTCAGTGGCAAAGTCTAGTTCCTTTGGTGCAGGAACCTACCCCTGGACAGGGTTCAAATCCAGCCACCACCGTTAAAGTATGTTTAGATGGAAATAATACAGTATTTGATTTTTTGCACGTAAAAAGAATATTTTTACTTAAAAAAAATACAGGAACAATTTAAGTCATTTTTTGATTGCATTAGTTGGGCACATTTACAAATCTTGCCACCCCCACCACCACCTGCCACCTCCCTCCTTTTGCTCAAGTAGTTTAAATAGGAGCAAGGCCTTATCTTCATTTATGAATGTATTCGTTGTTTCTTCAAAATGGTGTTCTGGAGAGCACAAATATGGCCTAAGGGGGGGCAGAATTGAGCTGTATTATGTGAGGAAGGTGCCATTCAGATAATAAAATAGGTTGAATGGTGTTGATTTAATGCAGGGTAAAATTTTGCGCAGGTGAAAGCGCCCTTATTAGCTGCAGTCAGAAGGTAGCATGTTGAATTTTGAAGTGATAGAAAAGGACAAAGTCATGCCTCTTATTGACTATGTCTTGAAAATGCATAATGCAGCAAGTGTGGGGAAGAGGCAGTTGGTTTGCAAGGATTTGCATGGCCAAGTCTAGCATGCTATGTTATGCTGTGCCTCTGACAGTGAGACCAGGACTGGGACTTTAGACATCACAGTTTTAGCATGCAGTCTTTACAGTAAGCCCACATAGGCCCACGAACGCCCATGTACTGTATAGAGGATTACTGCAGGTAATTCTGGACCCTGCTAAGTGAGGGTGGGGTCCTTATCGGAAGGCCTTCGACTGGAACAATCCTTAGCCTAAGACAATTTGGCAACTTTAGAAATCTGCTGAAGACCATTTGTTGAAGGTCCTATCATCGCACCACTACGGAAGCTCAGAGAAGTAATCATGGGAGGAGATTATTTGCATAGGACTGCCCCTTTCTCAATCCTGTGATTATGCTGCAGTTGCCATATAACATTACTAGAGGGCAGCAGCATCAACATAAATCCAAAGAGAGGCTTTAAATCTGCTTGCTGAACTAGCTCTTGTTCTTGTTGAATTTTGTAGAGCCTGTAGAATGGAGGAGTGGAATGACTGAGTGAATGAGTATCGAGGAATGATTGGACTGTATTTGGGGTGAAGGGGTTGCAGGATTTGGAAGGAAAACTTAATTAAAAGCAAAGTGATTAATGCAGATATGCTTGCTGAGAGACTGAGTGTGTCATCTGTCAGGCCTGGGAATTGAACCCTGCTTGTCTGGGTGAAAGGCAGGAACTTACCCACTGGACCAGACAGGCTTCCCTACCTCTCGCTGGTCAAATCTTCCCTATATCATGGTTATGATGTGTCCTTTGCAGTGGCAGCCATTGGCAATGACACCAAAGCCTGTCAGATGCTGATAGGGGCTCTTGCACAACTGAAACTCATCAAGAGCCTGTAGCTCAGCTGCAAAGTCTAGTGCCTTTGGTGCAGGAGCCTACCCCTGGACAGGGTTCAAATCCAGCCACCACCATTAAAGTATGTTTAGATGGAAAAAATACAGTATTTGATTTTTTGCACGTAAAAAGAATATTTTTACTTAAAAAAACTACAGGAACAATTTAAGTCATTTTTTGATTGCATTAGTTGGGCACATTTACAAATCTTGCCACCCCCACCACCACCTGCCACCTCCCTCCTTTTGCTCAAGTAGTTTAAATAGGAGCAAGGCCTTATCTTCATTTATGAATGTATTCGTTGTTTCTTCAAAATGGTGTTCTGGAGAGCACAAATATGGCCTAAGGGGGGGCAGAATTGAGCTGTATTATGTGAGGAAGGTGCCATGCAGATAATAAAATAGGTTGAATGGTGTTGATTTAATGCAGGGTAAAATTTTGTGCAGGTGAAAGCGCCCTTATTAGCTGCAGTCAGAAGGTAGCATGTTGAATTTTGAAGTGATAGAAAAGGACAAAGTCATGCCTCTTATTGACTATGTCTTGAAAATGCATAATGCAGCAAGTGTGGGGAAGAGGCAGTTGGTTTGCAAGGATTTGCATGGCCAGGTCTGGCATGCTATGTTATGCTGTGCCTCTGACAGTGAGACCAGGACTGGGACTTTAGACATCACAGTTTTAGCATGCAGTCTTTACAGAAGGCCCACATAGGCCCACGAACGCCCATGTACTGTATAGAGGATTACTGCAGGTAATTCTGGACCCTGCTAAGTGAGGGTGGGGTCCTTATCGGAAGGCCTTCGACTGGAACAATCCTTAGCCTAAGACAATTTGGCAACTTTAGAAATCTGCTGAAGACCATTTGTTGAAGGTCCTATCATCGCACCACTACGGAAGCTCAGAGAAGTAATCATGGGAGGAGATTATTTGCATAGGACTGCCCCTTTCTCAATCCTGTGATTATGCTGCAGTTGCCATATAACATTACTAGAGGGCAGCAGCATCAACATAAATCCAAAGAGAGGCTTTAAATCTGCTTGCTGAACTAGCTCTTGTTCTTGTTGAATTTTGTAGAGCCTGTAGAATGGAGGAGTGGAATGACTGAGTGAATGAGTATCGAGGAATGATTGGACTGTATTTGGGGTGATGGGGTTGCAGGATTTGGAAGGAAAACTGAATTAAAAGCAAAGTGATTAATGCAGATATGCTTGCTGAGAGACTGAGTGTGTCATCTGTCAGGCCTGGGAATTGAACCCTGCTTGTCTGTGTGAAAGGCAGGAACTTACCCACTGGACCAGACAGGCTTCCCTACCTCTAGCTGGTCAAATCTTCCCTATATCATGGTTATGATGTGTCCTTTGCAGTGGCAGCCATTGGCAATGACACCAAAGCCTGTCAGATGCTGATAGGGGATCTTGCACAACTGAAACCCATCAAGAGCCTGTAGCTCAGTGGCAAAGTCTAGTGCCTTTGGTGCAGGAACCTACCCCTGTACAGGGTTCAAATCCAGCCGCCACCGTTATAGTATGTTTAGATGGAAAAAATACAGTATTTGATTTTTTGCACGTAAAAAGAATATTTTTACTTAAAAAAAATACAGGAACAATTTAAGTCATTTTTTGATTGCATTAGTTGGGCACATTTACAAATCTTGCCACCCCCACCACCACCTGCCACCTCCCTCCTTTTGCTCAAGTAGTTTAAATAGGAGCAAGGCCTTATCTTCATTTATGAATGTATTCGTTGTTTCTTCAAAATGGTGTTCTGGAGAGCACAAATATGGCCTAAGGGGGGGCAGAATTGAGCTGTATTATGTGAGGAAGGTGCCATGCAGATAATAAAATAGGTTGAATGGTGTTGATTTAATGCAGGGTAAAATTTTGTGCAGGTGAAAGCGCCCTTATTAGCTGCAGTCAGAAGGTAGCATGTTGAATTTTGAAGTGATAGAAAAGGACAAAGTCATGCCTCTTATTGACTATGTCTTGAAAATGCATAATGCAGCAAGTGTGGGGAAGAGGCAGTTGGTTTGCAAGGATTTGCATGGCCAGGTCTGGCATGCTATGTTATGCTGTGCCTCTGACAGTGAGACCAGGACTGGGACTTTAGACATCACAGTTTTAGCATTCAGTCTTTACAGTAGGCCCACGTAGGCCCACAAACACCCATGTTTTGTATAGAGGATTACTGCAGGTAATTCTGGACCCTGCTAAGTGAGGGTGGGGTCCTTATCGGAAGGCCTTCGACTGGAACAATCCTTAGCCTAAGACAATTTGGCAACTTTAGAAATCTGCTGAAGACCATTTGTTGAAGGTCCTATCATCGCACCACTACGGAAGCTCAGAGAAGAAATCATGGGAGGAGATTATTTGCATAGGACTGCCCCTTTCTCAATCCTGTGATTATGCTGCAGTTGCCATATAACATTACTAGAGGGCAGGAGCATCAACATAAATCCAAAGAGAGGCTTTAAATCTGCTTGCTGAACTAGCTCTTGTTCTTGTTGAATTTTGTAGAGCCTGTAGAATGGAGGAGTGGAATGACTGAGTGAATGAGTATCGAGGAATGATTGGACTGCATTTGGGGTGAAGGGGTTGCAGGATTTGGAAGGAAAACTGAATTAAAAGCAAAGTGATTAATGCAGATATGCTTGCTGAGAGACAGAGTGTGTCATCTGTCAGGACTGGGAATTGAACCCTGCTTGTCTGGGTGAAAGGCAGGAACTTACCCACTGGACCAGACAGGCTTCCCTATCTCTAACTGGTCAAATCTTCCCTATATCATGGTTATGATGTGTCCTTTGCAGTGGCAGCCATTGGCAATGACACCAAAGCCTGTCAGATGCTGATAGGGGCTCTTGCACAACTAAAACCCATCAAGAGCCTGTAGCTCAGTTGCAAAGTCTAGTGCCTTTGGTGCAGGAACCTACCCCTGGACAGGGTTCAAATCCAGCCACCACCATTAAAGTATGTTTAGATGGAAAAAATACAGTATTTGATTTTTTGCACGTAAAAAGAATATTTTTACTTAAAAAAACTACAGGAACAATTTAAGTCATTTTTTGATTGCATTAGTTGGGCACATTTACAAATCTTGCCACCCCCACCACCACCTGCCACCTCCCTCCTTTTGCTCAAGTAGTTTAAATAGGAGCAAGGCCTTATCTTCATTTATGAATGTATTCGTTGTTTCTTCAAAATGGTGTTCTGGAGAGCACAAATATGGCCTAAGGGGGGGCAGAATTGAGCTGTATTATGTGAGGAAGGTGCCATGCAGATAATAAAATAGGTTGAATGGTGTTGATTTAATGCAGGGTAAAATTTTGTGCAGGTGAAAGCGCCCATATTAGCTGCAGTCAGAAGGTAGCATGTTGAATTTTGAAGTGATAGAAAAGGACAAAGTCATGCCTCTTATTGACTATGTCTTGAAAATGCATAACGCAGCAAGTGTGGGGAAGAGGCAGTTGGTTTGCAAGGATTTGCATGGCCAGGTCTGGCATGCTATGTTATGCTGTGCCTCTGACAGTGAGACCAGAACTGGGACTTTAGACATCACAGTTTTAGCATGCAGTCTTTACAGTAGGCCCACGTAGGCCCACAAACACCCATGTTTTGTATAGAGGATTACTGCAGGTAATTCTGGACCCTGCTAAGTGAGGGTGGGGTCCTTATCGGAAGGCCTTCGACTGGAACAATCCTTAGCCTAAGACAATTTGGCAACTTTAGAAATCTGCTGAAGACCATTTGTTGAAGGTCCTATCATCGCACCACTACGGAAGCTCAGAGAAGTAATCATGGGAGGAGATTATTTGCATAGGACTGCCCCTTTCTCAATGCTGTGATTATGCTGCAGTTGCCATATAACATTACTAGAGGGCAGCAGCATCAACATAAATCCAAAGAGAGGCTTTAAATCTGCTTGCTGAACTAGCTCTTGTTCTTGTTGAATTTTGTAGAGCCTGTAGAATGGAGGAGTGGAATGACTGAGTGAATGAGTATCGAGGAATGATTGGACTGTATTTGGGGTGAAGGGGTTGCAGGATTTGGAAGGAAAACTGAATTAAAAGCAAAGTGATTAATGCAGATATGCTTGCTGAGAGACTGAGTGTGTCATCTGTCAGGCCTGGGAATTGAACCCTGCTTGTCTGTGTGAAAGGCAGGAACTTACCCACTGGACCAGACAGGCTTCCCTACCTCTAGCTGGTCAAATCTTCCCTATATCATGGTTATGATGTGTCCTGTGCAGTGGCAGCCATTGGCAATGACACCAAAGCCTGTCAGATGCTGATAGGGGATCTTGCACAACTGAAACCCATCAAGAGCCTGTAGCTCAGTGGCAAAGTCTAGTGCCTTTGGTGCAGGAACCTACCCCTGTACAGGGTTCAAATCCAGCCACCACCGTTATAGTATGTTTAGATGGAAAAAATACAGTATTTGATTTTTTGCACGTAAAAAGAATATTTTTACTTAAAAAAAATACAGGAACAATTTAAGTCATTTTTTGATTGCATTAGTTGGGCACATTTACAAATCTTGCCACCCCCACCACCACCTGCCACCTCCCTCCTTTTGCTCAAGTTGTTTAAATAGGAGCAAGGCCTTATCTTCATTTATGAATGTATTCGTTGTTTCTTCAAAATGGTGTTCTGGAGAGCACAAATATGGCCTAAGGGGGGGCAGAATTGAGCTGTATTATGTGAGGAAGGTGCCATTCAGATAATAAAATAGGTTGAATGGTGTTGATTTAATGCAGGGTAAAATTTTGTGCAGGTGAAAGCGCCCTTATTAGCTGCAGTCAGAAGGTAGCATGTTGAATTTTGAAGTGATAGAAAAGGACAAAGTCATGCCTCTTATTGACTATGTCTTGAAAATGCATAATGCAGCAAGTGTGGGGAAAAGGCAGTTGGTTTGCAAGGATTTGCATGGCCAAGTCTGGCATGCTATGTTATGCTGTGCCTCTGACAGTGAGACCAGAACTGGGACTTTAGACATCACAGTTTTAGCATGCAGTCTTTACAGTAGGCCCACGAACGCCCATGTTCTGTATAGAGGATTACTGCAGGTAATTCTGGACCCTGCTAAGTGAGGGTGGGGTCCTTATCGGAAGGCCTTCGACTGGAACAATCCTTAGCCTAAGACAATTTGGCAACTTTAGAAATCTGCTAAAGACCATTTGTTGAAGGTCCTATCATCGCACCACTACGGAAGCTCAGAGAAGTAATCATGGGAGGAGATTATTTGCATAGGACTGCCCCTTTCTCAATCCTGTGATTATGCTGCAGTTGCCATATAACATTACTAGAGGGCAGCAGCATCAACATAAATCCAAAGAGAGGCTTTAAATCTGCTTGCTGAACTAGCTCTTGTTCTTGTTGAATTTTGTAGAGCCTGTAGAATGGAGGAGTGGAATGACTGAGTGAATGAGTATCGAGGAATGATTGGACTGTATTTGGGGTGAAGGGGTTGCAGGATTTGGAAGGAAAACTGAATTAAAAGCAAAGTGATTAATGCAGATATGCTTGCTGAGAGACTGAGTGTGTCATCTGTCAGGCCTGGGAATTGAACGCTGCTTGTCTGGGTGAAAGGCAGGAACTTACCCACTGGACCAGACAGGCTTCCCTATCTCTAGCTGGTCAAATCTTCCCTATATCATGGTTATGATGTGTCCTCTGCAGTGGCAGCCATTGGCAATGACACCAAAGCCTGTCAGATGCTGATAGGGGCTCTTGCACAACTGAAACCCACCAAGAGCCTGTAGCTCAGTGGCAAATTCTACTGCCTTTGGTGCAGGAACCTATCCCTGGACAGGGTTCGAATCCAGCCACCACCGTTAAAGTATGTTTAGATGGAAATAATACAGTATTTGATTTTTTGCACGTAAAAAGAATATTTTTACTTAAAAAAAATACAGGAACAATTTAAGTCATTTTTTGATTGCATTAGTTGGGCACATTTACAAATCTTGCCACCCCCACCACCACCTGCCACCTCCCTCCTTTTGCTCAAGTAGTTTAAATAGGAGCAAGGCCTTATCTTCATTTATGAATGTAGTCGTTGTTTCTTCAAAATGGTGTTCTGGAGAGCACAAATATGGCCTAAGGGGGGGCAGAATTGAGCTGTATTATGTGAGGAAGGTGCCATTCAGATAATAAAATAGGTTGAATGGTGTTGATTTAATGCAGGGTAAAATTTTGTGCAGGTGAAAGCGCCCTTATTAGCTGCAGTCAGAAGGTAGCATGTTGAATTTTGAAGTGATAGAAAAGGACAAAGTCATGCCTCTTATTGACTATGTCTTGAAAATGCATAATGCAGCAAGTGTGGGGAAGAGGCAGTTGGTTTGCAAGGATTTGCATGGCCAAGTCTGGCATGCTATGTTATGCTGTGCCTCTGACAGTGAGACCAGGACTGGGACTTTAGACATCACAGTTTTAGCATGCAGTCTTTACAGTAGGCCCACATAGGCCCACGAACGCCCATGTACTGTATAGAGGATTACTGCAGGTAATTCTGGACCCTGCTAAGTGAGGGTGGGGTCCTTATCGGAAGGCCTTCGACTGGAACAATCCTTAGCCTAAGACAATTTGGCAACTTTAGAAATCTGCTGAAGACCATTTGTTGAAGGTCCTATCATCGCACCACTACGGAAGCTCAGAGAAGTAATCATGGGAGGAGATTATTTGCATAGGACTGCCCCTTTCTCAATCCTGTGATTATGCTGCAGTTGCCATATAACATTACTAGAGGGCAGCAGCATCAACATAAATCCAAAGAGAGGCTTTAAATCTGCTTGCTGAACTAGCTCTTGTTCTTGTTGAATTTTGTAGAGCCTGTAGAATGGAGGAGTGGAATGACTGAGTGAATGAGTATCGAGGAATGATTGGACTGTATTTGGGGTGAAGGGGTTGCAGGATTTGGAAGGAAAACTTAATTAAAAGCAAAGTGATTAATGCAGATATGCTTGCTGAGAGACTGAGTGTGTCATCTGTCAGGCCTGGGAATTGAACCCTGCTTGTCTGGGTGAAAGGCAGGAACTTACCCACTGGACCAGACAGGCTTCCCTACCTCTAGCTGGTCAAATCTTCCCTATATCATGGTTATGATGTGTCCTCTGCAGTGGCAGCCATTGGCAATGACACCAAAGCCTGTCAGATGCTGATAGGGGCTCTTGCACAACTGAAACCCATCAAGAGCCTGTAGCTCAGTGGCAAAGTCTAGTTCCTTTGGTGCAGGAACCTACCCCTGGACAGGGTTCAAATCCAGCCACCACCGTTATAGTATGTTTAGATGGAAAAAATACAGTATTTGATTTTTTGCACGTAAAAAGAATATTTTTACTTAAAAAAAATACAGGAACAATTTAAGTCATTTTTTGATTGCATTAGTTGGGCACATTTACAAATCTTGCCACCCCCACCACCACCTGCCACCTCCCTCCTTTTGCTCAAGTAGTTTAAATAGGAGCAAGGCCTTATCTTCATTTATGAATGTATTCGTTGTTTCTTCAAAATGGCGTTCTGGAGAGCACAAATATGGCCTAAGGGGGGGCAGAATTGAGCTGTATTATGTGAGGAAGGTGCCATGCAGATAATAAAATAGGTTGAATGGTGTTGATTTAATGCAGGGTAAAATTTTGTGCAGGTGAAAGCGCCCTTATTAGCTGCAGTCAGAAGGTAGCATGTTGAATTTTGAAGTGATAGAAAAGGACAAAGTCATGCCTCTTATTGACTATGTCTTGAAAATGCATAACGCAGCAAGTGTGGGGAAGAGGCAGTTGGTTTGCAAGGATTTGCATGGCCAGGTCTGGCATGCTATGTTATGCTGTGCCTCTGACAGTGAGACCAGAACTGGGACTTTAGACATCACAGTTTTAGCATGCAGTCTTTACAGTAGGCCCACAAACGCCCACGAACGCCCATGTTCTGTATAGAGGATTACTGCAGGTAATTCTGGACCCTGCTAAGTGAGGGTGGGGTCCTTATCGGAAGGCCTTCGACTGGAACAATCCTTAGCCTAAGACAATTTGGCAACTTTAGAAATCTGCTAAAGACCATTTGTTGAAGGTCCTATCATCGCACCACTACGGAAGCTCAGAGAAGTAATCATGGGAGGAGATTATTTGCATAGGACTGCCCCTTTCTCAATCCTGTGATTATGCTGCAGTTGCCATATAACATTACTAGAGGGCAGCAGCATCAACATAAATCCAAAGAGAGGCTTTAAATCTGCTTGCTGAACTAGCTCTTGTTCTTGTTGAATTTTGTAGAGCCTGTAGAATGGAGGAGTGGAATGACTGAGTGAATGAGTATCGAGGAATGATTGGACTGTATTTGGGGTGAAGGGGTTGCAGGATTTGGAAGGAAAACTGAACTAAAAGCAAAGTGATTAATGCAGATATGCTTGCTGAGAGACTGAGTGTGTCATCTGTCAGGCCTGGGAATTGAACGCTGCTTGTCTGGGTGAAAGGCAGGAACTTACCCACTGGACCAGACAGGCTTCCCTATCTCTAGCTGGTCAAATCTTCCCTATATCATGGTTATGATGTGTCCTCTGCAGTGGCAGCCATTGGCAATGACACCAAAGCCTGTCAGATGCTGATAGGGGCTCTTGCACAACTGAAACCCACCAAGAGCCTGTAGCTCAGTGGCAAATTCTACTGCCTTTGGTGCAGGAACCTATCCCTGGACAGGGTTCGAATCCAGCCACCACCGTTAAAGTATGTTTAGATGGAAATAATACAGTATTTGATTTTTTGCACGTAAAAAGAATATTTTTACTTAAAAAAAATACAGGAACAATTTAAGTCATTTTTTGATTGCATTAGTTGGGCACATTTACAAATCTTGCCACCCCCACCACCACCTGCCACCTCCCTCCTTTTGCTCAAGTAGTTTAAATAGGAGCAAGGCCTTATCTTCATTTATGAATGTAGTCGTTGTTTCTTCAAAATGGTGTTCTGGAGAGCACAAATATGGCCTAAGGGGGGGCAGAATTGAGCTGTATTATGTGAGGAAGGTGCCATTCAGATAATAAAATAGGTTGAATGGTGTTGATTTAATGCAGGGTAAAATTTTGTGCAGGTGAAAGCGCCCTTATTAGCTGCAGTCAGAAGGTAGCATGTTGAATTTTGAAGTGATAGAAAAGGACAAAGTCATGCCTCTTATTGACTATGTCTTGAAAATGCATAATGCAGCAAGTGTGGGGAAGAGGCAGTTGGTTTGCAAGGATTTGCATGGCCAAGTCTGGCATGCTATGTTATGCTGTGCCTCTGACAGTGAGACCAGGACTGGGACTTTAGACATCACAGTTTTAGCATGCAGTCTTTACAGTAGGCCCACATAGGCCCACGAACGCCCATGTACTGTATAGAGGATTACTGCAGGTAATTCTGGACCCTGCTAAGTGAGGGTGGGGTCCTTATCGGAAGGCCTTCGACTGGAACAATCCTTAGCCTAAGACAATTTGGCAACTTTAGAAATCTGCTGAAGACCATTTGTTGAAGGTCCTATCATCGCACCACTACGGAAGCTCAGAGAAGTAATCATGGGAGGAGATTATTTGCATAGGACTGCCCCTTTCTCAATCCTGTGATTATGCTGCAGTTGCCATATAACATTACTAGAGGGCAGCAGCATCAACATAAATCCAAAGAGAGGCTTTAAATCTGCTTGCTGAACTAGCTCTTGTTCTTGTTGAATTTTGTAGAGCCTGTAGAATGGAGGAGTGGAATGACTGAGTGAATGAGTATCGAGGAATGATTGGACTGTATTTGGGGTGAAGGGGTTGCAGGATTTGGAAGGAAAACTTAATTAAAAGCAAAGTGATTAATGCAGATATGCTTGCTGAGAGACTGAGTGTGTCATCTGTCAGGCCTGGGAATTGAACCCTGCTTGTCTGGGTGAAAGGCAGGAACTTACCCACTGGACCAGACAGGCTTCCCTACCTCTAGCTGGTCAAATCTTCCCTATATCATGGTTATGATGTGTCCTTTGCAGTGGCAGCCATTGGCAATGACACCAAAGCCTGTCAGATGCTGATAGGGGCTCTTGCACAACTGAAACCCATCAAGAGCCTGTAGCTCAGTGGCAAAGTCTAGTTCCTTTGGTGCAGGAACCTACCCCTGGACAGGGTTCAAATCCAGCCACCACCGTTAAAGTATGTTTAGATGGAAATAATACAGTATTTGATTTTTTGCACGTAAAAAGAATATTTTTACTTAAAAAAAATACAGGAACAATTTAAGTCATTTTTTGATTGCATTAGTTGGGCACATTTACAAATCTTGCCACCCCCACCACCACCTGCCACCTCCCTCCTTTTGCTCAAGTAGTTTAAATAGGAGCAAGGCCTTATCTTCATTTATGAATGTATTCGTTGTTTCTTCAAAATGGTGTTCTGGAGAGCACAAATATGGCCTAAGGGGGGGCAGAATTGAGCTGTATTATGTGAGGAAGGTGCCATTCAGATAATAAAATAGGTTGAATGGTGTTGATTTAATGCAGGGTAAAATTTTGCGCAGGTGAAAGCGCCCTTATTAGCTGCAGTCAGAAGGTAGCATGTTGAATTTTGAAGTGATAGAAAAGGACAAAGTCATGCCTCTTATTGACTATGTCTTGAAAATGCATAATGCAGCAAGTGTGGGGAAGAGGCAGTTGGTTTGCAAGGATTTGCATGGCCAAGTCTAGCATGCTATGTTATGCTGTGCCTCTGACAGTGAGACCAGGACTGGGACTTTAGACATCACAGTTTTAGCATGCAGTCTTTACAGTAAGCCCACATAGGCCCACGAACGCCCATGTACTGTATAGAGGATTACTGCAGGTAATTCTGGACCCTGCTAAGTGAGGGTGGGGTCCTTATCGGAAGGCCTTCGACTGGAACAATCCTTAGCCTAAGACAATTTGGCAACTTTAGAAATCTGCTGAAGACCATTTGTTGAAGGTCCTATCATCGCACCACTACGGAAGCTCAGAGAAGTAATCATGGGAGGAGATTATTTGCATAGGACTGCCCCTTTCTCAATCCTGTGATTATGCTGCAGTTGCCATATAACATTACTAGAGGGCAGCAGCATCAACATAAATCCAAAGAGAGGCTTTAAATCTGCTTGCTGAACTAGCTCTTGTTCTTGTTGAATTTTGTAGAGCCTGTAGAATGGAGGAGTGGAATGACTGAGTGAATGAGTATCGAGGAATGATTGGACTGTATTTGGGGTGAAGGGGTTGCAGGATTTGGAAGGAAAACTGAATTAAAAGCAAAGTGATTAATGCAGATATGCTTGCTGAGAGACTGAGTGTGTCATCTGTCAGGCCTGGGAATTGAACCCTGCTTGTCTGGGTGAAAGGCAGGAACTTACCCACTGGACCAGACAGGCTTCCCTACCTCTCGCTGGTCAAATCTTCCCTATATCATGGTTATGATGTGTCCTTTGCAGTGGCAGCCATTGGCAATGACACCAAAGCCTGTCAGATGCTGATAGGGGCTCTTGCACAACTGAAACTCATCAAGAGCCTGTAGCTCAGCTGCAAAGTCTAGTGCCTTTGGTGCAGGAGCCTACCCCTGGACAGGGTTCAAATCCAGCCACCACCATTAAAGTATGTTTAGATGGAAAAAATACAGTATTTGATTTTTTGCACGTAAAAAGAATATTTTTACTTAAAAAAACTACAGGAACAATTTAAGTCATTTTTTGATTGCATTAGTTGGGCACATTTACAAATCTTGCCACCCCCACCACCACCTGCCACCTCCCTCCTTTTGCTCAAGTAGTTTAAATAGGAGCAAGGCCTTATCTTCATTTATGAATGTATTCGTTGTTTCTTCAAAATGGTGTTCTGGAGAGCACAAATATGGCCTAAGGGGGGGCAGAATTGAGCTGTATTATGTGAGGAAGGTGCCATGCAGATAATAAAATAGGTTGAATGGTGTTGATTTAATGCAGGGTAAAATTTTGTGCAGGTGAAAGCGCCCTTATTAGCTGCAGTCAGAAGGTAGCATGTTGAATTTTGAAGTGATAGAAAAGGACAAAGTCATGCCTCTTATTGACTATGTCTTGAAAATGCATAATGCAGCAAGTGTGGGGAAGAGGCAGTTGGTTTGCAAGGATTTGCATGGCCAGGTCTGGCATGCTATGTTATGCTGTGCCTCTGACAGTGAGACCAGGACTGGGACTTTAGACATCACAGTTTTAGCATGCAGTCTTTACAGAAGGCCCACATAGGCCCACGAACGCCCATGTACTGTATAGAGGATTACTGCAGGTAATTCTGGACCCTGCTAAGTGAGGGTGGGGTCCTTATCGGAAGGCCTTCGACTGGAACAATCCTTAGCCTAAGACAATTTGGCAACTTTAGAAATCTGCTGAAGACCATTTGTTGAAGGTCCTATCATCGCACCACTACGGAAGCTCAGAGAAGTAATCATGGGAGGAGATTATTTGCATAGGACTGCCCCTTTCTCAATCCTGTGATTATGCTGCAGTTGCCATATAACATTACTAGAGGGCAGCAGCATCAACATAAATCCAAAGAGAGGCTTTAAATCTGCTTGCTGAACTAGCTCTTGTTCTTGTTGAATTTTGTAGAGCCTGTAGAATGGAGGAGTGGAATGACTGAGTGAATGAGTATCGAGGAATGATTGGACTGTATTTGGGGTGATGGGGTTGCAGGATTTGGAAGGAAAACTGAATTAAAAGCAAAGTGATTAATGCAGATATGCTTGCTGAGAGACTGAGTGTGTCATCTGTCAGGCCTGGGAATTGAACCCTGCTTGTCTGTGTGAAAGGCAGGAACTTACCCACTGGACCAGACAGGCTTCCCTACCTCTAGCTGGTCAAATCTTCCCTATATCATGGTTATGATGTGTCCTTTGCAGTGGCAGCCATTGGCAATGACACCAAAGCCTGTCAGATGCTGATAGGGGATCTTGCACAACTGAAACCCATCAAGAGCCTGTAGCTCAGTGGCAAAGTCTAGTGCCTTTGGTGCAGGAACCTACCCCTGTACAGGGTTCAAATCCAGCCGCCACCGTTATAGTATGTTTAGATGGAAAAAATACAGTATTTGATTTTTTGCACGTAAAAAGAATATTTTTACTTAAAAAAAATACAGGAACAATTTAAGTCATTTTTTGATTGCATTAGTTGGGCACATTTACAAATCTTGCCACCCCCACCACCACCTGCCACCTCCCTCCTTTTGCTCAAGTAGTTTAAATAGGAGCAAGGCCTTATCTTCATTTATGAATGTATTCGTTGTTTCTTCAAAATGGTGTTCTGGAGAGCACAAATATGGCCTAAGGGGGGGCAGAATTGAGCTGTATTATGTGAGGAAGGTGCCATGCAGATAATAAAATAGGTTGAATGGTGTTGATTTAATGCAGGGTAAAATTTTGTGCAGGTGAAAGCGCCCTTATTAGCTGCAGTCAGAAGGTAGCATGTTGAATTTTGAAGTGATAGAAAAGGACAAAGTCATGCCTCTTATTGACTATGTCTTGAAAATGCATAATGCAGCAAGTGTGGGGAAGAGGCAGTTGGTTTGCAAGGATTTGCATGGCCAGGTCTGGCATGCTATGTTATGCTGTGCCTCTGACAGTGAGACCAGGACTGGGACTTTAGACATCACAGTTTTAGCATTCAGTCTTTACAGTAGGCCCACGTAGGCCCACAAACACCCATGTTTTGTATAGAGGATTACTGCAGGTAATTCTGGACCCTGCTAAGTGAGGGTGGGGTCCTTATCGGAAGGCCTTCGACTGGAACAATCCTTAGCCTAAGACAATTTGGCAACTTTAGAAATCTGCTGAAGACCATTTGTTGAAGGTCCTATCATCGCACCACTACGGAAGCTCAGAGAAGAAATCATGGGAGGAGATTATTTGCATAGGACTGCCCCTTTCTCAATCCTGTGATTATGCTGCAGTTGCCATATAACATTACTAGAGGGCAGGAGCATCAACATAAATCCAAAGAGAGGCTTTAAATCTGCTTGCTGAACTAGCTCTTGTTCTTGTTGAATTTTGTAGAGCCTGTAGAATGGAGGAGTGGAATGACTGAGTGAATGAGTATCGAGGAATGATTGGACTGCATTTGGGGTGAAGGGGTTGCAGGATTTGGAAGGAAAACTGAATTAAAAGCAAAGTGATTAATGCAGATATGCTTGCTGAGAGACAGAGTGTGTCATCTGTCAGGACTGGGAATTGAACCCTGCTTGTCTGGGTGAAAGGCAGGAACTTACCCACTGGACCAGACAGGCTTCCCTATCTCTAACTGGTCAAATCTTCCCTATATCATGGTTATGATGTGTCCTTTGCAGTGGCAGCCATTGGCAATGACACCAAAGCCTGTCAGATGCTGATAGGGGCTCTTGCACAACTAAAACCCATCAAGAGCCTGTAGCTCAGTTGCAAAGTCTAGTGCCTTTGGTGCAGGAACCTACCCCTGGACAGGGTTCAAATCCAGCCACCACCATTAAAGTATGTTTAGATGGAAAAAATACAGTATTTGATTTTTTGCACGTAAAAAGAATATTTTTACTTAAAAAAACTACAGGAACAATTTAAGTCATTTTTTGATTGCATTAGTTGGGCACATTTACAAATCTTGCCACCCCCACCACCACCTGCCACCTCCCTCCTTTTGCTCAAGTAGTTTAAATAGGAGCAAGGCCTTATCTTCATTTATGAATGTATTCGTTGTTTCTTCAAAATGGTGTTCTGGAGAGCACAAATATGGCCTAAGGGGGGGCAGAATTGAGCTGTATTATGTGAGGAAGGTGCCATGCAGATAATAAAATAGGTTGAATGGTGTTGATTTAATGCAGGGTAAAATTTTGTGCAGGTGAAAGCGCCCATATTAGCTGCAGTCAGAAGGTAGCATGTTGAATTTTGAAGTGATAGAAAAGGACAAAGTCATGCCTCTTATTGACTATGTCTTGAAAATGCATAACGCAGCAAGTGTGGGGAAGAGGCAGTTGGTTTGCAAGGATTTGCATGGCCAGGTCTGGCATGCTATGTTATGCTGTGCCTCTGACAGTGAGACCAGAACTGGGACTTTAGACATCACAGTTTTAGCATGCAGTCTTTACAGTAGGCCCACAAACGCCCACGAACGCCCATGTTCTGTATAGAGGATTACTGCAGGTAATTCTGGACCCTGCTAAGTGAGGGTGGGGTCCTTATCGGAAGGCCTTCGACTGGAACAATCCTTAGCCTAAGACAATTTGGCAACTTTAGAAATCTGCTAAAGACCATTTGTTGAAGGTCCTATCATCGCACCACTACGGAAGCTCAGAGAAGTAATCATGGGAGGAGATTATTTGCATAGGACTGCCCCTTTCTCAATCCTGTGATTATGCTGCAGTTGCCATATAACATTACTAGAGGGCAGCAGCATCAACATAAATCCAAAGAGAGGCTTTAAATCTGCTTGCTGAACTAGCTCTTGTTCTTGTTGAATTTTGTAGAGCCTGTAGAATGGAGGAGTGGAATGACTGAGTGAATGAGTATCGAGGAATGATTGGACTGTATTTGGGGTGAAGGGGTTGCAGGATTTGGAAGGAAAACTGAATTAAAAGCAAAGTGATTAATGCAGATATGCTTGCTGAGAGACTGAGTGTGTCATCTGTCAGGCCTGGGAATTGAACGCTGCTTGTCTGGGTGAAAGGCAGTAACTTACCCACTGGACCAGACAGGCCTCCCTATCTCTAGCTGGTCAAATCTTCCCTATATCATGGTAATGATGTGTCCTCTGCAGTGGCAGACATTGGCAATGACACCACAGCCTGTCAGATGCTGATAGGGGCTCTTGCACAACTGAAACCCACCAAGAGCCTGTAGCTCAGTGGCAAATTCTACTGCCTTTGGTGCAGGAACCTATCCCTGGACAGGGTTCGAATCCAGCCACCACCGTTAAAGTATGTTTAGATGGAAATAATTCAGTATTTGATTTTTTGCACGTAAAAAGAATATTTTTACTTAAAAAAAATACAGGAACAATTTAAGTCATTTTTTGATTGCATTAGTTGGGCACATTTACAAATCTTGCCACCCCCACCACCACCTGCCACCTCCCTCCTTTTGCTCAAGTAGTTTAAATAGGAGCAAGGCCTTATCTTCATTTATGAATGTATTCGTTGTTTCTTCAAAATGGTGTTCTGGAGAGCACAAATATGGCCTAAGGGGGGGCAGAATTGAGCTGTATTATGTGAGGAAGGTGCCATTCAGATAATAAAATAGGTTGAATGGTGTTGATTTAATGCAGGGTAAAATTTTGCGCAGGTGAAAGCGCCCTTATTAGCTGCAGTCAGAAGGTAGCATGTTGAATTTTGAAGTGATAGAAAAGGACAAAGTCATGCCTCTTATTGACTATGTCTTGAAAATGCATAATGCAGCAAGTGTGGGGAAGAGGCAGTTGGTTTGCAAGGATTTGCATGGCCAAGTCTAGCATGCTATGTTATGCTGTGCCTCTGACAGTGAGACCAGGACTGGGACTTTAGACATCACAGTTTTAGCATGCAGTCTTTACAGTAGGCCCACATAGGCCCACGAACGCCCATGTACTGTATAGAGGATTACTGCAGGTAATTCTGGACCCTGCTAAGTGAGGGTGGGGTCCTTATCGGAAGGCCTTCGACTGGAACAATCCTTAGCCTAAGACAATTTGGCAACTTTAGAAATCTGCTGAAGACCATTTGTTGAAGGTCCTATCATCGCACCACTACGGAAGCTCAGAGAAGTAATCATGGGAGGAGATTATTTGCATAGGACTGCCCCTTTCTCAATGCTGTGATTATGCTGCAGTTGCCATATAACATTACTAGAGGGCAGCAGCATCAACATAAATCCAAAGAGAGGCTTTAAATCTGCTTGCTGAACTAGCTCTTGTTCTTGTTGAATTTTGTAGAGCCTGTAGAATGGAGGAGTGGAATGACTGAGTGAATGAGTATCGAGGAATGATTGGACTGTATTTGGGGTGAAGGGGTTGCAGGATTTGGAAGGAAAACTGAATTAAAAGCAAAGTGATTAATGCAGATATGCTTGCTGAGAGACTGAGTGTGTCATCTGTCAGGCCTGGGAATTGAACCCTGCTTGTCTGTGTGAAAGGCAGGAACTTACCCACTGGACCAGACAGGCTTCCCTACCTCTAGCTGGTGAAATCTTCCCTATATCATGGTTATGATGTGTCCTTTGCAGTGGCAGCCATTGGCAATGACACCAAAGCCTGTCAGATGCTGATAGGGGATCTTGCACAACTGAAACCCATCAAGAGCCTGTAGCTCAGTGGCAAAGTCTAGTGCCTTTGGTGCAGGAACCTACCCCTGTACAGGGTTCAAATCCAGCCACCA
This sequence comes from Pleurodeles waltl, assembly GCF_031143425.1. Taxonomy (NCBI): domain Eukaryota; kingdom Metazoa; phylum Chordata; class Amphibia; order Caudata; family Salamandridae; genus Pleurodeles; species Pleurodeles waltl. The sequence continues at coordinate 69,210 of NW_027150409.1, read as the reverse complement.
CCGTTATAGTATGTTTAGATGGAAAAAATACAGTATTTGATTTTTTGCACGTAAAAAGAATATTTTTACTTAAAAAAAATACAGGAACAATTTAAGTCATTTTTTGATTGCATTAGTTGGGCACATTTACAAATCTTGCCACCCCCACCACCACCTGCCACCTCCCTCCTTTTGCTCAAGTTGTTTAAATAGGAGCAAGGCCTTATCTTCATTTATGAATGTATTCGTTGTTTCTTCAAAATGGTGTTCTGGAGAGCACAAATATGGCCTAAGGGGGGGCAGAATTGAGCTGTATTATGTGAGGAAGGTGCCATTCAGATAATAAAATAGGTTGAATGGTGTTGATTTAATGCAGGGTAAAATTTTGTGCAGGTGAAAGCGCCCTTATTAGCTGCAGTCAGAAGGTAGCATGTTGAATTTTGAAGTGATAGAAAAGGACAAAGTCATGCCTCTTATTGACTATGTCTTGAAAATGCATAATGCAGCAAGTGTGGGGAAAAGGCAGTTGGTTTGCAAGGATTTGCATGGCCAAGTCTGGCATGCTATGTTATGCTGTGCCTCTGACAGTGAGACCAGAACTGGGACTTTAGACATCACAGTTTTAGCATGCAGTCTTTACAGTAGGCCCACGAACGCCCATGTTCTGTATAGAGGATTACTGCAGGTAATTCTGGACCCTGCTAAGTGAGGGTGGGGTCCTTATCGGAAGGCCTTCGACTGGAACAATCCTTAGCCTAAGACAATTTGGCAACTTTAGAAATCTGCTAAAGACCATTTGTTGAAGGTCCTATCATCGCACCACTACGGAAGCTCAGAGAAGTAATCATGGGAGGAGATTATTTGCATAGGACTGCCCCTTTCTCAATCCTGTGATTATGCTGCAGTTGCCATATAACATTACTAGAGGGCAGCAGCATCAACATAAATCCAAAGAGAGGCTTTAAATCTGCTTGCTGAACTAGCTCTTGTTCTTGTTGAATTTTGTAGAGCCTGTAGAATGGAGGAGTGGAATGACTGAGTGAATGAGTATCGAGGAATGATTGGACTGTATTTGGGGTGAAGGGGTTGCAGGATTTGGAAGGAAAACTGAATTAAAAGCAAAGTGATTAATGCAGATATGCTTGCTGAGAGACTGAGTGTGTCATCTGTCAGGCCTGGGAATTGAACGCTGCTTGTCTGGGTGAAAGGCAGGAACTTACCCACTGGACCAGACAGGCTTCCCTATCTCTAGCTGGTCAAATCTTCCCTATATCATGGTTATGATGTGTCCTCTGCAGTGGCAGCCATTGGCAATGACACCAAAGCCTGTCAGATGCTGATAGGGGCTCTTGCACAACTGAAACCCACCAAGAGCCTGTAGCTCAGTGGCAAATTCTACTGCCTTTGGTGCAGGAACCTATCCCTGGACAGGGTTCGAATCCAGCCACCACCGTTAAAGTATGTTTAGATGGAAATAATACAGTATTTGATTTTTTGCACGTAAAAAGAATATTTTTACTTAAAAAAAATACAGGAACAATTTAAGTCATTTTTTGATTGCATTAGTTGGGCACATTTACAAATCTTGCCACCCCCACCACCACCTGCCACCTCCCTCCTTTTGCTCAAGTAGTTTAAATAGGAGCAAGGCCTTATCTTCATTTATGAATGTATTCGTTGTTTCTTCAAAATGGTGTTCTGGAGAGCACAAATATGGCCTAAGGGGGGGCAGAATTGAGCTGTATTATGTGAGGAAGGTGCCATTCAGATAATAAAATAGGTTGAATGGTGTTGATTTAATGCAGGGTAAAATTTTGTGCAGGTGAAAGCGCCCTTATTAGCTGCAGTCAGAAGGTAGCATGTTGAATTTTGAAGTGATAGAAAAGGACAAAGTCATGCCTCTTATTGACTATGTCTTGAAAATGCATAATGCAGCAAGTGTGGGGAAGAGGCAGTTGGTTTGCAAGGATTTGCATGGCCAAGTCTGGCATGCTATGTTATGCTGTGCCTCTGACAGTGAGACCAGGACTGGGACTTTAGACATCACAGTTTTAGCATGCAGTCTTTACAGTAGGCCCACATAGGCCCACGAACGCCCATGTACTGTATAGAGGATTACTGCAGGTAATTCTGGACCCTGCTAAGTGAGGGTGGGGTCCTTATCGGAAGGCCTTCGACTGGAACAATCCTTAGCCTAAGACAATTTGGCAACTTTAGAAATCTGCTGAAGACCATTTGTTGAAGGTCCTATCATCGCACCACTACGGAAGCTCAGAGAAGTAATCATGGGAGGAGATTATTTGCATAGGACTGCCCCTTTCTCAATCCTGTGATTATGCTGCAGTTGCCATATAACATTACTAGAGGGCAGCAGCATCAACATAAATCCAAAGAGAGGCTTTAAATCTGCTTGCTGAACTAGCTCTTGTTCTTGTTGAATTTTGTAGAGCCTGTAGAATGGAGGAGTGGAATGACTGAGTGAATGAGTATCGAGGAATGATTGGACTGTATTTGGGGTGAAGGGGTTGCAGGATTTGGAAGGAAAACTTAATTAAAAGCAAAGTGATTAATGCAGATATGCTTGCTGAGAGACTGAGTGTGTCATCTGTCAGGCCTGGGAATTGAACCCTGCTTGTCTGGGTGAAAGGCAGGAACTTACCCACTGGACCAGACAGGCTTCCCTACCTCTAGCTGGTCAAATCTTCCCTATATCATGGTTATGATGTGTCCTCTGCAGTGGCAGCCATTGGCAATGACACCAAAGCCTGTCAGATGCTGATAGGGGCTCTTGCACAACTGAAACCCATCAAGAGCCTGTAGCTCAGTGGCAAAGTCTAGTTCCTTTGGTGCAGGAACCTACCCCTGGACAGGGTTCAAATCCAGCCACCACCGTTATAGTATGTTTAGATGGAAAAAATACAGTATTTGATTTTTTGCACGTAAAAAGAATATTTTTACTTAAAAAAAATACAGGAACAATTTAAGTCATTTTTTGATTGCATTAGTTGGGCACATTTACAAATCTTGCCACCCCCACCACCACCTGCCACCTCCCTCCTTTTGCTCAAGTAGTTTAAATAGGAGCAAGGCCTTATCTTCATTTATGAATGTATTCGTTGTTTCTTCAAAATGGCGTTCTGGAGAGCACAAATATGGCCTAAGGGGGGGCAGAATTGAGCTGTATTATGTGAGGAAGGTGCCATGCAGATAATAAAATAGGTTGAATGGTGTTGATTTAATGCAGGGTAAAATTTTGTGCAGGTGAAAGCGCCCTTATTAGCTGCAGTCAGAAGGTAGCATGTTGAATTTTGAAGTGATAGAAAAGGACAAAGTCATGCCTCTTATTGACTATGTCTTGAAAATGCATAACGCAGCAAGTGTGGGGAAGAGGCAGTTGGTTTGCAAGGATTTGCATGGCCAGGTCTGGCATGCTATGTTATGCTGTGCCTCTGACAGTGAGACCAGAACTGGGACTTTAGACATCACAGTTTTAGCATGCAGTCTTTACAGTAGGCCCACAAACGCCCACGAACGCCCATGTTCTGTATAGAGGATTACTGCAGGTAATTCTGGACCCTGCTAAGTGAGGGTGGGGTCCTTATCGGAAGGCCTTCGACTGGAACAATCCTTAGCCTAAGACAATTTGGCAACTTTAGAAATCTGCTAAAGACCATTTGTTGAAGGTCCTATCATCGCACCACTACGGAAGCTCAGAGAAGTAATCATGGGAGGAGATTATTTGCATAGGACTGCCCCTTTCTCAATCCTGTGATTATGCTGCAGTTGCCATATAACATTACTAGAGGGCAGCAGCATCAACATAAATCCAAAGAGAGGCTTTAAATCTGCTTGCTGAACTAGCTCTTGTTCTTGTTGAATTTTGTAGAGCCTGTAGAATGGAGGAGTGGAATGACTGAGTGAATGAGTATCGAGGAATGATTGGACTGTATTTGGGGTGAAGGGGTTGCAGGATTTGGAAGGAAAACTGAACTAAAAGCAAAGTGATTAATGCAGATATGCTTGCTGAGAGACTGAGTGTGTCATCTGTCAGGCCTGGGAATTGAACGCTGCTTGTCTGGGTGAAAGGCAGGAACTTACCCACTGGACCAGACAGGCTTCCCTATCTCTAGCTGGTCAAATCTTCCCTATATCATGGTTATGATGTGTCCTCTGCAGTGGCAGCCATTGGCAATGACACCAAAGCCTGTCAGATGCTGATAGGGGCTCTTGCACAACTGAAACCCACCAAGAGCCTGTAGCTCAGTGGCAAATTCTACTGCCTTTGGTGCAGGAACCTATCCCTGGACAGGGTTCGAATCCAGCCACCACCGTTAAAGTATGTTTAGATGGAAATAATACAGTATTTGATTTTTTGCACGTAAAAAGAATATTTTTACTTAAAAAAAATACAGGAACAATTTAAGTCATTTTTTGATTGCATTAGTTGGGCACATTTACAAATCTTGCCACCCCCACCACCACCTGCCACCTCCCTCCTTTTGCTCAAGTAGTTTAAATAGGAGCAAGGCCTTATCTTCATTTATGAATGTAGTCGTTGTTTCTTCAAAATGGTGTTCTGGAGAGCACAAATATGGCCTAAGGGGGGGCAGAATTGAGCTGTATTATGTGAGGAAGGTGCCATTCAGATAATAAAATAGGTTGAATGGTGTTGATTTAATGCAGGGTAAAATTTTGTGCAGGTGAAAGCGCCCTTATTAGCTGCAGTCAGAAGGTAGCATGTTGAATTTTGAAGTGATAGAAAAGGACAAAGTCATGCCTCTTATTGACTATGTCTTGAAAATGCATAATGCAGCAAGTGTGGGGAAGAGGCAGTTGGTTTGCAAGGATTTGCATGGCCAAGTCTGGCATGCTATGTTATGCTGTGCCTCTGACAGTGAGACCAGGACTGGGACTTTAGACATCACAGTTTTAGCATGCAGTCTTTACAGTAGGCCCACATAGGCCCACGAACGCCCATGTACTGTATAGAGGATTACTGCAGGTAATTCTGGACCCTGCTAAGTGAGGGTGGGGTCCTTATCGGAAGGCCTTCGACTGGAACAATCCTTAGCCTAAGACAATTTGGCAACTTTAGAAATCTGCTGAAGACCATTTGTTGAAGGTCCTATCATCGCACCACTACGGAAGCTCAGAGAAGTAATCATGGGAGGAGATTATTTGCATAGGACTGCCCCTTTCTCAATCCTGTGATTATGCTGCAGTTGCCATATAACATTACTAGAGGGCAGCAGCATCAACATAAATCCAAAGAGAGGCTTTAAATCTGCTTGCTGAACTAGCTCTTGTTCTTGTTGAATTTTGTAGAGCCTGTAGAATGGAGGAGTGGAATGACTGAGTGAATGAGTATCGAGGAATGATTGGACTGTATTTGGGGTGAAGGGGTTGCAGGATTTGGAAGGAAAACTTAATTAAAAGCAAAGTGATTAATGCAGATATGCTTGCTGAGAGACTGAGTGTGTCATCTGTCAGGCCTGGGAATTGAACCCTGCTTGTCTGGGTGAAAGGCAGGAACTTACCCACTGGACCAGACAGGCTTCCCTACCTCTAGCTGGTCAAATCTTCCCTATATCATGGTTATGATGTGTCCTTTGCAGTGGCAGCCATTGGCAATGACACCAAAGCCTGTCAGATGCTGATAGGGGCTCTTGCACAACTGAAACCCATCAAGAGCCTGTAGCTCAGTGGCAAAGTCTAGTTCCTTTGGTGCAGGAACCTACCCCTGGACAGGGTTCAAATCCAGCCACCACCGTTAAAGTATGTTTAGATGGAAATAATACAGTATTTGATTTTTTGCACGTAAAAAGAATATTTTTACTTAAAAAAAATACAGGAACAATTTAAGTCATTTTTTGATTGCATTAGTTGGGCACATTTACAAATCTTGCCACCCCCACCACCACCTGCCACCTCCCTCCTTTTGCTCAAGTAGTTTAAATAGGAGCAAGGCCTTATCTTCATTTATGAATGTATTCGTTGTTTCTTCAAAATGGTGTTCTGGAGAGCACAAATATGGCCTAAGGGGGGGCAGAATTGAGCTGTATTATGTGAGGAAGGTGCCATTCAGATAATAAAATAGGTTGAATGGTGTTGATTTAATGCAGGGTAAAATTTTGCGCAGGTGAAAGCGCCCTTATTAGCTGCAGTCAGAAGGTAGCATGTTGAATTTTGAAGTGATAGAAAAGGACAAAGTCATGCCTCTTATTGACTATGTCTTGAAAATGCATAATGCAGCAAGTGTGGGGAAGAGGCAGTTGGTTTGCAAGGATTTGCATGGCCAAGTCTAGCATGCTATGTTATGCTGTGCCTCTGACAGTGAGACCAGGACTGGGACTTTAGACATCACAGTTTTAGCATGCAGTCTTTACAGTAAGCCCACATAGGCCCACGAACGCCCATGTACTGTATAGAGGATTACTGCAGGTAATTCTGGACCCTGCTAAGTGAGGGTGGGGTCCTTATCGGAAGGCCTTCGACTGGAACAATCCTTAGCCTAAGACAATTTGGCAACTTTAGAAATCTGCTGAAGACCATTTGTTGAAGGTCCTATCATCGCACCACTACGGAAGCTCAGAGAAGTAATCATGGGAGGAGATTATTTGCATAGGACTGCCCCTTTCTCAATGCTGTGATTATGCTGCAGTTGCCATATAACATTACTAGAGGGCAGCAGCATCAACATAAATCCAAAGAGAGGCTTTAAATCTGCTTGCTGAACTAGCTCTTGTTCTTGTTGAATTTTGTAGAGCCTGTAGAATGGAGGAGTGGAATGACTGAGTGAATGAGTATCGAGGAATGATTGGACTGTATTTGGGGTGAAGGGGTTGCAGGATTTGGAAGGAAAACTGAATTAAAAGCAAAGTGATTAATGCAGATATGCTTGCTGAGAGACTGAGTGTGTCATCTGTCAGGCCTGGGAATTGAACCCTGCTTGTCTGTGTGAAAGGCAGGAACTTACCCACTGGACCAGACAGGCTTCCCTACCTCTAGCTGGTCAAATCTTCCCTATATCATGGTTATGATGTGTCCTTTGCAGTGGCAGCCATTGGCAATGACACCAAAGCCTGTCAGATGCTGATAGGGGATCTTGCACAACTGAAACCCATCAAGAGCCTGTAGCTCAGTGGCAAAGTCTAGTGCCTTTGGTGCAGGAACCTACCCCTGTACAGGGTTCAAATCCAGCCACCACCGTTATAGTATGTTTAGATGGAAAAAATACAGTATTTGATTTTTTGCACGTAAAAAGAATATTTTTACTTAAAAAAAATACAGGAACAATTTAAGTCATTTTTTGATTGCATTAGTTGGGCACATTTACAAATCTTGCCACCCCCACCACCACCTGCCACCTCCCTCCTTTTGCTCAAGTTGTTTAAATAGGAGCAAGGCCTTATCTTCATTTATGAATGTATTCGTTGTTTCTTCAAAATGGTGTTCTGGAGAGCACAAATATGGCCTAAGGGGGGGCAGAATTGAGCTGTATTATGTGAGGAAGGTGCCATTCAGATAATAAAATAGGTTGAATGGTGTTGATTTAATGCAGGGTAAAATTTTGTGCAGGTGAAAGCGCCCTTATTAGCTGCAGTCAGAAGGTAGCATGTTGAATTTTGAAGTGATAGAAAAGGACAAAGTCATGCCTCTTATTGACTATGTCTTGAAAATGCATAATGCAGCAAGTGTGGGGAAGAGGCAGTTGGTTTGCAAGGATTTGCATGGCCAAGTCTGGCATGCTATGTTATGCTGTGCCTCTGACAGTGAGACCAGGACTGGGACTTTAGACATCACAGTTTTAGCATGCAGTCTTTACAGTAGGCCCACATAGGCCCACGAACGCCCATGTACTGTATAGAGGATTACTGCAGGTAATTCTGGACCCTGCTAAGTGAGGGTGGGGTCCTTATCGGAAGGCCTTCGACTGGAACAATCCTTAGCCTAAGACAATTTGGCAACTTTAGAAATCTGCTGAAGACCATTTGTTGAAGGTCCTATCATCGCACCACTACGGAAGCTCAGAGAAGTAATCATGGGAGGAGATTATTTGCATAGGACTGCCCCTTTCTCAATCCTGTGATTATGCTGCAGTTGCCATATAACATTACTAGAGGGCAGCAGCATCAACATAAATCCAAAGAGAGGCTTTAAATCTGCTTGCTGAACTAGCTCTTGTTCTTGTTGAATTTTGTAGAGCCTGTAGAATGGAGGAGTGGAATGACTGAGTGAATGAGTATCGAGGAATGATTGGACTGTATTTGGGGTGAAGGGGTTGCAGGATTTGGAAGGAAAACTGAATTAAAAGCAAAGTGATTAATGCAGATATGCTTGCTGAGAGACTGAGTGTGTCATCTGTCAGGCCTGGGAATTGAACCCTGCTTGTCTGTGTGAAAGGCAGGAACTTACCCACTGGACCAGACAGGCTTCCCTACCTCTAGCTGGTGAAATCTTCCCTATATCATGGTTATGATGTGTCCTTTGCAGTGGCAGCCATTGGCAATGACACCAAAGCCTGTCAGATGCTGATAGGGGATCTTGCACAACTGAAACCCATCAAGAGCCTGTAGCTCAGTGGCAAAGTCTAGTGCCTTTGGTGCAGGAACCTACCCCTGTACAGGGTTCAAATCCAGCCACCACCGTTATAGTATGTTTAGATGGAAAAAATACAGTATTTGATTTTTTGCACGTAAAAAGAATATTTTTACTTAAAAAAAATACAGGAACAATTTAAGTCATTTTTTGATTGCATTAGTTGGGCACATTTACAAATCTTGCCACCCCCACCACCACCTGCCACCTCCCTCCTTTTGCTCAAGTTGTTTAAATAGGAGCAAGGCCTTATCTTCATTTATGAATGTATTCGTTGTTTCTTCAAAATGGTGTTCTGGAGAGCACAAATATGGCCTAAGGGGGGGCAGAATTGAGCTGTATTATGTGAGGAAGGTGCCATTCAGATAATAAAATAGGTTGAATGGTGTTGATTTAATGCAGGGTAAAATTTTGTGCAGGTGAAAGCGCCCTTATTAGCTGCAGTCAGAAGGTAGCATGTTGAATTTTGAAGTGATAGAAAAGGACAAAGTCATGCCTCTTATTGACTATGTCTTGAAAATGCATAATGCAGCAAGTGTGGGGAAAAGGCAGTTGGTTTGCAAGGATTTGCATGGCCAAGTCTGGCATGCTATGTTATGCTGTGCCTCTGACAGTGAGACCAGAACTGGGACTTTAGACATCACAGTTTTAGCATGCAGTCTTTACAGTAGGCCCACGAACGCCCATGTTCTGTATAGAGGATTACTGCAGGTAATTCTGGACCCTGCTAAGTGAGGGTGGGGTCCTTATCGGAAGGCCTTCGACTGGAACAATCCTTAGCCTAAGACAATTTGGCAACTTTAGAAATCTGCTAAAGACCATTTGTTGAAGGTCCTATCATCGCACCACTACGGAAGCTCAGAGAAGTAATCATGGGAGGAGATTATTTGCATAGGACTGCCCCTTTCTCAATCCTGTGATTATGCTGCAGTTGCCATATAACATTACTAGAGGGCAGCAGCATCAACATAAATCCAAAGAGAGGCTTTAAATCTGCTTGCTGAACTAGCTCTTGTTCTTGTTGAATTTTGTAGAGCCTGTAGAATGGAGGAGTGGAATGACTGAGTGAATGAGTATCGAGGAATGATTGGACTGTATTTGGGGTGAAGGGGTTGCAGGATTTGGAAGGAAAACTGAATTAAAAGCAAAGTGATTAATGCAGATATGCTTGCTGAGAGACTGAGTGTGTCATCTGTCAGGCCTGGGAATTGAACGCTGCTTGTCTGGGTGAAAGGCAGGAACTTACCCACTGGACCAGACAGGCTTCCCTATCTCTAGCTGGTCAAATCTTCCCTATATCATGGTTATGATGTGTCCTCTGCAGTGGCAGCCATTGGCAATGACACCAAAGCCTGTCAGATGCTGATAGGGGCTCTTGCACAACTGAAACCCACCAAGAGCCTGTAGCTCAGTGGCAAATTCTACTGCCTTTGGTGCAGGAACCTATCCCTGGACAGGGTTCGAATCCAGCCACCACCGTTAAAGTATGTTTAGATGGAAATAATACAGTATTTGATTTTTTGCACGTAAAAAGAATATTTTTACTTAAAAAAAATACAGGAACAATTTAAGTCATTTTTTGATTGCATTAGTTGGGCACATTTACAAATCTTGCCACCCCCACCACCACCTGCCACCTCCCTCCTTTTGCTCAAGTAGTTTAAATAGGAGCAAGGCCTTATCTTCATTTATGAATGTATTCGTTGTTTCTTCAAAATGGTGTTCTGGAGAGCACAAATATGGCCTAAGGGGGGGCAGAATTGAGCTGTATTATGTGAGGAAGGTGCCATTCAGATAATAAAATAGGTTGAATGGTGTTGATTTAATGCAGGGTAAAATTTTGTGCAGGTGAAAGCGCCCTTATTAGCTGCAGTCAGAAGGTAGCATGTTGAATTTTGAAGTGATAGAAAAGGACAAAGTCATGCCTCTTATTGACTATGTCTTGAAAATGCATAATGCAGCAAGTGTGGGGAAGAGGCAGTTGGTTTGCAAGGATTTGCATGGCCAAGTCTGGCATGCTATGTTATGCTGTGCCTCTGACAGTGAGACCAGGACTGGGACTTTAGACATCACAGTTTTAGCATGCAGTCTTTACAGTAGGCCCACATAGGCCCACGAACGCCCATGTACTGTATAGAGGATTACTGCAGGTAATTCTGGACCCTGCTAAGTGAGGGTGGGGTCCTTATCGGAAGGCCTTCGACTGGAACAATCCTTAGCCTAAGACAATTTGGCAACTTTAGAAATCTGCTGAAGACCATTTGTTGAAGGTCCTATCATCGCACCACTACGGAAGCTCAGAGAAGTAATCATGGGAGGAGATTATTTGCATAGGACTGCCCCTTTCTCAATCCTGTGATTATGCTGCAGTTGCCATATAACATTACTAGAGGGCAGCAGCATCAACATAAATCCAAAGAGAGGCTTTAAATCTGCTTGCTGAACTAGCTCTTGTTCTTGTTGAATTTTGTAGAGCCTGTAGAATGGAGGAGTGGAATGACTGAGTGAATGAGTATCGAGGAATGATTGGACTGTATTTGGGGTGAAGGGGTTGCAGGATTTGGAAGGAAAACTTAATTAAAAGCAAAGTGATTAATGCAGATATGCTTGCTGAGAGACTGAGTGTGTCATCTGTCAGGCCTGGGAATTGAACCCTGCTTGTCTGGGTGAAAGGCAGGAACTTACCCACTGGACCAGACAGGCTTCCCTACCTCTAGCTGGTCAAATCTTCCCTATATCATGGTTATGATGTGTCCTCTGCAGTGGCAGCCATTGGCAATGACACCAAAGCCTGTCAGATGCTGATAGGGGCTCTTGCACAACTGAAACCCATCAAGAGCCTGTAGCTCAGTGGCAAAGTCTAGTTCCTTTGGTGCAGGAACCTACCCCTGGACAGGGTTCAAATCCAGCCACCACCGTTATAGTATGTTTAGATGGAAAAAATACAGTATTTGATTTTTTACACGTAAAAAGAATATTTTTACTTAAAAAAAATACAGGAACAATTTAAGTCATTTTTTGATTGCATTAGTTGGGCACATTTACAAATCTTGCCACCCCCACCACCACCTGCCACCTCCCTCCTTTTGCTCAAGTAGTTTAAATAGGAGCAAGGCCTTATCTTCATTTATGAATGTATTCGTTGTTTCTTCAAAATGGCGTTCTGGAGAGCACAAATATGGCCTAAGGGGGGGCAGAATTGAGCTGTATTATGTGAGGAAGGTGCCATGCAGATAATAAAATAGGTTGAATGGTGTTGATTTAATGCAGGGTAAAATTTTGTGCAGGTGAAAGCGCCCTTATTAGCTGCAGTCAGAAGGTAGCATGTTGAATTTTGAAGTGATAGAAAAGGACAAAGTCATGCCTCTTATTGACTATGTCTTGAAAATGCATAACGCAGCAAGTGTGGGGAAGAGGCAGTTGGTTTGCAAGGATTTGCATGGCCAGGTCTGGCATGCTATGTTATGCTGTGCCTCTGACAGTGAGACCAGAACTGGGACTTTAGACATCACAGTTTTAGCATGCAGTCTTTACAGTAGGCCCACAAACGCCCACGAACGCCCATGTTCTGTATAGAGGATTACTGCAGGTAATTCTGGACCCTGCTAAGTGAGGGTGGGGTCCTTATCGGAAGGCCTTCGACTGGAACAATCCTTAGCCTAAGACAATTTGGCAACTTTAGAAATCTGCTAAAGACCATTTGTTGAAGGTCCTATCATCGCACCACTACGGAAGCTCAGAGAAGTAATCATGGGAGGAGATTATTTGCATAGGACTGCCCCTTTCTCAATCCTGTGATTATGCTGCAGTTGCCATATAACATTACTAGAGGGCAGCAGCATCAACATAAATCCAAAGAGAGGCTTTAAATCTGCTTGCTGAACTAGCTCTTGTTCTTGTTGAATTTTGTAGAGCCTGTAGAATGGAGGAGTGGAATGACTGAGTGAATGAGTATCGAGGAATGATTGGACTGTATTTGGGGTGAAGGGGTTGCAGGATTTGGAAGGAAAACTGAACTAAAAGCAAAGTGATTAATGCAGATATGCTTGCTGAGAGACTGAGTGTGTCATCTGTCAGGCCTGGGAATTGAACGCTGCTTGTCTGGGTGAAAGGCAGGAACTTACCCACTGGACCAGACAGGCTTCCCTATCTCTAGCTGGTCAAATCTTCCCTATATCATGGTTATGATGTGTCCTCTGCAGTGGCAGCCATTGGCAATGACACCAAAGCCTGTCAGATGCTGATAGGGGCTCTTGCACAACTGAAACCCACCAAGAGCCTGTAGCTCAGTGGCAAATTCTACTGCCTTTGGTGCAGGAACCTATCCCTGGACAGGGTTCGAATCCAGCCACCACCGTTAAAGTATGTTTAGATGGAAATAATACAGTATTTGATTTTTTGCACGTAAAAAGAATATTTTTACTTAAAAAAAATACAGGAACAATTTAAGTCATTTTTTGATTGCATTAGTTGGGCACATTTACAAATCTTGCCACCCCCACCACCACCTGCCACCTCCCTCCTTTTGCTCAAGTAGTTTAAATAGGAGCAAGGCCTTATCTTCATTTATGAATGTAGTCGTTGTTTCTTCAAAATGGTGTTCTGGAGAGCACAAATATGGCCTAAGGGGGGGCAGAATTGAGCTGTATTATGTGAGGAAGGTGCCATTCAGATAATAAAATAGGTTGAATGGTGTTGATTTAATGCAGGGTAAAATTTTGTGCAGGTGAAAGCGCCCTTATTAGCTGCAGTCAGAAGGTAGCATGTTGAATTTTGAAGTGATAGAAAAGGACAAAGTCATGCCTCTTATTGACTATGTCTTGAAAATGCATAATGCAGCAAGTGTGGGGAAGAGGCAGTTGGTTTGCAAGGATTTGCATGGCCAAGTCTGGCATGCTATGTTATGCTGTGCCTCTGACAGTGAGACCAGGACTGGGACTTTAGACATCACAGTTTTAGCATGCAGTCTTTACAGTAGGCCCACATAGGCCCACGAACGCCCATGTACTGTATAGAGGATTACTGCAGGTAATTCTGGACCCTGCTAAGTGAGGGTGGGGTCCTTATCGGAAGGCCTTCGACTGGAACAATCCTTAGCCTAAGACAATTTGGCAACTTTAGAAATCTGCTGAAGACCATTTGTTGAAGGTCCTATCATCGCACCACTACGGAAGCTCAGAGAAGTAATCATGGGAGGAGATTATTTGCATAGGACTGCCCCTTTCTCAATCCTGTGATTATGCTGCAGTTGCCATATAACATTACTAGAGGGCAGCAGCATCAACATAAATCCAAAGAGAGGCTTTAAATCTGCTTGCTGAACTAGCTCTTGTTCTTGTTGAATTTTGTAGAGCCTGTAGAATGGAGGAGTGGAATGACTGAGTGAATGAGTATCGAGGAATGATTGGACTGTATTTGGGGTGAAGGGGTTGCAGGATTTGGAAGGAAAACTTAATTAAAAGCAAAGTGATTAATGCAGATATGCTTGCTGAGAGACTGAGTGTGTCATCTGTCAGGCCTGGGAATTGAACCCTGCTTGTCTGGGTGAAAGGCAGGAACTTACCCACTGGACCAGACAGGCTTCCCTACCTCTAGCTGGTCAAATCTTCCCTATATCATGGTTATGATGTGTCCTTTGCAGTGGCAGCCATTGGCAATGACACCAAAGCCTGTCAGATGCTGATAGGGGCTCTTGCACAACTGAAACCCATCAAGAGCCTGTAGCTCAGTGGCAAAGTCTAGTTCCTTTGGTGCAGGAACCTACCCCTGGACAGGGTTCAAATCCAGCCACCACCGTTAAAGTATGTTTAGATGGAAATAATACAGTATTTGATTTTTTGCACGTAAAAAGAATATTTTTACTTAAAAAAAATACAGGAACAATTTAAGTCATTTTTTGATTGCATTAGTTGGGCACATTTACAAATCTTGCCACCCCCACCACCACCTGCCACCTCCCTCCTTTTGCTCAAGTAGTTTAAATAGGAGCAAGGCCTTATCTTCATTTATGAATGTATTCGTTGTTTCTTCAAAATGGTGTTCTGGAGAGCACAAATATGGCCTAAGGGGGGGCAGAATTGAGCTGTATTATGTGAGGAAGGTGCCATTCAGATAATAAAATAGGTTGAATGGTGTTGATTTAATGCAGGGTAAAATTTTGCGCAGGTGAAAGCGCCCTTATTAGCTGCAGTCAGAAGGTAGCATGTTGAATTTTGAAGTGATAGAAAAGGACAAAGTCATGCCTCTTATTGACTATGTCTTGAAAATGCATAATGCAGCAAGTGTGGGGAAGAGGCAGTTGGTTTGCAAGGATTTGCATGGCCAAGTCTAGCATGCTATGTTATGCTGTGCCTCTGACAGTGAGACCAGGACTGGGACTTTAGACATCACAGTTTTAGCATGCAGTCTTTACAGTAAGCCCACATAGGCCCACGAACGCCCATGTACTGTATAGAGGATTACTGCAGGTAATTCTGGACCCTGCTAAGTGAGGGTGGGGTCCTTATCGGAAGGCCTTCGACTGGAACAATCCTTAGCCTAAGACAATTTGGCAACTTTAGAAATCTGCTGAAGACCATTTGTTGAAGGTCCTATCATCGCACCACTACGGAAGCTCAGAGAAGTAATCATGGGAGGAGATTATTTGCATAGGACTGCCCCTTTCTCAATCCTGTGATTATGCTGCAGTTGCCATATAACATTACTAGAGGGCAGCAGCATCAACATAAATCCAAAGAGAGGCTTTAAATCTGCTTGCTGAACTAGCTCTTGTTCTTGTTGAATTTTGTAGAGCCTGTAGAATGGAGGAGTGGAATGACTGAGTGAATGAGTATCGAGGAATGATTGGACTGTATTTGGGGTGAAGGGGTTGCAGGATTTGGAAGGAAAACTTAATTAAAAGCAAAGTGATTAATGCAGATATGCTTGCTGAGAGACTGAGTGTGTCATCTGTCAGGCCTGGGAATTGAACCCTGCTTGTCTGGGTGAAAGGCAGGAACTTACCCACTGGACCAGACAGGCTTCCCTACCTCTCGCTGGTCAAATCTTCCCTATATCATGGTTATGATGTGTCCTTTGCAGTGGCAGCCATTGGCAATGACACCAAAGCCTGTCAGATGCTGATAGGGGCTCTTGCACAACTGAAACTCATCAAGAGCCTGTAGCTCAGCTGCAAAGTCTAGTGCCTTTGGTGCAGGAGCCTACCCCTGGACAGGGTTCAAATCCAGCCACCACCATTAAAGTATGTTTAGATGGAAAAAATACAGTATTTGATTTTTTGCACGTAAAAAGAATATTTTTACTTAAAAAAACTACAGGAACAATTTAAGTCATTTTTTGATTGCATTAGTTGGGCACATTTACAAATCTTGCCACCCCCACCACCACCTGCCACCTCCCTCCTTTTGCTCAAGTAGTTTAAATAGGAGCAAGGCCTTATCTTCATTTATGAATGTATTCGTTGTTTCTTCAAAATGGTGTTCTGGAGAGCACAAATATGGCCTAAGGGGGGGCAGAATTGAGCTGTATTATGTGAGGAAGGTGCCATGCAGATAATAAAATAGGTTGAATGGTGTTGATTTAATGCAGGGTAAAATTTTGTGCAGGTGAAAGCGCCCTTATTAGCTGCAGTCAGAAGGTAGCATGTTGAATTTTGAAGTGATAGAAAAGGACAAAGTCATGCCTCTTATTGACTATGTCTTGAAAATGCATAATGCAGCAAGTGTGGGGAAGAGGCAGTTGGTTTGCAAGGATTTGCATGGCCAGGTCTGGCATGCTATGTTATGCTGTGCCTCTGACAGTGAGACCAGGACTGGGACTTTAGACATCACAGTTTTAGCATGCAGTCTTTACAGAAGGCCCACATAGGCCCACGAACGCCCATGTACTGTATAGAGGATTACTGCAGGTAATTCTGGACCCTGCTAAGTGAGGGTGGGGTCCTTATCGGAAGGCCTTCGACTGGAACAATCCTTAGCCTAAGACAATTTGGCAACTTTAGAAATCTGCTGAAGACCATTTGTTGAAGGTCCTATCATCGCACCACTACGGAAGCTCAGAGAAGTAATCATGGGAGGAGATTATTTGCATAGGACTGCCCCTTTCTCAATCCTGTGATTATGCTGCAGTTGCCATATAACATTACTAGAGGGCAGCAGCATCAACATAAATCCAAAGAGAGGCTTTAAATCTGCTTGCTGAACTAGCTCTTGTTCTTGTTGAATTTTGTAGAGCCTGTAGAATGGAGGAGTGGAATGACTGAGTGAATGAGTATCGAGGAATGATTGGACTGTATTTGGGGTGATGGGGTTGCAGGATTTGGAAGGAAAACTGAATTAAAAGCAAAGTGATTAATGCAGATATGCTTGCTGAGAGACTGAGTGTGTCATCTGTCAGGCCTGGGAATTGAACCCTGCTTGTCTGTGTGAAAGGCAGGAACTTACCCACTGGACCAGACAGGCTTCCCTACCTCTAGCTGGTCAAATCTTCCCTATATCATGGTTATGATGTGTCCTTTGCAGTGGCAGCCATTGGCAATGACACCAAAGCCTGTCAGATGCTGATAGGGGATCTTGCACAACTGAAACCCATCAAGAGCCTGTAGCTCAGTGGCAAAGTCTAGTGCCTTTGGTGCAGGAACCTACCCCTGTACAGGGTTCAAATCCAGCCGCCACCGTTATAGTATGTTTAGATGGAAAAAATACAGTATTTGATTTTTTGCACGTAAAAAGAATATTTTTACTTAAAAAAAATACAGGAACAATTTAAGTCATTTTTTGATTGCATTAGTTGGGCACATTTACAAATCTTGCCACCCCCACCACCACCTGCCACCTCCCTCCTTTTGCTCAAGTAGTTTAAATAGGAGCAAGGCCTTATCTTCATTTATGAATGTATTCGTTGTTTCTTCAAAATGGTGTTCTGGAGAGCACAAATATGGCCTAAGGGGGGGCAGAATTGAGCTGTATTATGTGAGGAAGGTGCCATTCAGATAATAAAATAGGTTGAATGGTGTTGATTTAATGCAGGGTAAAATTTTGTGCAGGTGAAAGCGCCCTTATTAGCTGCAGTCAGAAGGTAGCATGTTGAATTTTGAAGTGATAGAAAAGGACAAAGTCATGCCTCTTATTGACTATGTCTTGAAAATGCATAATGCAGCAAGTGTGGGGAAAAGGCAGTTGGTTTGCAAGGATTTGCATGGCCAAGTCTGGCATGCTATGTTATGCTGTGCCTCTGACAGTGAGACCAGAACTGGGACTTTAGACATCACAGTTTTAGCATGCAGTCTTTACAGTAGGCCCACGAACGCCCATGTTCTGTATAGAGGATTACTGCAGGTAATTCTGGACCCTGCTAAGTGAGGGTGGGGTCCTTATCGGAAGGCCTTCGACTGGAACAATCCTTAGCCTAAGACAATTTGGCAACTTTAGAAATCTGCTAAAGACCATTTGTTGAAGGTCCTATCATCGCACCACTACGGAAGCTCAGAGAAGTAATCATGGGAGGAGATTATTTGCATAGGACTGCCCCTTTCTCAATCCTGTGATTATGCTGCAGTTGCCATATAACATTACTAGAGGGCAGCAGCATCAACATAAATCCAAAGAGAGGCTTTAAATCTGCTTGCTGAACTAGCTCTTGTTCTTGTTGAATTTTGTAGAGCCTGTAGAATGGAGGAGTGGAATGACTGAGTGAATGAGTATCGAGGAATGATTGGACTGTATTTGGGGTGAAGGGGTTGCAGGATTTGGAAGGAAAACTGAATTAAAAGCAAAGTGATTAATGCAGATATGCTTGCTGAGAGACTGAGTGTGTCATCTGTCAGGCCTGGGAATTGAACGCTGCTTGTCTGGGTGAAAGGCAGGAACTTACCCACTGGACCAGACAGGCTTCCCTATCTCTAGCTGGTCAAATCTTCCCAATATCATGGTTATGATGTGTCCTCTGCAGTGGCAGCCATTGGCAATGACACCAAAGCCTGTCAGATGCTGATAGGGGCTCTTGCACAACTGAAACCCACCAAGAGCCTGTAGCTCAGTGGCAAATTCTACTGCCTTTGGTGCAGGAACCTATCCCTGGACAGGGTTCGAATCCAGCCACCACCGTTAAAGTATGTTTAGATGGAAATAATACAGTATTTGATTTTTTGCACGTAAAAAGAATATTTTTACTTAAAAAAAATACAGGAACAATTTAAGTCATTTTTTGATTGCATTAGTTGGGCACATTTACAAATCTTGCCACCCCCACCACCACCTGCCACCTCCCTCCTTTTGCTCAAGTAGTTTAAATAGGAGCAAGGCCTTATCTTCATTTATGAATGTAGTCGTTGTTTCTTCAAAATGGTGTTCTGGAGAGCACAAATATGGCCTAAGGGGGGGCAGAATTGAGCTGTATTATGTGAGGAAGGTGCCATTCAGATAATAAAATAGGTTGAATGGTGTTGATTTAATGCAGGGTAAAATTTTGTGCAGGTGAAAGCGCCCTTATTAGCTGCAGTCAGAAGGTAGCATGTTGAATTTTGAAGTGATAGAAAAGGACAAAGTCATGCCTCTTATTGACTATGTCTTGAAAATGCATAATGCAGCAAGTGTGGGGAAGAGGCAGTTGGTTTGCAAGGATTTGCATGGCCAAGTCTGGCATGCTATGTTATGCTGTGCCTCTGACAGTGAGACCAGGACTGGGACTTTAGACATCACAGTTTTAGCATGCAGTCTTTACAGTAGGCCCACATAGGCCCACGAACGCCCATGTTCTGTATAGAGGATTACTGCAGGTAATTCTGGACCCTGCTAAGTGAGGGTGGGGTCCTTATCGGAAGGCCTTCGACTGGAACAATCCTTAGCCTAAGACAATTTGGCAACTTTAGAAATCTGCTAAAGACCATTTGTTGAAGGTCCTATCATCGCACCACTACGGAAGCTCAGAGAAGTAATCATGGGAGGAGATTATTTGCATAGGACTGCCCCTTTCTCAATCCTGTGATTATGCTGCAGTTGCCATATAACATTACTAGAGGGCAGCAGCATCAACATAAATCCAAAGAGAGGCTTTAAATCTGCTTGCTGAACTAGCTCTTGTTCTTGTTGAATTTTGTAGAGCCTGTAGAATGGAGGAGTGGAATGACTGAGTGAATGAGTATCGAGGAATGATTGGACTGTATTTGGGGTGAAGGGGTTGCAGGATTTGGAAGGAAAACTGAACTAAAAGCAAAGTGATTAATGCAGATATGCTTGCTGAGAGACTGAGTGTGTCATCTGTCAGGCCTGGGAATTGAACGCTGCTTGTCTGGGTGAAAGGCAGGAACTTACCCACTGGACCAGACAGGCTTCCCTATCTCTAGCTGGTCAAATCTTCCCTATATCATGGTTATGATGTGTCCTCTGCAGTGGCAGCCATTGGCAATGACACCAAAGCCTGTCAGATGCTGATAGGGGCTCTTGCACAACTGAAACCCACCAAGAGCCTGTAGCTCAGTGGCAAATTCTACTGCCTTTGGTGCAGGAACCTATCCCTGGACAGGGTTCGAATCCAGCCACCACCGTTAAAGTATGTTTAGATGGAAATAATACAGTATTTGATTTTTTGCACGTAAAAAGAATATTTTTACTTAAAAAAAATACAGGAACAATTTAAGTCATTTTTTGATTGCATTAGTTGGGCACATTTACAAATCTTGCCACCCCCACCACCACCTGCCACCTCCCTCCTTTTGCTCAAGTAGTTTAAATAGGAGCAAGGCCTTATCTTCATTTATGAATGTAGTCGTTGTTTCTTCAAAATGGTGTTCTGGAGAGCACAAATATGGCCTAAGGGGGGGCAGAATTGAGCTGTATTATGTGAGGAAGGTGCCATTCAGATAATAAAATAGGTTGAATGGTGTTGATTTAATGCAGGGTAAAATTTTGTGCAGGTGAAAGCGCCCTTATTAGCTGCAGTCAGAAGGTAGCATGTTGAATTTTGAAGTGATAGAAAAGGACAAAGTCATGCCTCTTATTGACTATGTCTTGAAAATGCATAATGCAGCAAGTGTGGGGAAGAGGCAGTTGGTTTGCAAGGATTTGCATGGCCAAGTCTGGCATGCTATGTTATGCTGTGCCTCTGACAGTGAGACCAGGACTGGGACTTTAGACATCACAGTTTTAGCATGCAGTCTTTACAGTAGGCCCACATAGGCCCACGAACGCCCATGTACTGTATAGAGGATTACTGCAGGTAATTCTGGACCCTGCTAAGTGAGGGTGGGGTCCTTATCGGAAGGCCTTCGACTGGAACAATCCTTAGCCTAAGACAATTTGGCAACTTTAGAAATCTGCTGAAGACCATTTGTTGAAGGTCCTATCATCGCACCACTACGGAAGCTCAGAGAAGTAATCATGGGAGGAGATTATTTGCATAGGACTGCCCCTTTCTCAATCCTGTGATTATGCTGCAGTTGCCATATAACATTACTAGAGGGCAGCAGCATCAACATAAATCCAAAGAGAGGCTTTAAATCTGCTTGCTGAACTAGCTCTTGTTCTTGTTGAATTTTGTAGAGCCTGTAGAATGGAGGAGTGGAATGACTGAGTGAATGAGTATCGAGGAATGATTGGACTGTATTTGGGGTGAAGGGGTTGCAGGATTTGGAAGGAAAACTTAATTAAAAGCAAAGTGATTAATGCAGATATGCTTGCTGAGAGACTGAGTGTGTCATCTGTCAGGCCTGGGAATTGAACCCTGCTTGTCTGGGTGAAAGGCAGGAACTTACCCACTGGACCAGACAGGCTTCCCTACCTCTAGCTGGTCAAATCTTCCCTATATCATGGTTATGATGTGTCCTTTGCAGTGGCAGCCATTGGCAATGACACCAAAGCCTGTCAGATGCTGATAGGGGCTCTTGCACAACTGAAACCCATCAAGAGCCTGTAGCTCAGTGGCAAAGTCTAGTTCCTTTGGTGCAGGAACCTACCCCTGGACAGGGTTCAAATCCAGCCACCACCGTTAAAGTATGTTTAGATGGAAATAATACAGTATTTGATTTTTTGCACGTAAAAAGAATATTTTTACTTAAAAAAAATACAGGAACAATTTAAGTCATTTTTTGATTGCATTAGTTGGGCACATTTACAAATCTTGCCACCCCCACCACCACCTGCCACCTCCCTCCTTTTGCTCAAGTAGTTTAAATAGGAGCAAGGCCTTATCTTCATTTATGAATGTATTCGTTGTTTCTTCAAAATGGTGTTCTGGAGAGCACAAATATGGCCTAAGGGGGGGCAGAATTGAGCTGTATTATGTGAGGAAGGTGCCATTCAGATAATAAAATAGGTTGAATGGTGTTGATTTAATGCAGGGTAAAATTTTGCGCAGGTGAAAGCGCCCTTATTAGCTGCAGTCAGAAGGTAGCATGTTGAATTTTGAAGTGATAGAAAAGGACAAAGTCATGCCTCTTATTGACTATGTCTTGAAAATGCATAATGCAGCAAGTGTGGGGAAGAAGCAGTTGGTTTGCAAGGATTTGCATGGCCAAGTCTAGCATGCTATGTTATGCTGTGCCTCTGACAGTGAGACCAGGACTGGGACTTTAGACATCACAGTTTTAGCATGCAGTCTTTACAGTAAGCCCACATAGGCCCACGAACGCCCATGTACTGTATAGAGGATTACTGCAGGTAATTCTGGACCCTGCTAAGTGAGGGTGGGGTCCTTATCGGAAGGCCTTCGACTGGAACAATCCTTAGCCTAAGACAATTTGGCAACTTTAGAAATCTGCTGAAGACCATTTGTTGAAGGTCCTATCATCGCACCACTACGGAAGCTCAGAGAAGTAATCATGGGAGGAGATTATTTGCATAGGACTGCCCCTTTCTCAATCCTGTGATTATGCTGCAGTTGCCATATAACATTCCTAGAGGGCAGCAGCATCAACATAAATCCAAAGAGAGGCTTTAAATCTGCTTGCTGAACTAGCTCTTGTTCTTGTTGAATTTTGTAGAGCCTGTAGAATGGAGGAGTGGAATGACTGAGTGAATGAGTATCGAGGAATGATTGGACTGTATTTGGGGTGAAGGGGTTGCAGGATTTGGAAGGAAAACTTAATTAAAAGCAAAGTGATTAATGCAGATATGCTTGCTGAGAGACTGAGTGTGTCATCTGTCAGGCCTGGGAATTGAACCCTGCTTGTCTGGGTGAAAGGCAGGAACTTACCCACTGGACCAGACAGGCTTCCCTACCTCTCGCTGGTCAAATCTTCCCTATATCATGGTTATGATGTGTCCTTTGCAGTGGCAGCCATTGGCAATGACACCAAAGCCTGTCAGATGCTGATAGGGGCTCTTGCACAACTGAAACTCATCAAGAGCCTGTAGCTCAGCTGCAAAGTCTAGTGCCTTTGGTGCAGGAGCCTACCCCTGGACAGGGTTCAAATCCAGCCACCACCATTAAAGTATGTTTAGATGGAAAAAATACAGTATTTGATTTTTTGCACGTAAAAAGAATATTTTTACTTAAAAAAACTACAGGAACAATTTAAGTCATTTTTTGATTGCATTAGTTGGGCACATTTACAAATCTTGCCACCCCCACCACCACCTGCCACCTCCCTCCTTTTGCTCAAGTAGTTTAAATAGGAGCAAGGCCTTATCTTCATTTATGAATGTATTCGTTGTTTCTTCAAAATGGTGTTCTGGAGAGCACAAATATGGCCTAAGGGGGGGCAGAATTGAGCTGTATTATGTGAGGAAGGTGCCATGCAGATAATAAAATAGGTTGAATGGTGTTGATTTAATGCAGGGTAAAATTTTGTGCAGGTGAAAGCGCCCTTATTAGCTGCAGTCAGAAGGTAGCATGTTGAATTTTGAAGTGATAGAAAAGGACAAAGTCATGCCTCTTATTGACTATGTCTTGAAAATGCATAATGCAGCAAGTGTGGGGAAGAGGCAGTTGGTTTGCAAGGATTTGCATGGCCAGGTCTGGCATGCTATGTTATGCTGTGCCTCTGACAGTGAGACCAGGACTGGGACTTTAGACATCACAGTTTTAGCATGCAGTCTTTACAGAAGGCCCACATAGGCCCACGAACGCCCATGTACTGTATAGAGGATTACTGCAGGTAATTCTGGACCCTGCTAAGTGAGGGTGGGGTCCTTATCGGAAGGCCTTCGACTGGAACAATCCTTAGCCTAAGACAATTTGGCAACTTTAGAAATCTGCTGAAGACCATTTGTTGAAGGTCCTATCATCGCACCACTACGGAAGCTCAGAGAAGTAATCATGGGAGGAGATTATTTGCATAGGACTGCCCCTTTCTCAATCCTGTGATTATGCTGCAGTTGCCATATAACATTACTAGAGGGCAGCAGCATCAACATAAATCCAAAGAGAGGCTTTAAATCTGCTTGCTGAACTAGCTCTTGTTCTTGTTGAATTTTGTAGAGCCTGTAGAATGGAGGAGTGGAATGACTGAGTGAATGAGTATCGAGGAATGATTGGACTGTATTTGGGGTGATGGGGTTGCAGGATTTGGAAGGAAAACTGAATTAAAAGCAAAGTGATTAATGCAGATATGCTTGCTGAGAGACTGAGTGTGTCATCTGTCAGGCCTGGGAATTGAACGCTGCTTGTCTGTGTGAAAGGCAGGAACTTACCCACTGGACCAGACAGGCTTCCCTACCTCTAGCTGGTCAAATCTTCCCTATATCATGGTTATGATGTGTCCTTTGCAGTGGCAGCCATTGGCAATGACACCAAAGCCTGTCAGATGCTGATAGGGGATCTTGCACAACTGAAACCCATCAAGAGCCTGTAGCTCAGTGGCAAAGTCTAGTGCCTTTGGTGCAGGAACCTACCCCTGTACAGGGTTCAAATCCAGCCGCCACCGTTATAGTATGTTTAGATGGAAAAAATACAGTATTTGATTTTTTGCACGTAAAAAGAATATTTTTACTTAAAAAAAATACAGGAACAATTTAAGTCATTTTTTGATTGCATTAGTTGGGCACATTTACAAATCTTGCCACCCCCACCACCACCTGCCACCTCCCTCCTTTTGCTCAAGTAGTTTAAATAGGAGCAAGGCCTTATCTTCATTTATGAATGTATTCGTTGTTTCTTCAAAATGGTGTTCTGGAGAGCACAAATATGGCCTAAGGGGGGGCAGAATTGAGCTGTATTATGTGAGGAAGGTGCCATTCAGATAATAAAATAGGTTGAATGGTGTTGATTTAATGCAGGGTAAAATTTTGTGCAGGTGAAAGCGCCCTTATTAGCTGCAGTCAGAAGGTAGCATGTTGAATTTTGAAGTGATAGAAAAGGACAAAGTCATGCCTCTTATTGACTATGTCTTGAAAATGCATAATGCAGCAAGTGTGGGGAAAAGGCAGTTGGTTTGCAAGGATTTGCATGGCCAAGTCTGGCATGCTATGTTATGCTGTGCCTCTGACAGTGAGACCAGAACTGGGACTTTAGACATCACAGTTTTAGCATGCAGTCTTTACAGTAGGCCCACGAACGCCCATGTTCTGTATAGAGGATTACTGCAGGTAATTCTGGACCCTGCTAAGTGAGGGTGGGGTCCTTATCGGAAGGCCTTCGACTGGAACAATCCTTAGCCTAAGACAATTTGGCAACTTTAGAAATCTGCTAAAGACCATTTGTTGAAGGTCCTATCATCGCACCACTACGGAAGCTCAGAGAAGTAATCATGGGAGGAGATTATTTGCATAGGACTGCCCCTTTCTCAATCCTGTGATTATGCTGCAGTTGCCATATAACATTACTAGAGGGCAGCAGCATCAACATAAATCCAAAGAGAGGCTTTAAATCTGCTTGCTGAACTAGCTCTTGTTCTTGTTGAATTTTGTAGAGCCTGTAGAATGGAGGAGTGGAATGACTGAGTGAATGAGTATCGAGGAATGATTGGACTGTATTTGGGGTGAAGGGGTTGCAGGATTTGGAAGGAAAACTGAATTAAAAGCAAAGTGATTAATGCAGATATGCTTGCTGAGAGACTGAGTGTGTCATCTGTCAGGCCTGGGAATTGAACGCTGCTTGTCTGGGTGAAAGGCAGGAACTTACCCACTGGACCAGACAGGCTTCCCTATCTCTAGCTGGTCAAATCTTCCCAATATCATGGTTATGATGTGTCCTCTGCAGTGGCAGCCATTGGCAATGACACCAAAGCCTGTCAGATGCTGATAGGGGCTCTTGCACAACTGAAACCCACCAAGAGCCTGTAGCTCAGTGGCAAATTCTACTGCCTTTGGTGCAGGAACCTATCCCTGGACAGGGTTCGAATCCAGCCACCACCGTTAAAGTATGTTTAGATGGAAATAATACAGTATTTGATTTTTTGCACGTAAAAAGAATATTTTTACTTAAAAAAAATACAGGAACAATTTAAGTCATTTTTTGATTGCATTAGTTGGGCACATTTACAAATCTTGCCACCCCCACCACCACCTGCCACCTCCCTCCTTTTGCTCAAGTAGTTTAAATAGGAGCAAGGCCTTATCTTCATTTATGAATGTAGTCGTTGTTTCTTCAAAATGGTGTTCTGGAGAGCACAAATATGGCCTAAGGGGGGGCAGAATTGAGCTGTATTATGTGAGGAAGGTGCCATTCAGATAATAAAATAGGTTGAATGGTGTTGATTTAATGCAGGGTAAAATTTTGTGCAGGTGAAAGCGCCCTTATTAGCTGCAGTCAGAAGGTAGCATGTTGAATTTTGAAGTGATAGAAAAGGACAAAGTCATGCCTCTTATTGACTATGTCTTGAAAATGCATAATGCAGCAAGTGTGGGGAAGAGGCAGTTGGTTTGCAAGGATTTGCATGGCCAAGTCTGGCATGCTATGTTATGCTGTGCCTCTGACAGTGAGACCAGGACTGGGACTTTAGACATCACAGTTTTAGCATGCAGTCTTTACAGTAGGCCCACATAGGCCCACGAACGCCCATGTACTGTATAGAGGATTACTGCAGGTAATTCTGGACCCTGCTAAGTGAGGGTGGGGTCCTTATCGGAAGGCCTTCGACTGGAACAATCCTTAGCCTAAGACAATTTGGCAACTTTAGAAATCTGCTGAAGACCATTTGTTGAAGGTCCTATCATCGCACCACTACGGAAGCTCAGAGAAGTAATCATGGGAGGAGATTATTTGCATAGGACTGCCCCTTTCTCAATCCTGTGATTATGCTGCAGTTGCCATATAACATTACTAGAGGGCAGCAGCATCAACATAAATCCAAAGAGAGGCTTTAAATCTGCTTGCTGAACTAGCTCTTGTTCTTGTTGAATTTTGTAGAGCCTGTAGAATGGAGGAGTGGAATGACTGAGTGAATGAGTATCGAGGAATGATTGGACTGTATTTGGGGTGAAGGGGTTGCAGGATTTGGAAGGAAAACTGAATTAAAAGCAAAGTGATTAATGCAGATATGCTTGCTGAGAGACTGAGTGTGTCATCTGTCAGGCCTGGGAATTGAACCCTGCTTGTCTGGGTGAAAGGCAGGAACTTACCCACTGGACCAGACAGGCTTCCCTACCTCTAGCTGGTCAAATCTTCCCTATATCATGGTTATGATGTGTCCTTTGCAGTGGCAGCCATTGGCAATGACACCAAAGCCTGTCAGATGCTGATAGGGGCTCTTGCACAACTGAAACCCATCAAGAGCCTGTAGCTCAGTGGCAAAGTCTAGTTCCTTTGGTGCAGGAACCTACCCCTGGACAGGGTTCAAATCCAGCCACCACCGTTAAAGTATGTTTAGATGGAAATAATACAGTATTTGATTTTTTGCACGTAAAAAGAATATTTTTACTTAAAAAAAATACAGGAACAATTTAAGTCATTTTTTGATTGCATTAGTTGGGCACATTTACAAATCTTGCCACCCCCACCACCACCTGCCACCTCCCTCCTTTTGCTCAAGTAGTTTAAATAGGAGCAAGGCCTTATCTTCATTTATGAATGTATTCGTTGTTTCTTCAAAATGGTGTTCTGGAGAGCACAAATATGGCCTAAGGGGGGACAGAATTGAGCTGTATTATGTGAGGAAGGTGCCATTCAGATAATAAAATAGGTTGAATGGTGTTGATTTAATGCAGGGTAAAATTTTGCGCAGGTGAAAGCGCCCTTATTAGCTGCAGTCAGAAGGTAGCATGTTGAATTTTGAAGTGATAGAAAAGGACAAAGTCATGCCTCTTATTGACTATGTCTTGAAAATGCATAATGCAGCAAGTGTGGGGAAGAGGCAGTTGGTTTGCAAGGATTTGCATGGCCAAGTCTAGCATGCTATGTTATGCTGTGCCTCTGACAGTGAGACCAGGACTGGGACTTTAGACATCACAGTTTTAGCATGCAGTCTTTACAGTAAGCCCACATAGGCCCACGAACGCCCATGTACTGTATAGAGGATTACTGCAGGTAATTCTGGACCCTGCTAAGTGAGGGTGGGGTCCTTATCGGAAGGCCTTCGACTGGAACAATCCTTAGCCTAAGACAATTTGGCAACTTTAGAAATCTGCTGAAGACCATTTGTTGAAGGTCCTATCATCGCACCACTACGGAAGCTCAGAGAAGTAATCATGGGAGGAGATTATTTGCATAGGACTGCCCCTTTCTCAATCCTGTGATTATGCTGCAGTTGCCATATAACATTACTAGAGGGCAGCAGCATCAACATAAATCCAAAGAGAGGCTTTAAATCTGCTTGCTGAACTAGCTCTTGTTCTTGTTGAATTTTGTAGAGCCTGTAGAATGGAGGAGTGGAATGACTGAGTGAATGAGTATCGAGGAATGATTGGACTGTATTTGGGGTGAAGGGGTTGCAGGATTTGGAAGGAAAACTTAATTAAAAGCAAAGTGATTAATGCAGATATGCTTGCTGAGAGACTGAGTGTGTCATCTGTCAGGCCTGGGAATTGAACCCTGCTTGTCTGGGTGAAAGGCAGGAACTTACCCACTGGACCAGACAGGCTTCCCTACCTCTAGCTGGTCAAATCTTCCCTATATCATGGTTATGATGTGTCCTTTGCAGTGGCAGCCATTGGCAATGACGCCAAAGCCTGTCAGATGCTGATAGGGGCTCTTGCACAACTGAAACCCATCAAGAGCCTGTAGCTCAGTGGCAAAGTCTAGTGCCTTTGGTGCAGGAACCTACCCCTGGACAGGGTTCAAATCCAGCCACCACCGTTATAGTATGTTTAGATGGAAAAAATACAGTATTTGATTTTTTGCACGTAAAAAGAATATTTTTACTTAAAAAAAATACAGGAACAATTTAAGTCATTTTTTGATTGCATTAGTTGGGCACATTTACAAATCTTGCCACCCCCACCACCACCTGCCACCTCCCTCCTTTTGCTCAAGTAGTTTAAATAGGAGCAAGGCCTTATCTTCATTTATGAATGTATTCGTTGTTTCTTCAAAATGGTGTTCTGGAGAGCACAAATATGGCCTAAGGGGGGGCAGAATTGAGCTGTATTATGTGAGGAAGGTGCCATGCAGATAATAAAATAGGTTGAATGGTGTTGATTTAATGCAGGGTAAAATTTTGTGCAGGTGAAAGCGCCGTTATTAGCTGCAGTCAGAAGGTAGCATGTTGAATTTTGAAGTGATAGAAAAGGACAAAGTCATGCCTCTTATTGACTATGTCTTGAAAATGCATAATGCAGCAAGTGTGGGGAAGAGGCAGTTGGTTTGCAAGGATTTGCATGGCCAGGTCTGGCATGCTATGTTATGCTGTGCCTCTGACAGTGAGACCAGGACTGGGACTTTAGACATCACAGTTTTAGCATTCAGTCTTTACAGTAGGCCCACGTAGGCCCACAAACACCCATGTTCTGTATAGAGGATTACTGCAGGTAATTCTGGACCCTGCTAAGTGAGGGTGGGGTCCTTATCGGAAGGCCTTCGACTGGAACAATCCTTAGCCTAAGACAATTTGGCAACTTTAGAAATCTGCTGAAGACCATTTGTTGAAGGTCCTATCATCGCACCACTACGGAAGCTCAGAGAAGAAATCATGGGAGGAGATTATTTGCATAGGACTGCCCCTTTCTCAATCCTGTGATTATGCTGCAGTTGCCATATAACATTACTAGAGGGCAGGAGCATCAACATAAATCCAAAGAGAGGCTTTAAATCTGCTTGCTGAACTAGCTCTTGTTCTTGTTGAATTTTGTAGAGCCTGTAGAATGGAGGAGTGGAATGACTGAGTGAATGAGTATCGAGGAATGATTGGACTGCATTTGGGGTGAAGGGGTTGCAGGATTTGGAAGGAAAACTGAATTAAAAGCAAAGTGATTAATGCAGATATGCTTGCTGAGAGACAGAGTGTGTCATCTGTCAGGACTGGGAATTGAACCCTGCTTGTCTGGGTGAAAGGCAGGAACTTACCCACTGGACCAGACAGGCTTCCCTATCTCTAACTGGTCAAATCTTCCCTATATCATGGTTATGATGTGTCCTTTGCAGTGGCAGCCATTGGCAATGACACCAAAGCCTGTCAGATGCTGATAGGGGCTCTTGCACAACTAAAACCCATCAAGAGCCTGTAGCTCAGTTGCAAAGTCTAGTGCCTTTGGTGCAGGAACCTACCCCTGGACAGGGTTCAAATCCAGCCACCACCATTAAAGTATGTTTAGATGGAAAAAATACAGTATTTGATTTTTTGCACGTAAAAAGAATATTTTTACTTAAAAAAACTACAGGAACAATTTAAGTCATTTTTTGATTGCATTAGTTGGGCACATTTACAAATCTTGCCACCCCCACCACCACCTGCCACCTCCCTCCTTTTGCTCAAGTAGTTTAAATAGGAGCAAGGCCTTATCTTCATTTATGAATGTATTCGTTGTTTCTTCAAAATGGTGTTCTGGAGAGCACAAATATGGCCTAAGGGGGGGCAGAATTGAGCTGTATTATGTGAGGAAGGTGCCATGCAGATAATAAAATAGGTTGAATGGTGTTGATTTAATGCAGGGTAAAATTTTGTGCAGGTGAAAGCGCCCATATTAGCTGCAGTCAGAAGGTAGCATGTTGAATTTTGAAGTGATAGAAAAGGACAAAGTCATGCCTCTTATTGACTATGTCTTGAAAATGCATAACGCAGCAAGTGTGGGGAAGAGGCAGTTGGTTTGCAAGGATTTGCATGGCCAGGTCTGGCATGCTATGTTATGCTGTGCCTCTGACAGTGAGACCAGAACTGGGACTTTAGACATCACAGTTTTAGCATGCAGTCTTTACAGTAGGCCCACAAACGCCCACGAACGCCCATGTTCTGTATAGAGGATTACTGCAGGTAATTCTGGACCCTGCTAAGTGAGGGTGGGGTCCTTATCGGAAGGCCTTCGACTGGAACAATCCTTAGCCTAAGACAATTTGGCAACTTTAGAAATCTGCTAAAGACCATTTGTTGAAGGTCCTATCATCGCACCACTACGGAAGCTCAGAGAAGTAATCATGGGAGGAGATTATTTGCATAGGACTGCCCCTTTCTCAATCCTGTGATTATGCTGCAGTTGCCATATAACATTACTAGAGGGCAGCAGCATCAACATAAATCCAAAGAGAGGCTTTAAATCTGCTTGCTGAACTAGCTCTTGTTCTTGTTGAATTTTGTAGAGCCTGTAGAATGGAGGAGTGGAATGACTGAGTGAATGAGTATCGAGGAATGATTGGACTGTATTTGGGGTGAAGGGGTTGCAGGATTTGGAAGGAAAACTGAATTAAAAGCAAAGTGATTAATGCAGATATGCTTGCTGAGAGACTGAGTGTGTCATCTGTCAGGCCTGGGAATTGAACGCTGCTTGTCTGGGTGAAAGGCAGTAACTTACCCACTGGACCAGACAGGCCTCCCTATCTCTAGCTGGTCAAATCTTCCCTATATCATGGTAATGATGTGTCCTCTGCAGTGGCAGACATTGGCAATGACACCACAGCCTGTCAGATGCTGATAGGGGCTCTTGCACAACTGAAACCCACCAAGAGCCTGTAGCTCAGTGGCAAATTCTACTGCCTTTGGTGCAGGAACCTATCCCTGGACAGGGTTCGAATCCAGCCACCACCGTTAAAGTATGTTTAGATGGAAATAATACAGTATTTGATTTTTTGCACGTAAAAAGAATATTTTTACTTAAAAAAAATACAGGAACAATTTAAGTCATTTTTTGATTGCATTAGTTGGGCACATTTACAAATCTTGCCACCCCCACCACCACCTGCCACCTCCCTCCTTTTGCTCAAGTAGTTTAAATAGGAGCAAGGCCTTATCTTCATTTATGAATGTATTCGTTGTTTCTTCAAAATGGTGTTCTGGAGAGCACAAATATGGCCTAAGGGGGGGCAGAATTGAGCTGTATTATGTGAGGAAGGTGCCATTCAGATAATAAAATAGGTTGAATGGTGTTGATTTAATGCAGGGTAAAATTTTGCGCAGGTGAAAGCGCCCTTATTAGCTGCAGTCAGAAGGTAGCATGTTGAATTTTGAAGTGATAGAAAAGGACAAAGTCATGCCTCTTATTGACTATGTCTTGAAAATGCATAACGCAGCAAGTGTGGGGAAGAGGCAGTTGGTTTGCAAGGATTTGCATGGCCAAGTCTAGCATGCTATGTTATGCTGTGCCTCTGACAGTGAGACCAGAACTGGGACTTTAGACATCACAGTTTTAGCATGCAGTCTTTACAGTAGGCCCACATAGGCCCACGAACGCCCATGTACTGTATAGAGGATTACTGCAGGTAATTCTGGACCCTGCTAAGTGAGGGTGGGGTCCTTATCGGAAGGCCTTCGACTGGAACAATCCTTAGCCTAAGACAATTTGGCGACTTTAGAAATCTGCTGAAGACCATTTGTTGAAGGTCCTATCATCGCACCACTACGGAAGCTCAGAGAAGTAATCATGGGAGGAGATTATTTGCATAGGACTGCCCCTTTCTCAATGCTGTGATTATGCTGCAGTTGCCATATAACATTACTAGAGGGCAGCAGCATCAACATAAATCCAAAGAGAGGCTTTAAATCTGCTTGCTGAACTAGCTCTTGTTCTTGTTGAATTTTGTAGAGCCTGTAGAATGGAGGAGTGGAATGACTGAGTGAATGAGTATCGAGGAATGATTGGACTGTATTTGGGGTGAAGGGGTTGCAGGATTTGGAAGGAAAACTGAACTAAAAGCAAAGTGATTAATGCAGATATGCTTGCTGAGAGACTGAGTGTGTCATCTGTCAGGCCTGGGAATTGAACGCTGCTTGTCTGGGTGAAAGGCAGGAACTTACCCACTGGACCAGACAGGCTTCCCTATCTCTAGCTGGTCAAATCTTCCCTATATCATGGTTATGATGTGTCCTCTGCAGTGGCAGCCATTGGCAATGACACCAAAGCCTGTCAGATGCTGATAGGGGCTCTTGCACAACTGAAACCCACCAAGAGCCTGTAGCTCAGTGGCAAATTCTACTGCCTTTGGTACAGGAACCTATCCCTGGACAGGGTTCGAATCCAGCCACCACCGTTAAAGTATGTTTAGATGGAAATAATACAGTATTTGATTTTTTGCACGTAAAAAGAATATTTTTACTTAAAAAAAATACAGGAACAATTTAAGTCATTTTTTGATTGCATTAGTTGGGCACATTTACAAATCTTGCCACCCTCACCACCACCTGCCACCTCCCTCCTTTTGCTCAAGTAGTTTAAATAGGAGCAAGGCCTTATCTTCATTTATGAATGTAGTCGTTGTTTCTTCAAAATGGTGTTCTGGAGAGCACAAATATGGCCTAAGGGGGGGCAGAATTGAGCTGTATTATGTGAGGAAGGTGCCATTCAGATAATAAAATAGGTTGAATGGTGTTGATTTAATGCAGGGTAAAATTTTGTGCAGGTGAAAGCGCCCTTATTAGCTGCAGTCAGAAGGTAGCATGTTGAATTTTGAAGTGATAGAAAAGGACAAAGTCATGCCTCTTATTGACTATGTCTTGAAAATGCATAATGCAGCAAGTGTGGGGAAGAGGCAGTTGGTTTGCAAGGATTTGCATGGCCAAGTCTGGCATGCTATGTTATGCTGTGCCTCTGACAGTGAGACCAGGACTGGGACTTTAGACATCACAGTTTTAGCATGCAGTCTTTACAGTAGGCCCACATAGGCCCACGAACGCCCATGTACTGTATAGAGGATTACTGCAGGTAATTCTGGACCCTGCTAAGTGAGGGTGGGGTCCTTATCGGAAGGCCTTCGACTGGAACAATCCTTAGCCTAAGACAATTTGGCAACTTTAGAAATCTGCTGAAGACCATTTGTTGAAGGTCCTATCATCGCACCACTACGGAAGCTCAGAGAAGTAATCATGGGAGGAGATTATTTGCATAGGACTGCCCCTTTCTCAATCCTGTGATTATGCTGCAGTTGCCATATAACATTACTAGAGGGCAGCAGCATCAACATAAATCCAAAGAGAGGCTTTAAATCTGCTTGCTGAACTAGCTCTTGTTCTTGTTGAATTTTGTAGAGCCTGTAGAATGGAGGAGTGGAATGACTGAGTGAATGAGTATCGAGGAATGATTGGACTGTATTTGGGGTGAAGGGGTTGCAGGATTTGGAAGGAAAACTTAATTAAAAGCAAAGTGATTAATGCAGATATGCTTGCTGAGAGACTGAGTGTGTCATCTGTCAGGCCTGGGAATTGAACCCTGCTTGTCTGGGTGAAAGGCAGGAACTTACCCACTGGACCAGACAGGCTTCCCTACCTCTAGCTGGTCAAATCTTCCCTATATCATGGTTATGATGTGTCCTTTGCAGTGGCAGCCATTGGCAATGACACCAAAGCCTGTCAGATGCTGATAGGGGCTCTTGCACAACTGAAACCCATCAAGAGCCTGTAGCTCAGTGGCAAAGTCTAGTTCCTTTGGTGCAGGAACCTACCCCTGGACAGGGTTCAAATCCAGCCACCACCGTTAAAGTATGTTTAGATGGAAATAATACAGTATTTGATTTTTTGCACGTAAAAAGAATATTTTTACTTAAAAAAAATACAGGAACAATTTAAGTCATTTTTTGATTGCATTAGTTGGGCACATTTACAAATCTTGCCACCCCCACCACCACCTGCCACCTCCCTCCTTTTGCTCAAGTAGTTTAAATAGGAGCAAGGCCTTATCTTCATTTATGAATGTATTCGTTGTTTCTTCAAAATGGTGTTCTGGAGAGCACAAATATGGCCTAAGGGGGGGCAGAATTGAGCTGTATTATGTGAGGAAGGTGCCATTCAGATAATAAAATAGGTTGAATGGTGTTGATTTAATGCAGGGTAAAATTTTGCGCAGGTGAAAGCGCCCTTATTAGCTGCAGTCAGAAGGTAGCATGTTGAATTTTGAAGTGATAGAAAAGGACAAAGTCATGCCTCTTATTGACTATGTCTTGAAAATGCATAATGCAGCAAGTGTGGGGAAGAGGCAGTTGGTTTGCAAGGATTTGCATGGCCAAGTCTAGCATGCTATGTTATGCTGTGCCTCTGACAGTGAGACCAGGACTGGGACTTTAGACATCACAGTTTTAGCATGCAGTCTTTACAGTAAGCCCACATAGGCCCACGAACGCCCATGTACTGTATAGAGGATTACTGCAGGTAATTCTGGACCCTGCTAAGTGAGGGTGGGGTCCTTATCGGAAGGCCTTCGACTGGAACAATCCTTAGCCTAAGACAATTTGGCAACTTTAGAAATCTGCTGAAGACCATTTGTTGAAGGTCCTATCATCGCACCACTACGGAAGCTCAGAGAAGTAATCATGGGAGGAGATTATTTGCATAGGACTGCCCCTTTCTCAATCCTGTGATTATGCTGCAGTTGCCATATAACATTACTAGAGGGCAGCAGCATCAACATAAATCCAAAGAGAGGCTTTAAATCTGCTTGCTGAACTAGCTCTTGTTCTTGTTGAATTTTGTAGAGCCTGTAGAATGGAGGAGTGGAATGACTGAGTGAATGAGTATCGAGGAATGATTGGACTGTATTTGGGGTGAAGGGGTTGCAGGATTTGGAAGGAAAACTTAATTAAAAGCAAAGTGATTAATGCAGATATGCTTGCTGAGAGACTGAGTGTGTCATCTGTCAGGCCTGGGAATTGAACCCTGCTTGTCTGGGTGAAAGGCAGGAACTTACCCACTGGACCAGACAGGCTTCCCTACCTCTCGCTGGTCAAATCTTCCCTATATCATGGTTATGATGTGTCCTTTGCAGTGGCAGCCATTGGCAATGACACCAAAGCCTGTCAGATGCTGATAGGGGCTCTTGCACAACTGAAACTCATCAAGAGCCTGTAGCTCAGCTGCAAAGTCTAGTGCCTTTGGTGCAGGAGCCTACCCCTGGACAGGGTTCAAATCCAGCCACCACCATTAAAGTATGTTTAGATGGAAAAAATACAGTATTTGATTTTTTGCACGTAAAAAGAATATTTTTACTTAAAAAAACTACAGGAACAATTTAAGTCATTTTTTGATTGCATTAGTTGGGCACATTTACAAATCTTGCCACCCCCACCACCACCTGCCACCTCCCTCCTTTTGCTCAAGTAGTTTAAATAGGAGCAAGGCCTTATCTTCATTTATGAATGTATTCGTTGTTTCTTCAAAATGGTGTTCTGGAGAGCACAAATATGGCCTAAGGGGGGGCAGAATTGAGCTGTATTATGTGAGGAAGGTGCCATGCAGATAATAAAATAGGTTGAATGGTGTTGATTTAATGCAGGGTAAAATTTTGTGCAGGTGAAAGCGCCCTTATTAGCTGCAGTCAGAAGGTAGCATGTTGAATTTTGAAGTGATAGAAAAGGACAAAGTCATGCCTCTTATTGACTATGTCTTGAAAATGCATAATGCAGCAAGTGTGGGGAAGAGGCAGTTGGTTTGCAAGGATTTGCATGGCCAGGTCTGGCATGCTATGTTATGCTGTGCCTCTGACAGTGAGACCAGGACTGGGACTTTAGACATCACAGTTTTAGCATGCAGTCTTTACAGAAGGCCCACATAGGCCCACGAACGCCCATGTACTCTATAGAGGATTACTGCAGGTAATTCTGGACCCTGCTAAGTGAGGGTGGGGTCCTTATCGGAAGGCCTTCGACTGGAACAATCCTTAGCCTAAGACAATTTGGCAACTTTAGAAATCTGCTGAAGACCATTTGTTGAAGGTCCTATCATCGCACCACTACGGAAGCTCAGAGAAGTAATCATGGGAGGAGATTATTTGCATAGGACTGCCCCTTTCTCAATCCTGTGATTATGCTGCAGTTGCCATATAACATTACTAGAGGGCAGCAGCATCAACATAAATCCAAAGAGAGGCTTTAAATCTGCTTGCTGAACTAGCTCTTGTTCTTGTTGAATTTTGTAGAGCCTGTAGAATGGAGGAGTGGAATGACTGAGTGAATGAGTATCGAGGAATGATTGGACTGTATTTGGGGTGATGGGGTTGCAGGATTTGGAAGGAAAACTGAATTAAAAGCAAAGTGATTAATGCAGATATGCTTGCTGAGAGACTGAGTGTGTCATCTGTCAGGCCTGGGAATTGAACCCTGCTTGTCTGTGTGAAAGGCAGGAACTTACCCACTGGACCAGACAGGCTTCCCTACCTCTAGCTGGTCAAATCTTCCCTATATCATGGTTATGATGTGTCCTTTGCAGTGGCAGCCATTGGCAATGACACCAAAGCCTGTCAGATGCTGATAGGGGATCTTGCACAACTGAAACCCATCAAGAGCCTGTAGCTCAGTGGCAAAGTCTAGTGCCTTTGGTGCAGGAACCTACCCCTGTACAGGGTTCAAATCCAGCCGCCACCGTTATAGTATGTTTAGATGGAAAAAATACAGTATTTGATTTTTTGCACGTAAAAAGAATATTTTTACTTAAAAAAAATACAGGAACAATTTAAGTCATTTTTTGATTGCATTAGTTGGGCACATTTACAAATCTTGCCACCCCCACCACCACCTGCCACCTCCCTCCTTTTGCTCAAGTAGTTTAAATAGGAGCAAGGCCTTATCTTCATTTATGAATGTATTCGTTGTTTCTTCAAAATGGTGTTCTGGAGAGCACAAATATGGCCTAAGGGGGGGCAGAATTGAGCTGTATTATGTGAGGAAGGTGCCATTCAGATAATAAAATAGGTTGAATGGTGTTGATTTAATGCAGGGTAAAATTTTGTGCAGGTGAAAGCGCCCTTATTAGCTGCAGTCAGAAGGTAGCATGTTGAATTTTGAAGTGATAGAAAAGGACAAAGTCATGCCTCTTATTGACTATGTCTTGAAAATGCATAATGCAGCAAGTGTGGGGAAAAGGCAGTTGGTTTGCAAGGATTTGCATGGCCAAGTCTGGCATGCTATGTTATGCTGTGCCTCTGACAGTGAGACCAGAACTGGGACTTTAGACATCACAGTTTTAGCATGCAGTCTTTACAGTAGGCCCACGAACGCCCATGTTCTGTATAGAGGATTACTGCAGGTAATTCTGGACCCTGCTAAGTGAGGGTGGGGTCCTTATCGGAAGGCCTTCGACTGGAACAATCCTTAGCCTAAGACAATTTGGCAACTTTAGAAATCTGCTAAAGACCATTTGTTGAAGGTCCTATCATCGCACCACTACGGAAGCTCAGAGAAGTAATCATGGGAGGAGATTATTTGCATAGGACTGCCCCTTTCTCAATCCTGTGATTATGCTGCAGTTGCCATATAACATTACTAGAGGGCAGCAGCATCAACATAAATCCAAAGAGAGGCTTTAAATCTGCTTGCTGAACTAGCTCTTGTTCTTGTTGAATTTTGTAGAGCCTGTAGAATGGAGGAGTGGAATGACTGAGTGAATGAGTATCGAGGAATGATTGGACTGTATTTGGGGTGAAGGGGTTGCAGGATTTGGAAGGAAAACTGAATTAAAAGCAAAGTGATTAATGCAGATATGCTTGCTGAGAGACTGAGTGTGTCATCTGTCAGGCCTGGGAATTGAACGCTGCTTGTCTGGGTGAAAGGCAGGAACTTACCCACTGGACCAGACAGGCTTCCCTATCTCTAGCTGGTCAAATCTTCCCTATATCATGGTTATGATGTGTCCTCTGCAGTGGCAGCCATTGGCAATGACACCAAAGCCTGTCAGATGCTGATAGGGGCTCTTGCACAACTGAAACCCACCAAGAGCCTGTAGCTCAGTGGCAAATTCTACTGCCTTTGGTGCAGGAACCTATCCCTGGACAGGGTTCGAATCCAGCCACCACCGTTAAAGTATGTTTAGATGGAAATAATACAGTATTTGATTTTTTGCACGTAAAAAGAATATTTTTACTTAAAAAAAATACAGGAACAATTTAAGTCATTTTTTGATTGCATTAGTTGGGCACATTTACAAATCTTGCCACCCCCACCACCACCTGCCACCTCCCTCCTTTTGCTCAAGTAGTTTAAATAGGAGCAAGGCCTTATCTTCA
The DNA here is from genome assembly GCF_031143425.1 of Pleurodeles waltl. Classification (NCBI taxonomy): domain Eukaryota; kingdom Metazoa; phylum Chordata; class Amphibia; order Caudata; family Salamandridae; genus Pleurodeles; species Pleurodeles waltl. The sequence continues at coordinate 30,196 of NW_027150409.1, read as the reverse complement.
TTTATGAATGTATTCGTTGTTTCTTCAAAATGGTGTTCTGGAGAGCACAAATATGGCCTAAGGGGGGGCAGAATTGAGCTGTATTATGTGAGGAAGGTGCCATTCAGATAATAAAATAGGTTGAATGGTGTTGATTTAATGCAGGGTAAAATTTTGTGCAGGTGAAAGCGCCCTTATTAGCTGCAGTCAGAAGGTAGCATGTTGAATTTTTAAGTGATAGAAAAGGACAAAGTCATGCCTCTTATTGACTATGTCTTGAAAATGCATAATGCAGCAAGTGTGGGGAAGAGGCAGTTGGTTTGCAAGGATTTGCATGGCCAAGTCTGGCATGCTATGTTATGCTGTGCCTCTGACAGTGAGACCAGGACTGGGACTTTAGACATCACAGTTTTAGCATGCAGTCTTTACAGTAGGCCCACATAGGCCCACGAACGCCCATGTACTGTATAGAGGATTACTGCAGGTAATTCTGGACCCTGCTAAGTGAGGGTGGGGTCCTTATCGGAAGGCCTTCGACTGGAACAATCCTTAGCCTAAGACAATTTGGCAACTTTAGAAATCTGCTGAAGACCATTTGTTGAAGGTCCTATCATCGCACCACTACGGAAGCTCAGAGAAGTAATCATGGGAGGAGATTATTTGCATAGGACTGCCCCTTTCTCAATCCTGTGATTATGCTGCAGTTGCCATATAACATTACTAGAGGGCAGCAGCATCAACATAAATCCAAAGAGAGGCTTTAAATCTGCTTGCTGAACTAGCTCTTGTTCTTGTTGAATTTTGTAGAGCCTGTAGAATGGAGGAGTGGAATGACTGAGTGAATGAGTATCGAGGAATGATTGGACTGTATTTGGGGTGAAGGGGTTGCAGGATTTGGAAGGAAAACTTAATTAAAAGCAAAGTGATTAATGCAGATATGCTTGCTGAGAGACTGAGTGTGTCATCTGTCAGGCCTGGGAATTGAACCCTGCTTGTCTGGGTGAAAGGCAGGAACTTACCCACTGGACCAGACAGGCTTCCCTACCTCTAGCTGGTCAAATCTTCCCTATATCATGGTTATGATGTGTCCTTTGCAGTGGCAGCCATTGGCAATGACACCAAAGCCTGTCAGATGCTGATAGGGGCTCTTGCACAACTGAAACCCATCAAGAGCCTGTAGCTCAGTGGCAAAGTCTAGTTCCTTTGGTGCAGGAACCTACCCCTGGACAGGGTTCAAATCCAGCCACCACCGTTATAGTATGTTTAGATGGAAAAAATACAGTATTTGATTTTTTGCACGTAAAAAGAATATTTTTACTTAAAAAAAATACAGGAACAATTTAAGTCATTTTTTGATTGCATTAGTTGGGCACATTTACAAATCTTGCCACCCCCACCACCACCTGCCACCTCCCTCCTTTTGCTCAAGTAGTTTAAATAGGAGCAAGGCCTTATCTTCATTTATGAATGTATTCGTTGTTTCTTCAAAATGGTGTTCTGGAGAGCACAAATATGGCCTAAGGGGGGGCAGAATTGAGCTGTATTATGTGAGGAAGGTGCCATGCAGATAATAAAATAGGTTGAATGGTGTTGATTTAATGCAGGGTAAAATTTTGTGCAGGTGAAAGCGCCCTTATTAGCTGCAGTCAGAAGGTAGCATGTTGAATTTTGAAGTGATAGAAAAGGACAAAGTCATGCCTCTTATTGACTATGTCTTGAAAATGCATAACGCAGCAAGTGTGGGGAAGAGGCAGTTGGTTTGCAAGGATTTGCATGGCCAGGTCTGGCATGCTATGTTATGCTGTGCCTCTGACAGTGAGACCAGAACTGGGACTTTAGACATCACAGTTTTAGCATGCAGTCTTTACAGTAGGCCCACAAACGCCCACGAACGCCCATGTTCTGTATAGAGGATTACTGCAGGTAATTCTGGACCCTGCTAAGTGAGGGTGGGGTCCTTATCGGAAGGCCTTCGACTGGAACAATCCTTAGCCTAAGACAATTTGGCAACTTTAGAAATCTGCTAAAGACCATTTGTTGAAGGTCCTATCATCGCACCACTACGGAAGCTCAGAGAAGTAATCATGGGAGGAGATTATTTGCATAGGACTGCCCCTTTCTCAATCCTGTGATTATGCTGCAGTTGCCATATAACATTACTAGAGGGCAGCAGCATCAACATAAATCCAAAGAGAGGCTTTAAATCTGCTTGCTGAACTAGCTCTTGTTCTTGTTGAATTTTGTAGAGCCTGTAGAATGGAGGAGTGGAATGACTGAGTGAATGAGTATCGAGGAATGATTGGACTGTATTTGGGGTGAAGGGGTTGCAGGATTTGGAAGGAAAACTGAATTAAAAGCAAAGTGATTAATGCAGATATGCTTGCTGAGAGACTGAGTGTGTCATCTGTCAGGCCTGGGAATTGAACGCTGCTTGTCTGGGTGAAAGGCAGGAACTTACCCACTGGACCAGACAGGCTTCCCTATCTCTAGCTGGTCAAATCTTCCCTATATCATGGTTATGATGTGTCCTCTGCAGTGGCAGCCATTGGCAATGACACCAAAGCCTGTCAGATGCTGATAGGGGCTCTTGCACAACTGAAACCCACCAAGAGCCTGTAGCTCAGTGGCAAATTCTACTGCCTTTGGTGCAGGAACCTATCCCTGGACAGGGTTCGAATCCAGCCACCACCGTTAAAGTATGTTTAGATGGAAATAATACAGTATTTGATTTTTTGCACGTAAAAAGAATATTTTTACTTAAAAAAAATACAGGAACAATTTAAGTCATTTTTTGATTGCATTAGTTGGGCACATTTACAAATCTTGCCACCCCCACCACCACCTGCCACCTCCCTACTTTTGCTCAAGTAGTTTAAATAGGAGCAAGGCCTTATCTTCATTTATGAATGTAGTCGTTGTTTCTTCAAAATGGTGTTCTGGAGAGCACAAATATGGCCTAAGGGGGGGCAGAATTGAGCTGTATTATGTGAGGAAGGTGCCATTCAGATAATAAAATAGGTTGAATGGTGTTGATTTAATGCAGGGTAAAATTTTGTGCAGGTGAAAGCGCCCTTATTAGCTGCAGTCAGAAGGTAGCATGTTGAATTTTGAAGTGATAGAAAAGGACAAAGTCATGCCTCTTATTGACTATGTCTTGAAAATGCATAATGCAGCAAGTGTGGGGAAGAGGCAGTTGGTTTGCAAGGATTTGCATGGCCAAGTCTGGCATGCTATGTTATGCTGTGCCTCTGACAGTGAGACGAGGACTGGGACTTTAGACATCACAGTTTTAGCATGCAGTCTTTACAGTAGGCCCACATAGGCCCACGAACGCCCATGTACTGTATAGAGGATTACTGCAGGTAATTCTGGACCCTGCTAAGTGAGGGTGGGGTCCTTATCGGAAGGCCTTCGACTGGAACAATCCTTAGCCTAAGACAATTTGGCAACTTTAGAAATCTGCTGAAGACCATTTGTTGAAGGTCCTATCATCGCACCACTACGGAAGCTCAGAGAAGTAATCATGGGAGGAGATTATTTGCATAGGACTGCCCCTTTCTCAATCCTGTGATTATGCTGCAGTTGCCATATAACATTACTAGAGGGCAGCAGCATCAACATAAATCCAAAGAGAGGCTTTAAATCTGCTTGCTGAACTAGCTCTTGTTCTTGTTGAATTTTGTAGAGCCTGTAGAATGGAGGAGTGGAATGACTGAGTGAATGAGTATCGAGGAATGATTGGACTGTATTTGGGGTGAAGGGGTTGCAGGATTTGGAAGGAAAACTGAATTAAAAGCAAAGTGATTAATGCAGATATGCTTGCTGAGAGACTGAGTGTGTCATCTGTCAGGCCTGGGAATTGAACCCTGCTTGTCTGGGTGAAAGGCAGGAACTTACCCACTGGACCAGACAGGCTTCCCTACCTCTAGCTGGTCAAATCTTCCCTATATCATGGTTATGATGTGTCCTTTGCAGTGGCAGCCATTGGCAATGACACCAAAGCCTGTCAGATGCTGATAGGGGATCTTGCACAACTGAAACCCATCAAGAGCCTGTAGCTCAGTGGCAAAGTCTAGTGCCTTTGGTGCAGGAACCTACCCCTGGACAGGGTTCAAATCCAGCCACCACCGTTATAGTATGTTTAGATGGAAAAAATACAGTATTTGATTTTTTGCACGTAAAAATAATATTTTTACTTAAAAAAAATACAGGAACAATTTAAGTCATTTTTTAATTGCATTAGTTGGGCACATTTACAAATCTTGCCACCCCCACCACCACCTGCCACCTCCCTCCTTTTGCTCAAGTAGTTTAAATAGGAGCAAGGCCTTATCTTCATTTATGAATGTATTCGTTGTTTCTTCAAAATGGTGTTCTGGAGAGCACAAATATGGCCTAAGGGGGGGCAGAATTGAGCTGTATTATGTGAGGAAGGTGCCATGCAGATAATAAAATAGGTTGAATGGTGTTGATTTAATGCAGGGTAAAATTTTGTGCAGGTGAAAGCGCCCATATTAGCTGCAGTCAGAAGGTAGCATGTTGAATTTTGAAGTGATAGAAAAGGACAAAGTCATGCCTCTTATTGACTATGTCTTGAAAATGCATAACGCAGCAAGTGTGGGGAAGAGGCAGTTGGTTTGCAAGGATTTGCATGGCCAGGTCTGGCATGCTATGTTATGCTGTGCCTCTGACAGTGAGACCAGAACTGGGACTTTAGACATCACAGTTTTAGCATGCAGTCTTTACAGTAGGCCCACAAACGCCCACGAACGCCCATGTTCTGTATAGAGGATTACTGCAGGTAATTCTGGACCCTGCTAAGTGAGGGTGGGGTCCTTATCGGAAGGCCTTTGACTGGAACAATCCTTAGCCTAAGACAATTTGGCAACTTTAGAAATCTGCTAAAGACCATTTGTTGAAGGTCCTATCATCGCACCACTACGGAAGCTCAGAGAAGTAATCATGGGAGGAGATTATTTGCATAGGACTGCCCCTTTCTCAATCCTGTGATTATGCTGCAGTTGCCATATAACATTACTAGAGGGCAGCAGCATCAACATAAATCCAAAGAGAGGCTTTAAATCTGCTTGCTGAACTAGCTCTTGTTCTTGTTGAATTTTGTAGAGCCTGTAGAATGGAGGAGTGGAATGACTGAGTGAATGAGTATCGAGGAATGATTGGACTGTATTTGGGGTGAAGGGGTTGCAGGATTTGGAAGGAAAACTGAATTAAAAGCAAAGTGATTAATGCAGATATGCTTGCTGAGAGACTGAGTGTGTCATCTGTCAGGCCTGGGAATTGAACGCTGCTTGTTTGGGTGAAAGGCAGGAACTTACCCACTGGACCAGACAGGCCTCCCTATCTCTAGCTGGTCAAATCTTCCCTATATCATGGTAATGATGTGTCCTCTGCAGTGGCAGACATTGGCAATGACACCACAGCCTGTCAGATGCTGATAGGGGCTCTTGCACAACTGAAACCCACCAAGAGCCTGTAGCTCAGTGGCAAATTCTACTGCCTTTGGTGCAGGAACCTATCCCTGGACAGGGTTCGAATCCAGCCACCACCGTTAAAGTATGTTTAGATGGAAATAATACAGTATTTGATTTTTTGCACGTAAAAAGAATATTTTTACTTAAAAAAAATACAGGAACAATTTAAGTCATTTTTTGATTGCATTAGTTGGGCACATTTACAAATCTTGCCACCCCCACCACCACCTGCCACCTCCCTCCTTTTGCTCAAGTAGTTTAAATAGGAGCAAGGCCTTATCTTCATTTATGAATGTATTCGTTGTTTCTTCAAAATGGTGTTCTGGAGAGCACAAATATGGCCTAAGGGGGGGCAGAATTGAGCTGTATTATGTGAGGAAGGTGCCATTCAGATAATAAAATAGGTTGAATGGTGTTGATTTAATGCAGGGTAAAATTTTGCGCAGGTGAAAGCGCCCTTATTAGCTGCAGTCAGAAGGTAGCATGTTGAATTTTGAAGTGATAGAAAAGGACAAAGTCATGCCTCTTATTGACTATGTCTTGAAAATGCATAATGCAGCAAGTGTGGGGAAGAGGCAGTTGGTTTGCAAGGATTTGCATGGCCAAGTCTAGCATGCTATGTTATGCTGTGCCTCTGACAGTGAGACCAGGACTGGGACTTTAGACATCACAGTTTTAGCATGCAGTCTTTACAGTAGGCCCACATAGGCCCACGAACGCCCATGTACTGTATAGAGGATTACTGCAGGTAATTCTGGACCCTGCTAAGTGAGGGTGGGGTCCTTATCGGAAGGCCTTCGACTGGAACAATCCTTAGCCTAAGACAATTTGGCAACTTTAGAAATCTGCTGAAGACCATTTGTTGAAGGTCCTATCATCGCACCACTACGGAAGCTCAGAGAAGTAATCATGGGAGGAGATTATTTGCATAGGACTGCCCCTTTCTCAATCCTGTGATTATGCTGCAGTTGCCATATAACATTACTAGAGGGCAGCAGCATCAACATAAATCCAAAGAGAGGCTTTAAATCTGCTTGCTGAACTAGCTCTTGTTCTTGTTGAATTTTGTAGAGCCTGTAGAATGGAGGAGTGGAATGACTGAGTGAATGAGTATCGAGGAATGATTGGACTGTATTTGGGGTGAAGGGGTTGCAGGATTTGGAAGGAAAACTGAATTAAAAGCAAAGTGATTAATGCAGATATGCTTGCTGAGAGACTGAGTGTGTCATCTGTCAGGCCTGGGAATTGAACCCTGCTTGTCTGTGTGAAAGGCAGGAACTTACCCACTGGACCAGACAGGCTTCCCTACCTCTAGCTGGTCAAATCTTCCCTATATCATGGTTATGATGTGTCCTTTGCAGTGGCAGCCATTGGCAATGACACCAAAGCCTGTCAGATGCTGATAGGGGATCTTGCACAACTGAAACCCATCAAGAGCCTGTAGCTCAGTGGCAAAGTCTAGTGCCTTTGGTGCAGGAACCTACCCCTGGACAGGGTTCAAATCCAGCCACCACCGTTATAGTATGTTTAGATGGAAAAAATACAGTATTTGATTTTTTGCACGTAAAAATAATATTTTTACTTAAAAAAAATACAGGAACAATTTAAGTCATTTTTTAATTGCATTAGTTGGGCACATTTACAAATCTTGCCACCCCCACCACCACCTGCCACCTCCCTCCTTTTGCTCAAGTAGTTTAAATAGGAGCAAGGCCTTATCTTCATTTATGAATGTATTCGTTGTTTCTTCAAAATGGTGTTCTGGAGAGCACAAATATGGCCTAAGGGGGGGCAGAATTGAGCTGTATTATGTGAGGAAGGTGCCATGCAGATAATAAAATAGGTTGAATGGTGTTGATTTAATGCAGGGTAAAATTTTGTGCAGGTGAAAGCGCCCTTATTAGCTGCAGTCAGAAGGTAGCATGTTGAATTTTGAAGTGATAGAAAAGGACAAAGTCATGCCTCTTATTGACTATGTCTTGAAAATGCATAATGCAGCAAGTGTGGGGAAGAGGCAGTTGGTTTGCAAGGATTTGCATGGCCAGGTCTGGCATGCTATGTTATGCTGTGCCTCTGACAGTGAGACCAGGACTGGGACTTTAGACATCACAGTTTTAGCATTCAGTCTTTACAGTAGGCCCACGTAGGCCCACAAACACCCATGTTTTGTATAGAGGATTACTGCAGGTAATTCAGGACCCTGCTAAGTGAGGGTGGGGTCCTTATCGGAAGGCCTTCGACTGGAACAATCCTTAGCCTAAGACAATTTGGCAACTTTAGAAATCTGCTGAAGACCATTTGTTGAAGGTCCTATCATCGCACCACTACGGAAGCTCAGAGAAGAAATCATGGGAGGAGATTATTTGCATAGGACTGCCCCTTTCTCAATCCTGTGATTATGCTGCAGTTGCCATATAACATTACTAGAGGGCAGGAGCATCAACATAAATCCAAAGAGAGGCTTTAAATCTGCTTGCTGAACTAGCTCTTGTTCTTGTTGAATTTTGTAGAGCCTGTAGAATGGAGGAGTGGAATGACTGAGTGAATGAGTATCGAGGAATGATTGGACTGCATTTGGGGTGAAGGGGTTGCAGGATTTGGAAGGAAAACTGAATTAAAAGCAAAGTGATTAATGCAGATATGCTTGCTGAGAGACTGAGTGTGTCATCTGTCAGGACTGGGAATTGAACCCTGCTTGTCTGGGTGAAAGGCAGGAACTTACCCACTGGACCAGACAGGCTTCCCTATCTCTAACTGGTCAAATCTTCCCTATATCATGGTTATGATGTGTCCTTTGCAGTGGCAGCCATTGGCAATGACACCAAAGCCTGTCAGATGCTGATAGGGGCTCTTGCACAACTAAAACCCATCAAGAGCCTGTAGCTCAGTTGCAAAGTCTAGTGCCTTTGGTGCAGGAACCTACCCCTGGACAGGGTTCAAATCCAGCCACCACCATTAAAGTATGTTTAGATGGAAAAAATACAGTATTTGATTTTTTGCACGTAAAAAGAATATTTTTACTTAAAAAAACTACAGGAACAATTTAAGTCATTTTTTGATTGCATTAGTTGGGCACATTTACAAATCTTGCCACCCCCACCACCACCTGCCACCTCCCTCCTTTTGCTCAAGTAGTTTAAATAGGAGCAAGGCCTTATCTTCATTTATGAATGTATTCGTTGTTTCTTCAAAATGGTGTTCTGGAGAGCACAAATATGGCCTAAGGGGGGGCAGAATTGAGCTGTATTATGTGAGGAAGGTGCCATGCAGATAATAAAATAGGTTGAATGGTGTTGATTTAATGCAGGGTAAAATTTTGTGCAGGTGAAAGCGCCCATATTAGCTGCAGTCAGAAGGTAGCATGTTGAATTTTGAAGTGATAGAAAAGGACAAAGTCATGCCTCTTATTGATTATGTCTTGAAAATGCATAATGCAGCAAGTGTGGGGAAGAGGCAGTTGGTTTGCAAGGATTTGCATGGCCAGGTCTGGCATGCTATGTTATGCTGTGCCTCTGACAGTGAGACCAGAACTGGGACTTTAGACATCACAGTTTTAGCATGCAGTCTTTACAGTAGGCCCACAAACGCCCACGAACGCCCATGTTCTGTATAGAGGATTACTGCAGGTAATTCTGGACCCTGCTAAGTGAGGGTGGGGTCCTTATCGGAAGGCCTTCGACTGGAACAATCCTTAGCCTAAGACAATTTGGCAACTTTAGAAATCTGCTAAAGACCATTTGTTGAAGGTCCTATCATCGCACCACTACGGAAGCTCAGAGAAGTAATCATGGGAGGAGATTATTTGCATAGGACTGCCCCTTTCTCAATCCTGTGATTATGCTGCAGTTGCCATATAACATTACTAGAGGGCAGCAGCATCAACATAAATCCAAAGAGAGGCTTTAAATCTGCTTGCTGAACTAGCTCTTGTTCTTGTTGAATTTTGTAGAGCCTGTAGAATGGAGGAGTGGAATGACTGAGTGAATGAGTATCGAGGAATGATTGGACTGTATTTGGGGTGAAGGGGTTGCAGGATTTGGAAGGAAAACTGAATTAAAAGCAAAGTGATTAATGCAGATATGCTTGCTGAGAGACTGAGTGTGTCATCTGTCAGGCCTGGGAATTGAACGCTGCTTGTCTGGGTGAAAGGCAGTAACTTACCCACTGGACCAGACAGGCCTCCCTATCTCTAGCTGGTCAAATCTTCCCTATATCATGGTAATGATGTGTCCTCTGCAGTGGCAGACATTGGCAATGACACCACAGCCTGTCAGATGCTGATAGGGGCTCTTGCACAACTGAAACCCACCAAGAGCCTGTAGCTCAGTGGCAAATTCTACTGCCTTTGGTGCAGGAACCTATCCCTGGACAGGGTTCGAATCCAGCCACCACCGTTAAAGTATGTTTAGATGGAAATAATTCAGTATTTGATTTTTTGCACGTAAAAAGAATATTTTTACTTAAAAAAAATACAGGAACAATTTAAGTCATTTTTTGATTGCATTAGTTGGGCACATTTACAAATCTTGCCACCCCCACCACCACCTGCCACCTCCCTCCTTTTGCTCAAGTAGTTTAAATAGGAGCAAGGCCTTATCTTCATTTATGAATGTATTCGTTGTTTCTTCAAAATGGTGTTCTGGAGAGCACAAATATGGCCTAAGGGGGGGCAGAATTGAGCTGTATTATGTGAGGAAGGTGCCATTCAGATAATAAAATAGGTTGAATGGTGTTGATTTAATGCAGGGTAAAATTTTGCGCAGGTGAAAGCGCCCTTATTAGCTGCAGTCAGAAGGTAGCATGTTGAATTTTGAAGTGATAGAAAAGGACAAAGTCATGCCTCTTATTGACTATGTCTTGAAAATGCATAATGCAGCAAGTGTGGGGAAGAGGCAGTTGGTTTGCAAGGATTTGCATGGCCAAGTCTAGCATGCTATGTTATGCTGTGCCTCTGACAGTGAGACCAGGACTGGGACTTTAGACATCACAGTTTTAGCATGCAGTCTTTACAGTAGGCCCACATAGGCCCACGAACGCCCATGTACTGTATAGAGGATTACTGCAGGTAATTCTGGACCCTGCTAAGTGAGGGTGGGGTCCTTATCGGAAGGCCTTCGACTGGAACAATCCTTAGCCTAAGACAATTTGGCAACTTTAGAAATCTGCTGAAGACCATTTGTTGAAGGTCCTATCATCGCACCACTACGGAAGCTCAGAGAAGTAATCATGGGAGGAGATTATTTGCATAGGACTGCCCCTTTCTCAATGCTGTGATTATGCTGCAGTTGCCATATAACATTACTAGAGGGCAGCAGCATCAACATAAATCCAAAGAGAGGCTTTAAATCTGCTTGCTGAACTAGCTCTTGTTCTTGTTGAATTTTGTAGAGCCTGTAGAATGGAGGAGTGGAATGACTGAGTGAATGAGTATCGAGGAATGATTGGACTGTATTTGGGGTGAAGGGGTTGCAGGATTTGGAAGGAAAACTGAATTAAAAGCAAAGTGATTAATGCAGATATGCTTGCTGAGAGACTGAGTGTGTCATCTGTCAGGCCTGGGAATTGAACCCTGCTTGTCTGTGTGAAAGGCAGGAACTTACCCACTGGACCAGACAGGCTTCCCTACCTCTAGCTGGTGAAATCTTCCCTATATCATGGTTATGATGTGTCCTTTGCAGTGGCAGCCATTGGCAATGACACCAAAGCCTGTCAGATGCTGATAGGGGATCTTGCACAACTGAAACCCATCAAGAGCCTGTAGCTCAGTGGCAAAGTCTAGTGCCTTTGGTGCAGGAACCTACCCCTGTACAGGGTTCAAATCCAGCCACCACCGTTATAGTATGTTTAGATGGAAAAAATACAGTATTTGATTTTTTGCACGTAAAAAGAATATTTTTACTTAAAAAAAATACAGGAACAATTTAAGTCATTTTTTGATTGCATTAGTTGGGCACATTTACAAATCTTGCCACCCCCACCACCACCTGCCACCTCCCTCCTTTTGCTCAAGTTGTTTAAATAGGAGCAAGGCCTTATCTTCATTTATGAATGTATTCGTTGTTTCTTCAAAATGGTGTTCTGGAGAGCACAAATATGGCCTAAGGGGGGGCAGAATTGAGCTGTATTATGTGAGGAAGGTGCCATTCAGATAATAAAATAGGTTGAATGGTGTTGATTTAATGCAGGGTAAAATTTTGTGCAGGTGAAAGCGCCCTTATTAGCTGCAGTCAGAAGGTAGCATGTTGAATTTTGAAGTGATAGAAAAGGTCAAAGTCATGCCTCTTATTGACTATGTCTTGAAAATGCATAATGCAGCAAGTGTGGGGAAAAGGCAGTTGGTTTGCAAGGATTTGCATGGCCAAGTCTGGCATGCTATGTTATGCTGTGCCTCTGACAGTGAGACCAGAACTGGGACTTTAGACATCACAGTTTTAGCATGCAGTCTTTACAGTAGGCCCACGAACGCCCACGAACGCCCATGTTCTGTATAGAGGATTACTGCAGGTAATTCTGGACCCTGCTAAGTGAGGGTGGGGTCCTTATCGGAAGGCCTTCGACTGGAACAATCCTTAGCCTAAGACAATTTGGCAACTTTAGAAATCTGCTAAAGACCATTTGTTGAAGGTCCTATCATCGCACCACTACGGAAGCTCAGAGAAGTAATCATGGGAGGAGATTATTTGCATAGGACTGCCCCTTTCTCAATCCTGTGATTATGCTGCAGTTGCCATATAACATTACTAGAGGGCAGCAGCATCAACATAAATCCAAAGAGAGGCTTTAAATCTGCTTGCTGAACTAGCTCTTGTTCTTGTTGAATTTTGTAGAGCCTGTAGAATGGAGGAGTGGAATGACTGAGTGAATGAGTATCGAGGAATGATTGGACTGTATTTGGGGTGAAGGGGTTGCAGGATTTGGAAGGAAAACTGAATTAAAAGCAAAGTGATTAATGCAGATATGCTTGCTGAGAGACTGAGTGTGTCATCTGTCAGGCCTGGGAATTGAACGCTGCTTGTCTGGGTGAAAGGCAGGAACTTACCCACTGGACCAGACAGGCTTCCCTATCTCTAGCTGGTCAAATCTTCCCTATATCATGGTAATGATGTGTCCTTTGCAGTGGCAGCCATTGGCAATGACACCAAAGCCTGTCAGATGCTGATAGGGGCTCTTGCACAACTGAAACCCATCAAGAGCCTGTAGCTCAGTGGCAAAGTCTAGTGCCTTTGGTGCAGGAACCTACCCCTGGACAGGGTTCAAATCCAGCCACCACCGTTATAGTATGTTTAGATGGAAAAAATACAGTATTTGATTTTTTGCACGTAAAAAGAATATTTTTACTTAAAAAAAATACAGGAACAATTTAAGTCATTTTTTGATTGCATTAGTTGGGCACATTTACAAATCTTGCCACCCCCACCACCACCTGCCACCTCCCTCCTTTTGCTCAAGTAGTTTAAATAGGAGCAAGGCCTTATCTTCATTTATGAATGTATTCGTTGTTTCTTCAAAATGGTGTTCTGGAGAGCACAAATATGGCCTAAGGGGGGGCAGAATTGAGCTGTATTATGTGAGGAAGGTGCCATGCAGATAATAAAATAGGTTGAATGGTGTTGATTTAATGCAGGGTAAAATTTTGTGCAGGTGAAAGCGCCCATATTAGCTGCAGTCAGAAGGTAGCATGTTGAATTTTGAAGTGATAGAAAAGGACAAAGTCATGCCTCTTATTGACTATGTCTTGAAAATGCATAACGCAGCAAGTGTGGGGAAGAGGCAGTTGGTTTGCAAGGATTTGCATGGCCAGGTCTGGCATGCTATGTTATGCTGTGCCTCTGACAGTGAGACCAGAACTGGGACTTTAGACATCACAGTTTTAGCATGCAGTCTTTACAGTAGGCCCACAAACGCCCACGAACGCCCATGTTCTGTATAGAGGATTACTGCAGGTAATTCTGGACCCTGCTAAGTGAGGGTGGGGTCCTTATCGGAAGGCCTTCGACTGGAACAATCCTTAGCCTAAGACAATTTGGCAACTTTAGAAATCTGCTAAAGACCATTTGTTGAAGGTCCTATCATCGCACCACTACGGAAGCTCAGAGAAGTAATCATGGGAGGAGATTATTTGCATAGGACTGCCCCTTTCTCAATCCTGTGATTATGCTGCAGTTGCCATATAACATTACTAGAGGGCAGCAGCATCAACATAAATCCAAAGAGAGGCTTTAAATCTGCTTGCTGAACTAGCTCTTGTTCTTGTTGAATTTTGTAGAGCCTGTAGAATGGAGGAGTGGAATGACTGAGTGAATGAGTATCGAGGAATGATTGGACTGTATTTGGGGTGAAGGGGTTGCAGGATTTGGAAGGAAAACTGAATTAAAAGCAAAGTGATTAATGCAGATATGCTTGCTGAAAGACTGAGTGTGTCATCTGTCAGGCCTGGGAATTGAACCCTACTTGTCTGGGTGAAAGGCAGGAACTTACCCACTGGACCAGACAGGCTTCCCTACCTCTAGCTGGTCAAATCTTCCCTATATCATGGTTATGATGTGTCCTTTGCAGTGGCAGCCATTGGCAATGACACCAAAGCCTGTCAGATGCTGATAGGGGATCTTGCACAACTGAAACCCATCAAGAGCCTGTAGCTCAGTGGCAAAGTCTAGTGCCTTTGGTGCAGGAACCTACCCCTGGACAGGGTTCAAATCCAGCCACCACCGTTATAGTATGTTTAGATGGAAAAAATACAGTATTTGATTTTTTGCACGTAAAAATAATATTTTTACTTAAAAAAAATACAGGAACAATTTAAGTCATTTTTTAATTGCATTAGTTGGGCACATTTACAAATCTTGCCACCCCCACCACCACCTGCCACCTCCCTCCTTTTGCTCAAGTAGTTTAAATAGGAGCAAGGCCTTATCTTCATTTATGAATGTATTCGTTGTTTCTTCAAAATGGTGTTCTGGAGAGCACAAATATGGCCTAAGGGGGGGCAGAATTGAGCTGTATTATGTGAGGAAGGTGCCATGCAGATAATAAAATAGGTTGAATGGTGTTGATTTAATGCAGGGTAAAATTTTGTGCAGGTGAAAGCGCCCTTATTAGCTGCAGTCAGAAGGTAGCATGTTGAATTTTGAAGTGATAGAAAAGGACAAAGTCATGCCTCTTATTGACTATGTCTTGAAAATGCATAATGCAGCAAGTGTGGGGAAAAGGCAGTTGGTTTGCAAGGATTTGCATGGCCAAGTCTGGCATGCTATGTTATGCTGTGCCTCTGACAGTGAGACCAGGACTGGGACTTTAGACATCACAGTTTTAGCATTCAGTCTTTACAGTAGGCCCACGTAGGCCCACGAACGCCCATGTACTGTATAGAGGATTACTGCAGGTAATTCTGGACCCTGCTAAGTGAGGGTGGGGTCCTTATCGGAAGGCCTTCGACTGGAACAATCCTTAGCCTAAGACAATTTGGCAACTTTAGAAATCTGCTGAAGACCATTTGTTGAAGGTCCTATCATCGCACCACTACGGAAGCTCAGAGAAGAAATCATGGGAGGAGATTATTTGCATAGGACTGCCCCTTTCTCAATCCTGTGATTATGCTGCAGTTGCCATATAACATTACTAGAGGGCAGCAGCATCAACATAAATCCAAAGAGAGGCTTTAAATCTGCTTGCTGAACTAGCTCTTGTTCTTGTTGAATTTTGTAGAGCCTGTAGAATGGAGGAGTGGAATGACTGAGTGAATGAGTATCGAGGAATGATTGGACTGCATTTGGGGTGAAGGGGTTGCAGGATTTGGAAGGAAAACTGAATTAAAAGCAAAGTGATTAATGCAGATATGCTTGCTGAGAGACTGAGTGTGTCATCTGTCAGGACTGGGAATTGAACCCTGCTTGTCTGGGTGAAAGACAGGAACTTACCCACTGGACCAGACAGGCTTCCCTATCTCTAACTGGTCAAATCTTCCCTATATCATGGTTATGATGTGTCCTTTGCAGTGGCAGCCATTGGCAATGACACCAAAGCCTGTCAGATGCTGATAGGGGCTCTTGCACAACTAAAACCCATCAAGAGCCTGTAGCTCAGTTGCAAAGTCTAGTGCCTTTGGTGCAGGAACCTACCCCTGGACAGGGTTCAAATCCAGCCACCACCATTAAAGTATGTTTAGATGGAAAAAATACAGTATTTGATTTTTTGCACGTAAAAAGAATATTTTTACTTAAAAAAACTACAGGAACAATTTAAGTCATTTTTTGATTGCATTAGTTGGGCACATTTACAAATCTTGCCACCCCCACCACCACCTGCCACCTCCCTCCTTTTGCTCAAGTAGTTTAAATAGGAGCAAGGCCTTATCTTCATTTATGAATGTATTCGTTGTTTCTTCAAAATGGTGTTCTGGAGAGCACAAATATGGCCTAAGGGGGGGCAGAATTGAGCTGTATTATGTGAGGAAGGTGCCATGCAGATAATAAAATAGGTTGAATGGTGTTGATTTAATGCAGGGTAAAATTTTGTGCAGGTGAAAGCGCCCTTATTAGCTGCAGTCAGAAGGTAGCATGTTGAATTTTGAAGTGATAGAAAAGGACAAAGTCATGCCTCTTATTGACTATGTCTTGAAAATGCATAATGCAGCAAGTGTGGGGAAGAGGCAGTTGGTTTGCAAGGATTTGCATGGCCAGGTCTGGCATGCTATGTTATTCTGTGCCTCTGACAGTGAGACCAGGACTGGGACTTTAGAAATCACAGTTTTAGCATGCAGTCTTTACAGTAGGCCCACGTAGGCCCACAAACGCCCATGTTCTGTATAGAGGATTACTGCAGGTAATTCTGGACCCTGCTAAGTGAGGGTGGGGTCCTTATCAGAAGGCCTTCGACTGGAACAATCCTTAGCCTAAGACAATTTGGCAACTTAAGAAATCTGCTGAAGACCATTTGTTGAAGGTCCTATCATCGCACCACTACGGAAGCTCAGAGAAGTAATCATGGGAGGAGATTATTTGCATAGGACTGCCCCTTTCTCAATCCTGTGATTATGCTGCAGTTGCCATATAACATTACTAGAGGGCAGCAGCATCAACATAAATCCAAAGAGAGGCTTTAAATCTGCTTGCTGAACTAGCTCTTGTTCTTGTTGAATTTTGTAGAGCCTGTAGAATGGAGGAGTGGAATGACTGAGTGAATGAGTATCGAGGAATGATTGGACTGTATTTGGGGTGAAGGGGTTGCAGGATTTGGAAGGAAAACTGAATTAAAAGCAAAGTGATTAATGCAGATATGCTTGCTGAGAGACTGAGTGTGTCATCTGTCAGGCCTGGGAATTGAACCCTGCTTGTCTGTGTGAAAGGCAGGAACTTACCCACTGGACCAGACAGGCTTCCCTACCTCTAGCTGGTCAAATCTTCCCTATATCATGGTTATGATGTGTCCTTTGCAGTGGCAGCCATTGGCAATGACACCAAAGCCTGTCAGATGCTGATAGGGGATCTTGCACAACTGAAACCCATCAAGAGCCTGTAGCTCAGTGGCAAAGTCTAGTGCCTTTGGTGCAGGAACCTACCCCTGGACAGGGTTCAAATCCAGCCACCACCGTTATAGTATGTTTAGATGGAAAAAATACAGTATTTGATTTTTTGCACGTAAAAATAATATTTTTACTTAAAAAAAATACAGGAACAATTTAAGTCATTTTTTAATTGCATTAGTTGGGCACATTTACAAATCTTGCCACCCCCACCACCACCTGCCACCTCCCTCCTTTTGCTCAAGTAGTTTAAATAGGAGCAAGGCCTTATCTTCATTTATGAATGTATTCGTTGTTTCTTCAAAATGGTGTTCTGGAGAGCACAAATATGGCCTAAGGGGGGGCAGAATTGAGCTGTATTATGTGAGGAAGGTGCCATGCAGATAATAAAATAGGTTGAATGGTGTTGATTTAATGCAGGGTAAAATTTTGTGCAGGTGAAAGCGCCCTTATTAGCTGCAGTCAGAAGGTAGCATGTTGAATTTTGAAGTGATAGAAAAGGACAAAGTCATGCCTCTTATTGACTATGTCTTGAAAATGCATAATGCAGCAAGTGTGGGGAAGAGGCAGTTGGTTTGCAAGGATTTGCATGGCCAGGTCTGGCATGCTATGTTATGCTGTGCCTCTGACAGTGAGACCAGGACTGGGACTTTAGACATCACAGTTTTAGCATTCAGTCTTTACAGTAGGCCCACGTAGGCCCACAAACACCCATGTTTTGTATAGAGGATTACTGCAGGTAATTCTGGACCCTGCTAAGTGAGGGTGGGGTCCTTATCGGAAGGCCTTCGACTGGAACAATCCTTAGCCTAAGACAATTTGGCAACTTTAGAAATCTGCTGAAGACCATTTGTTGAAGGTCCTATCATCGCACCACTACGGAAGCTCAGAGAAGAAATCATGGGAGGAGATTATTTGCATAGGACTGCCCCTTTCTCAATCCTGTGATTATGCTGCAGTTGCCATATAACATTACTAGAGGGCAGGAGCATCAACATAAATCCAAAGAGAGGCTTTAAATCTGCTTGCTGAACTAGCTCTTGTTCTTGTTGAATTTTGTAGAGCCTGTAGAATGGAGGAGTGGAATGACTGAGTGAATGAGTATCGAGGAATGATTGGACTGCATTTGGGGTGAAGGGGTTGCAGGATTTGGAAGGAAAACTGAATTAAAAGCAAAGTGATTAATGCAGATATGCTTGCTGAGAGACAGAGTGTGTCATCTGTCAGGCCTGGGAATTGAACGCTGCTTGTCTGGGTGAAAGGCAGTAACTTACCCACTGGACCAGACAGGCCTCCCTATCTCTAGCTGGTCAAATCTTCCCTATATCATGGTAATGATGTGTCCTCTGCAGTGGCAGACATTGGCAATGACACCACAGCCTGTCAGATGCTGATAGGGGCTCTTGCACAACTGAAACCCACCAAGAGCCTGTAGCTCAGTGGCAAATTCTACTGCCTTTGGTGCAGGAACCTATCCCTGGACAGGGTTCGAATCCAGCCACCACCGTTAAAGTATGTTTAGATGGAAATAATTCAGTATTTGATTTTTTGCACGTAAAAAGAATATTTTTACTTAAAAAAAATACAGGAACAATTTAAGTCATTTTTTGATTGCATTAGTTGGGCACATTTACAAATCTTGCCACCCCCACCACCACCTGCCACCTCCCTCCTTTTGCTCAAGTAGTTTAAATAGGAGCAAGGCCTTATCTTCATTTATGAATGTATTCGTTGTTTCTTCAAAATGGTGTTCTGGAGAGCACAAATATGGCCTAAGGGGGGGCAGAATTGAGCTGTATTATGTGAGGAAGGTGCCATTCAGATAATAAAATAGGTTGAATGGTGTTGATTTAATGCAGGGTAAAATTTTGCGCAGGTGAAAGCGCCCTTATTAGCTGCAGTCAGAAGGTAGCATGTTGAATTTTGAAGTGATAGAAAAGGACAAAGTCATGCCTCTTATTGACTATGTCTTGAAAATGCATAATGCAGCAAGTGTGGGGAAGAGGCAGTTGGTTTGCAAGGATTTGCATGGCCAAGTCTAGCATGCTATGTTATGCTGTGCCTCTGACAGTGAGACCAGGACTGGGACTTTAGACATCACAGTTTTAGCATGCAGTCTTTACAGTAGGCCCACATAGGCCCACGAACGCCCATGTACTGTATAGAGGATTACTGCAGGTAATTCTGGACCCTGCTAAGTGAGGGTGGGGTCCTTATCGGAAGGCCTTCGACTGGAACAATCCTTAGCCTAAGACAATTTGGCAACTTTAGAAATCTGCTGAAGACCATTTGTTGAAGGTCCTATCATCGCACCACTACGGAAGCTCAGAGAAGTAATCATGGGAGGAGATTATTTGCATAGGACTGCCCCTTTCTCAATGCTGTGATTATGCTGCAGTTGCCATATAACATTACTAGAGGGCAGCAGCATCAACATAAATCCAAAGAGAGGCTTTAAATCTGCTTGCTGAACTAGCTCTTGTTCTTGTTGAATTTTGTAGAGCCTGTAGAATGGAGGAGTGGAATGACTGAGTGAATGAGTATCGAGGAATGATTGGACTGTATTTGGGGTGAAGGGGTTGCAGGATTTGGAAGGAAAACTGAATTAAAAGCAAAGTGATTAATGCAGATATGCTTGCTGAGAGACTGAGTGTGTCATCTGTCAGGCCTGGGAATTGAACCCTGCTTGTCTGTGTGAAAGGCAGGAACTTACCCACTGGACCAGACAGGCTTCCCTACCTCTAGCTGGTGAAATCTTCCCTATATCATGGTTATGATGTGTCCTTTGCAGTGGCAGCCATTGGCAATGACACCAAAGCCTGTCAGATGCTGATAGGGGATCTTGCACAACTGAAACCCATCAAGAGCCTGTAGCTCAGTGGCAAAGTCTAGTGCCTTTGGTGCAGGAACCTACCCCTGTACAGGGTTCAAATCCAGCCACCACCGTTATAGTATGTTTAGATGGAAAAAATACAGTATTTGATTTTTTGCACGTAAAAAGAATATTTTTACTTAAAAAAAATACAGGAACAATTTAAGTCATTTTTTGATTGCATTAGTTGGGCACATTTACAAATCTTGCCACCCCCACCACCACCTGCCACCTCCCTCCTTTTGCTCAAGTTGTTTAAATAGGAGCAAGGCCTTATCTTCATTTATGAATGTATTCGTTGTTTCTTCAAAATGGTGTTCTGGAGAGCACAAATATGGCCTAAGGGGGGGCAGAATTGAGCTGTATTATGTGAGGAAGGTGCCATTCAGATAATAAAATAGGTTGAATGGTGTTGATTTAATGCAGGGTAAAATTTTGTGCAGGTGAAAGCGCCCTTATTAGCTGCAGTCAGAAGGTAGCATGTTGAATTTTGAAGTGATAGAAAAGGTCAAAGTCATGCCTCTTATTGACTATGTCTTGAAAATGCATAATGCAGCAAGTGTGGGGAAAAGGCAGTTGGTTTGCAAGGATTTGCATGGCCAAGTCTGGCATGCTATGTTATGCTGTGCCTCTGACAGTGAGACCAGAACTGGGACTTTAGACATCACAGTTTTAGCATGCAGTCTTTACAGTAGGCCCACGAACGCCCACGAACGCCCATGTTCTGTATAGAGGATTACTGCAGGTAATTCTGGACCCTGCTAAGTGAGGGTGGGGTCCTTATCGGAAGGCCTTCGACTGGAACAATCCTTAGCCTAAGACAATTTGGCAACTTTAGAAATCTGCTAAAGACCATTTGTTGAAGGTCCTATCATCGCACCACTACGGAAGCTCAGAGAAGTAATCATGGGAGGAGATTATTTGCATAGGACTGCCCCTTTCTCAATCCTGTGATTATGCTGCAGTTGCCATATAACATTACTAGAGGGCAGCAGCATCAACATAAATCCAAAGAGAGGCTTTAAATCTGCTTGCTGAACTAGCTCTTGTTCTTGTTGAATTTTGTAGAGCCTGTAGAATGGAGGAGTGGAATGACTGAGTGAATGAGTATCGAGGAATGATTGGACTGTATTTGGGGTGAAGGGGTTGCAGGATTTGGAAGGAAAACTGAATTAAAAGCAAAGTGATTAATGCAGATATGCTTGCTGAGAGACTGAGTGTGTCATCTGTCAGGCCTGGGAATTGAACGCTGCTTGTCTGGGTGAAAGGCAGGAACTTACCCACTGGACCAGACAGGCTTCCCTATCTCTAGCTGGTCAAATCTTCCCTATATCATGGTAATGATGTGTCCTTTGCAGTGGCAGCCATTGGCAATGACACCAAAGCCTGTCAGATGCTGATAGGGGCTCTTGCACAACTGAAACCCATCAAGAGCCTGTAGCTCAGTGGCAAAGTCTAGTGCCTTTGGTGCAGGAACCTACCCCTGGACAGGGTTCAAATCCAGCCACCACCGTTATAGTATGTTTAGATGGAAAAAATACAGTATTTGATTTTTTGCACGTAAAAAGAATATTTTTACTTAAAAAAAATACAGGAACAATTTAAGTCATTTTTTGATTGCATTAGTTGGGCACATTTACAAATCTTGCCACCCCCACCACCACCTGCCACCTCCCTCCTTTTGCTCAAGTAGTTTAAATAGGAGCAAGGCCTTATCTTCATTTATGAATGTATTCGTTGTTTCTTCAAAATGGTGTTCTGGAGAGCACAAATATGGCCTAAGGGGGGGCAGAATTGAGCTGTATTATGTGAGGAAGGTGCCATGCAGATAATAAAATAGGTTGAATGGTGTTGATTTAATGCAGGGTAAAATTTTGTGCAGGTGAAAGCGCCCATATTAGCTGCAGTCAGAAGGTAGCATGTTGAATTTTGAAGTGATAGAAAAGGACAAAGTCATGCCTCTTATTGACTATGTCTTGAAAATGCATAACGCAGCAAGTGTGGGGAAGAGGCAGTTGGTTTGCAAGGATTTGCATGGCCAGGTCTGGCATGCTATGTTATGCTGTGCCTCTGACAGTGAGACCAGAACTGGGACTTTA
Organism: Pleurodeles waltl; assembly: GCF_031143425.1. Lineage (NCBI taxonomy): Eukaryota > Metazoa > Chordata > Amphibia > Caudata > Salamandridae > Pleurodeles > Pleurodeles waltl. The sequence goes on along the minus strand of NW_027150409.1, from coordinate 8,233 downwards.
GACATCACAGTTTTAGCATGCAGTCTTTACAGTAGGCCCACAAACGCCCACGAACGCCCATGTTCTGTATAGAGGATTACTGCAGGTAATTCTGGACCCTGCTAAGTGAGGGTGGGGTCCTTATCGGAAGGCCTTCGACTGGAACAATCCTTAGCCTAAGACAATTTGGCAACTTTAGAAATCTGCTAAAGACCATTTGTTGAAGGTCCTATCATCGCACCACTACGGAAGCTCAGAGAAGTAATCATGGGAGGAGATTATTTGCATAGGACTGCCCCTTTCTCAATCCTGTGATTATGCTGCAGTTGCCATATAACATTACTAGAGGGCAGCAGCATCAACATAAATCCAAAGAGAGGCTTTAAATCTGCTTGCTGAACTAGCTCTTGTTCTTGTTGAATTTTGTAGAGCCTGTAGAATGGAGGAGTGGAATGACTGAGTGAATGAGTATCGAGGAATGATTGGACTGTATTTGGGGTGAAGGGGTTGCAGGATTTGGAAGGAAAACTGAATTAAAAGCAAAGTGATTAATGCAGATATGCTTGCTGAAAGACTGAGTGTGTCATCTGTCAGGCCTGGGAATTGAACCCTACTTGTCTGGGTGAAAGGCAGGAACTTACCCACTGGACCAGACAGGCTTCCCTACCTCTAGCTGGTCAAATCTTCCCTATATCATGGTTATGATGTGTCCTTTGCAGTGGCAGCCATTGGCAATGACACCAAAGCCTGTCAGATGCTGATAGGGGATCTTGCACAACTGAAACCCATCAAGAGCCTGTAGCTCAGTGGCAAAGTCTAGTGCCTTTGGTGCAGGAACCTACCCCTGGACAGGGTTCAAATCCAGCCACCACCGTTATAGTATGTTTAGATGGAAAAAATACAGTATTTGATTTTTTGCACGTAAAAATAATATTTTTACTTAAAAAAAATACAGGAACAATTTAAGTCATTTTTTAATTGCATTAGTTGGGCACATTTACAAATCTTGCCACCCCCACCACCACCTGCCACCTCCCTCCTTTTGCTCAAGTAGTTTAAATAGGAGCAAGGCCTTATCTTCATTTATGAATGTATTCGTTGTTTCTTCAAAATGGTGTTCTGGAGAGCACAAATATGGCCTAAGGGGGGGCAGAATTGAGCTGTATTATGTGAGGAAGGTGCCATGCAGATAATAAAATAGGTTGAATGGTGTTGATTTAATGCAGGGTAAAATTTTGTGCAGGTGAAAGCGCCCTTATTAGCTGCAGTCAGAAGGTAGCATGTTGAATTTTGAAGTGATAGAAAAGGACAAAGTCATGCCTCTTATTGACTATGTCTTGAAAATGCATAATGCAGCAAGTGTGGGGAAAAGGCAGTTGGTTTGCAAGGATTTGCATGGCCAAGTCTGGCATGCTATGTTATGCTGTGCCTCTGACAGTGAGACCAGGACTGGGACTTTAGACATCACAGTTTTAGCATTCAGTCTTTACAGTAGGCCCACGTAGGCCCACGAACGCCCATGTACTGTATAGAGGATTACTGCAGGTAATTCTGGACCCTGCTAAGTGAGGGTGGGGTCCTTATCGGAAGGCCTTCGACTGGAACAATCCTTAGCCTAAGACAATTTGGCAACTTTAGAAATCTGCTGAAGACCATTTGTTGAAGGTCCTATCATCGCACCACTACGGAAGCTCAGAGAAGAAATCATGGGAGGAGATTATTTGCATAGGACTGCCCCTTTCTCAATCCTGTGATTATGCTGCAGTTGCCATATAACATTACTAGAGGGCAGGAGCATCAACATAAATCCAAAGAGAGGCTTTAAATCTGCTTGCTGAACTAGCTCTTGTTCTTGTTGAATTTTGTAGAGCCTGTAGAATGGAGGAGTGGAATGACTGAGTGAATGAGTATCGAGGAATGATTGGACTGCATTTGGGGTGAAGGGGTTGCAGGATTTGGAAGGAAAACTGAATTAAAAGCAAAGTGATTAATGCAGATATGCTTGCTGAGAGACAGAGTGTGTCATCTGTCAGGACTGGGAATTGAACCCTGCTTGTCTGGGTGAAAGGCAGGAACTTACCCACTGGACCAGACAGGCTTCCCTATCTCTAACTGGTCAAATCTTCCCTATATCATGGTTATGATGTGTCCTTTGCAGTGGCAGCCATTGGCAATGACACCAAAGCCTGTCAGATGCTGATAGGGGCTCTTGCACAACTAAAACCCATCAAGAGCCTGTAGCTCAGTTGCAAAGTCTAGTGCCTTTGGTGCAGGAACCTACCCCTGGACAGGGTTCAAATCCAGCCACCACCATTAAAGTATGTTTAGATGGAAAAAATACAGTATTTGATTTTTTGCACGTAAAAAGAATATTTTTACTTAAAAAAACTACAGGAACAATTTAAGTCATTTTTTGATTGCATTAGTTGGGCACATTTACAAATCTTGCCACCCCCACCACCACCTGCCACCTCCCTCCTTTTGCTCAAGTAGTTTAAATAGGAGCAAGGCCTTATCTTCATTTATGAATGTATTCGTTGTTTCTTCAAAATGGTGTTCTGGAGAGCACAAATATGGCCTAAGGGGGGGCAGAATTGAGCTGTATTATGTGAGGAAGGTGCCATGCAGATAATAAAATAGGTTGAATGGTGTTGATTTAATGCAGGGTAAAATTTTGTGCAGGTGAAAGCGCCCATATTAGCTGCAGTCAGAAGGTAGCATGTTGAATTTTGAAGTGATAGAAAAGGACAAAGTCATGCCTCTTATTGACTATGTCTTGAAAATGCATAACGCAGCAAGTGTGGGGAAGAGGCAGTTGGTTTGCAAGGATTTGCATGGCCAGGTCTGGCATGCTATGTTATGCTGTGCCTCTGACAGTGAGACCAGAACTGGGACTTTAGACATCACAGTTTTAGCATGCAGTCTTTACAGTAGGCCCACAAACGCCCATGTTCTGTATAGAGGATTACTGCAGGTAATTCTGGACCCTGCTAAGTGAGGGTGGGGTCCTTATCGGAAGGCCTTCGACTGGAACAATCCTTAGCCTAAGACAATTTGGCAACTTTAGAAATCTGCTAAAGACCATTTGTTGAAGGTCCTATCATCGCACCACTACGGAAGCTCAGAGAAGTAATCATGGGAGGAGATTATTTGCATAGGACTGCCCCTTTCTCAATCCTGTGATTATGCTGCAGTTGCCATATAACATTACTAGAGGGCAGCAGCATCAACATAAATCCAAAGAGAGGCTTTAAATCTGCTTGCTGAACTAGCTCTTGTTCTTGTTGAATTTTGTAGAGCCTGTAGAATGGAGGAGTGGAATGACTGAGTGAATGAGTATCGAGGAATGATTGGACTGTATTTGGGGTGAAGGGGTTGCAGGATTTGGAAGGAAAACTGAATTAAAAGCAAAGTGATTAATGCAGATATGCTTGCTGAGAGACTGAGTGTGTCATCTGTCAGGCCTGGGAATTGAACGCTGCTTGTCTGGGTGAAAGGCAGGAACTTACCCACTGGACCAGACAGGCCTCCCTATCTCTAGCTGGTCAAATCTTCCCTATATCATGGTAATGATGTGTCCTCTGCAGTGGCAGACATTGGCAATGACACCACAGCCTGTCAGATGCTGATAGGGGCTCTTGCACAACTGAAACCCACCAAGAGCCTGTAGCTCAGTGGCAAATTCTACTGCCTTTGGTGCAGGAACCTATCCCTGGACAGGGTTCGAATCCAGCCACCACCGTTAAAGTATGTTTAGATGGAAATAATACAGTATTTGATTTTTTGCACGTAAAAAGAATATTTTTACTTAAAAAAAATACAGGAACAATTTAAGTCATTTTTTGATTGCATTAGTTGGGCACATTTACAAATCTTGCCACCCCCACCACCACCTGCCACCTCCCTCCTTTTGCTCAAGTAGTTTAAATAGGAGCAAGGCCTTATCTTCATTTATGAATGTATTCGTTGTTTCTTCAAAATGGTGTTCTGGAGAGCACAAATATGGCCTAAGGGGGGGCAGAATTGAGCTGTATTATGTGAGGAAGGTGCCATTCAGATAATAAAATAGGTTGAATGGTGTTGATTTAATGCAGGGTAAAATTTTGCGCAGGTGAAAGCGCCCTTATTAGCTGCAGTCAGAAGGTAGCATGTTGAATTTTGAAGTGATAGAAAAGGACAAAGTCATGCCTCTTATTGACTATGTCTTGAAAATGCATAATGCAGCAAGTGTGGGGAAGAGGCAGTTGGTTTGCAAGGATTTGCATGGCCAAGTCTAGCATGCTATGTTATGCTGTGCCTCTGACAGTGAGACCAGGACTGGGACTTTAGACATCACAGTTTTAGCATGCAGTCTTTACAGTAGGCCCACATAGGCCCACGAACGCCCATGTACTGTATAGAGGATTACTGCAGGTAATTCTGGACCCTGCTAAGTGAGGGTGGGGTCCTTATCGGAAGGCCTTCGACTGGAACAATCCTTAGCCTAAGACAATTTGGCAACTTTAGAAATCTGCTGAAGACCATTTGTTGAAGGTCCTATCATCGCACCACTACGGAAGCTCAGAGAAGTAATCATGGGAGGAGATTATTTGCATAGGACTGCCCCTTTCTCAATCCTGTGATTATGCTGCAGTTGCCATATAACATTACTAGAGGGCAGCAGCATCAACATAAATCCAAAGAGAGGCTTTAAATCTGCTTGCTGAACTAGCTCTTGTTCTTGTTGAATTTTGTAGAGCCTGTAGAATGGAGGAGTGGAATGACTGAGTGAATGAGTATCGAGGAATGATTGGACTGTATTTGGGGTGAAGGGGTTGCAGGATTTGGAAGGAAAACTGAATTAAAAGCAAAGTGATTAATGCAGATATGCTTGCTGAGAGACTGAGTGTGTCATCTGTCAGGCCTGGGAATTGAACCCTGCTTGTCTGTGTGAAAGGCAGGAACTTACCCACTGGACCAGACAGGCTTCCCTACCTCTAGCTGGTCAAATCTTCCCTATATCATGGTTATGATGTGTCCTTTGCAGTGGCAGCCATTGGCAATGACACCAAAGCCTGTCAGATGCTGATAGGGGATCTTGCACAACTGAAACCCATCAAGAGCCTGTAGCTCAGTGGCAAAGTCTAGTGCCTTTGGTACAGGAACCTACCCCTGTACAGGGTTCAAATCCAGCCACCACCGTTATAGTATGTTTAGATGGAAAAAATACAGTATTTGATTTTTTGCACGTAAAAAGAATATTTTTACTTAAAAAAAATACAGGAACAATTTAAGTCATTTTTTGATTGCATTAGTTGGGCACATTTACAAATCTTGCCACCCCCACCACCACCTGCCACCTCCCTCCTTTTGCTCAAGTTGTTTAAATAGGAGCAAGGCCTTATCTTCATTTATGAATGTATTCGTTGTTTCTTCAAAATGGTGTTCTGGAGAGCACAAATATGGCCTAAGGGGGGGCAGAATTGAGCTGTATTATGTGAGGAAGGTGCCATTCAGATAATAAAATAGGTTGAATGGTGTTGATTTAATGCAGGGTAAAATTTTGTGCAGGTGAAAGCGCCCTTATTAGCTGCAGTCAGAAGGTAGCATGTTGAATTTTGAAGTGATAGAAAAGGACAAAGTCATGCCTCTTATTGACTATGTCTTGAAAATGCATAATGCAGCAAGTGTGGGGAAAAGGCAGTTGGTTTGCAAGGATTTGCATGGCCAAGTCTGGCATGCTATGTTATGCTGTGCCTCTGACAGTGAGACCAGAACTGGGACTTTAGACATCACAGTTTTAGCATGCAGTCTTTACAGTAGGCCCACGAACGCCCATGTTCTGTATAGAGGATTACTGCAGGTAATTCTGGACCCTGCTAAGTGAGGGTGGGGTCCTTATCGGAAGGCCTTCGACTGGAACAATCCTTAGCCTAAGACAATTTGGCAACTTTAGAAATCTGCTAAAGACCATTTGTTGAAGGTCCTATCATCGCACCACTACGGAAGCTCAGAGAAGTAATCATGGGAGGAGATTATTTGCATAGGACTGCCCCTTTCTCAATCCTGTGATTATGCTGCAGTTGCCATATAACATTACTAGAGGGCAGCAGCATCAACATAAATCCAAAGAGAGGCTTTAAATCTGCTTGCTGAACTAGCTCTTGTTCTTGTTGAATTTTGTAGAGCCTGTAGAATGGAGGAGTGGAATGACTGAGTGAATGAGTATCGAGGAATGATTGGACTGTATTTGGGGTGAAGGGGTTGCAGGATTTGGAAGGAAAACTGAATTAAAAGCAAAGTGATTAATGCAGATATGCTTGCTGAGAGACTGAGTGTGTCATCTGTTAGGCCTGGGAATTGAACGCTGCTTGTCTGGGTGAAAGGCAGGAACTTACCCACTGGACCAGACAGGCTTCCCTATCTCTAGCTGGTCAAATCTTCCCTATATCATGGTTATGATGTGTCCTCTGCAGTGGCAGCCATTGGCAATGACACCAAAGCCTGTCAGATGCTGATAGGGGCTCTTGCACAACTGAAACCCACCAAGAGCCTGTAGCTCAGTGGCAAATTCTACTGCCTTTGGTGCAGGAACCTATCCCTGGACAGGGTTCGAATCCAGCCACCACCGTTAAAGTATGTTTAGATGGAAATAATACAGTATTTGATTTTTTGCACGTAAAAAGAATATTTTTACTTAAAAAAAATACAGGAACAATTTAAGTCATTTTTTGATTGCATTAGTTGGGCACATTTACAAATCTTGCCACCCCCACCACCACCTGCCACCTCCCTCCTTTTGCTCAAGTAGTTTAAATAGGAGCAAGGCCTTATCTTCATTTATGAATGTATTCGTTGTTTCTTCAAAATGGTGTTCTGGAGAGCACAAATATGGCCTAAGGGGGGGCAGAATTGAGCTGTATTATGTGAGGAAGGTGCCATTCAGATAATAAAATAGGTTGAATGGTGTTGATTTAATGCAGGGTAAAATTTTGTGCAGGTGAAAGCGCCCTTATTAGCTGCAGTCAGAAGGTAGCATGTTGAATTTTGAAGTGATAGAAAAGGACAAAGTCATGCCTCTTATTGACTATGTCTTGAAAATGCATAATGCAGCAAGTGTGGGGAAGAGGCAGTTGGTTTGCAAGGATTTGCATGGCCAAGTCTGGCATGCTATGTTATGCTGTGCCTCTGACAGTGAGACCAGGACTGGGACTTTAGACATCACAGTTTTAGCATGCAGTCTTTACAGTAGGCCCACATAGGCCCACGAACGCCCATGTACTGTATAGAGGATTACTGCAGGTAATTCTGGACCCTGCTAAGTGAGGGTGGGGTCCTTATCGGAAGGCCTTCGACTGGAACAATCCTTAGCCTAAGACAATTTGGCAACTTTAGAAATCTGCTGAAGACCATTTGTTGAAGGTCCTATCATCGCACCACTACGGAAGCTCAGAGAAGTAATCATGGGAGGAGATTATTTGCATAGGACTGCCCCTTTCTCAATCCTGTGATTATGCTGCAGTTGCCATATAACATTACTAGAGGGCAGCAGCATCAACATAAATCCAAAGAGAGGCTTTAAATCTGCTTGCTGAACTAGCTCTTGTTCTTGTTGAATTTTGTAGAGCCTGTAGAATGGAGGAGTGGAATGACTGAGTGAATGAGTATCGAGGAATGATTGGACTGTATTTGGGGTGAAGGGGTTGCAGGATTTGGAAGGAAAACTTAATTAAAAGCAAAGTGATTAATGCAGATATGCTTGCTGAGAGACTGAGTGTGTCATCTGTCAGGCCTGGGAATTGAACCCTGCTTGTCTGTGTGAAAGGCAGGAACTTACCCACTGGACCAGACAGGCTTCCCTACCTCTAGCTGGTCAAATCTTCCCTATATCATGGTTATGATGTGTCCTTTGCAGTGGCAGCCATTGGCAATGACACCAAAGCCTGTCAGATGCTGATAGGGGATCTTGCACAACTGGAACCCATCAAGAGCCTGTAGCTCAGTGGCAAAGTCTAGTGCCTTTGGTGCAGGAACCTACCCCTGGACAGGGTTCAAATCCAGCCACCACCGTTATAGTATGTTTAGATGGAAAAAATACAGTATTTGATTTTTTGCACGTAAAAATAATATTTTTACTTAAAAAAAATACAGGAACAATTTAAGTCATTTTTTAATTGCATTAGTTGGGCACATTTACAAATCTTGCCACCCCCACCACCACCTGCCACCTCCCTCCTTTTGCTCAAGTAGTTTAAATAGGAGCAAGGCCTTATCT